>NC_061485.1:17361680-17961680 GCF_022539355.2 Hippoglossus stenolepis
TGATTAACCTAATCTGAATAAGGTCATAGTCAGAATAAGCAATAATTGAATTAAGACATAAGGAGTATTTTGATCTTAATCACATTATATAGACCTGTATACGTCTTAATCACATTATAACATCCTGTTGGAGTTTTCACAGTGTTTTGCAACATTAGCAGTCACGTGACATCATAATCAGACTTTGTAACTCAGGGAAACATCATAAACAAAACACCGTCTTATTCAGAATAAGGTCAATAGTCAGATTATTGCCGTCAGCTACATACCTGTTATGTTCTGGAGATTTGTTAGTCAACGAATGATAAGTTTTGCTGTTACATTGTTCTACATTTGCTGTTAGTATCTATTCATTTATTCTTTTCTCAAACTGGTTTAATTTAAAGGTCATCTAGCTGTACAGCACTTTGGTCAACGTCTGTTGTTTTTACATGTGCTTTACAAATTCAATTCAATTCTATTTTATTTGTATAGTAACAAATCATTACATTCATCATCTCATGTTAAGGTTGAGACCTTCAAATTATAGAGAAAACCAATGAGCAAGCACTTTTTTCAAGTCAAATAAATTGTCAAAACAATGTACTTGACTTTCTAACTATTTTTTAAACCTTTAGACAATAGATATAGTAATAACAGTGATAGGCTGCATCTGTAGAAATTCTGCTCAACTAAATTCTGCTCAACTATCTTTCTTTTATTTTCCCCTTGTGGAGAATAAACACCACTCCCTTTGACATTGACACTTTTGGCTCAGAGCTCATACACAAACTGAACCATTCAGAGTTAAAGTGAAATCATCGTCATATAAACTGCTGCATCACCAGCCACTGGAAAGTGAACTAAAATGATTAGTGTGATA
Organism: Hippoglossus stenolepis; assembly: GCF_022539355.2. Lineage (NCBI taxonomy): Eukaryota > Metazoa > Chordata > Actinopteri > Pleuronectiformes > Pleuronectidae > Hippoglossus > Hippoglossus stenolepis. Next base: position 17,362,543 of record NC_061485.1, read on the forward strand.
TTTCCTCACTGTTTAAACTCCTTCAGAGACAAACATCAAATTCCTGAGAGCATTTTGTCCTCTGTGACTTTCCGACACACTTTCTCTCCTCCGCTCAGTGTGTGTGTGTGTGTGTGTGTCTTTTAAAAGGAGGGGGTGTGTGTGTGTGTGTGTGTGTGTGTGTGTGTGTGGGGGTCATCTTTTCCTGTGTTTTTATGAGAGGCCGTTCAGCACCTCTCTGCCGTCCTTTGTCTCAACGTCAGGAGGCATTAAAGGCAGCGGGGACCTCTCTCTCTCTCTCTCTCTCTCTCTGTCACACAGCCTCTTCTGCCCGTTTCTCCTCTATGTGACATTCGGTTTTTTTTTTAAAGATCCCCTCTTCCTGCACTTCATCTCCTCTTCCATTAGTGTGTGTGTATCGGCGTGTGTTTGTGTGTGTTCCCTCCCAGCAATGATGTGTGTTTATTCTTTGCTCACACATGGCTCAGTTTACACGCCTTGTGTTGTGTAACCAAGAGCTTTTTAATGATTCAATTACAATTACAAAGGGTCAATTAAGAGATTAGGCTGTGTGTGTAGGGGCATGGGCAGTTAAAAGAGGCGAAGGCTTAGGGATGAATTTGGATTTGAGACTAAACCCCCAGTAAATCTTTGTATCTTGGTGTTAAAGGCCTTGAGGGGGAATAACTCTCCTCTTCATTCAGTGATAATCTGCTTTTTTTCTTCTCTTTAAATGGGCTCTTCAAAGCTGCTGTAACAATGGAGCAGCATCACATCAGAGAGGAGCTGATATGAACCAATGGAGAGATGCTGTTACTGAAAGTTTTGAGCCTGATTTATGGGCTCAAAGTTAAACTGCTCTGAGGATTGTTTGTATGTTGTTTCCTGGAATAGATGAGGCTCAGATAACGTTTTCTTGGCCGTCCCTGCACAAGTATCGCTGTTCTTTGAATAAATCTTTTTTCTATAAATCTGTGTCACTATGAAATACTGGCTGGCAGAGCATGTGGATGCCTGTGGGCTGTGTCTCCGTTGCTTTCTGAGCACCACACGCTGTGAAGTCCACACGGCCTCTGCAGACGCAGAAATTCAAGTTCAGTGTGACCTTCTTTACAAAAGCAGATTCTTGTAGCTGCAATAAAACTGCTTTGTCCGTCCCTGTGGACAATACACAGCAGCAGTTCAACAAAAAGCAGATTAAGGCAAATGTTAAAGCGAAAATAAGAGAGAAAGTGATGCTGTCATTAATATTTGTGCTAGATAATTAATGCTCCTTTGATGACAGTGTTTCTCAGGTAACCTATAAACGTATTAAGAGTGATTTCTCACTGACTCTAACTCAGTTGTGGTTAACTTTGAAGAAAGGGAAAGAGGGTTGTTACAGCAATACCCCTGATTATTGTATCTTCGATTATCTCACTCTAAATAATTCAATAGATCTAGACTGCTTATATTTATATACTGCATATGTGTCCAATGTCCAATTTCTTTTTAAAGCAAAGCTGATTTTCTGTACACATTCAATTCATTTTAAACAGCAGCAAGTCATAACATACATTATCTAAATGCTTGTTACAGAGTCAGGTCAAGACTTGACAACAGTAAAGAGAGAAACGCAACTGGTCCATGAGAAAGCACTGAGCGACAATAGGGAAAAGAGGAAAATCTCCATTTTAACTGGAAGAAAGCAGACAGACAGAACTGGACTGGTCGACCATCTGCCTCGACCGGTTGGGTTACAATCCAACCTGCCGGTGAAAGAATTTGCACCAAGATGTTGTGTTTTAAAAAGTAAAACAAAAACCTTAACACCAGCTAAATACCTAATACCTTTTTTTTCTCCATCAGTAAGATGTTCCCTGCAGACTGCTCCAGACACCTTATCAGAAGAATCGCGTCAGACTATTCTGCTGTCGTGAATCATGTAATCAAATTATTACTCTAATCAGGTTTCTGCAAATAACCTGATTATTACTCTAATTTGTTTTTTTATTTGGATTGACTGATCCATATTGCAAATGATAAGAAAAATGCATGTTTTATGGGGTTAATGCTCTGATGAAAGCTGGAGGACCGGAGTTAGGCCCCAAGCTGCTGATTTGGTGACTGGTTTGACACCAACATCTTGTGAGGTTCAGTGTGTCCTGTTCGGACTTGTCTCTAAATGTGTGGCTGCAACCTCCAGCCATGCCTCCACCACACCACATTAAGTCCTCTGATGGTTCTGAAGTATCTGTCAAATATCCTCCACTGTGATCTTTTTGTAAACAGTAGTTGCAAAACAGTTTTTTAGCTGACAAAACATGTCTTTAGAGTGACCTTCAAAAAGAGAAAAGCATAGAAAAAGCATCAAGCTCTATATTGTATATTAAATGACAAGATTCAACATTTATCTCATTGATATACACGATTCACATTTATTTCAGGGAATTTAATTCAAATATCTTCATGCCAAAGTGCTTTTAATTTAACAATGTAACGCTGCAGAGTTTGTAGCACCGACAGTTGAGGAGCCACGTTGGCTCCCAGTATTGTTTTTTATCTTGTGCCAAGTTCGGATGTGGGAGCTGACTCTGACTCTCTCTTCTCCAAAATAAGAGCAAAAATAGAAAGCGAGGTTTATGACGTGTTATAAAGAAGAAAAGGTGTATTGTATGTATGATGATGAATGGGGAGGACAAACCCATGATTTAACAACCTGTCTCATAAACGCTCCCTCCCCCACACGCTGCAGACAAAAACTCTGTGACCGTGGGGAGAGAAAAAATATATATAACATGAGCGTTGTTGAACAGAGAAACTTTGTGTTTGCTTCACATGTGTTCAAACTCCAATGAGTGTCTTTATGATCATTTGGCTCAAAATGTCATCAGCACATCTTAAATTACAGAACAAGATTTACAGCTATTGTAAGGATTTGTCCAGGATTTCTGTTTTATTTAAGTGAGCTCGTGAAATTGTGTGTGTGCCTTTGTGCGTGGGAGCTTGTGTGTGTTTGTGTGTTTGTGTGTGTGTGTGTGTGTGTGCCTCCTTTAAGTGTTTGGTGCCACTGTTTTTATGGAGCCATCTCCTGGACAGTGGCCGGGTTTTCACAGGCTTTTCTCTTTACAAGGCGCTGCCAGTGACAGGAAGGACTCCTCCTCCTGCTGCCAGGGCAGGAAGGCAGCGGAGGACAGAGGGGGGAAGAGGGTTATTACCGAGGGTCGAGGAGGGGGGAGGAGTGCAGGGGGGAGGACACTGGTATTGAACTTAAAACAGCTGATGAAAGGGATTGTCACTCAGGTCTCCCCCATCTCCTCCCTGCTGTTGTGGTAATTACTCACTCAGCATATTTGAGCTTGAAAATCTCCCCGGCTGTTTATCAGCTCATAAGCCATGTTATAACATCAAGGACAGAGCATGTCATGGAAAGCAGGATTTAATTTACAAGCTGCATTAACTTTGAAATCGAATTTTCTCCAACCCCGACACTTTTACGTATGACGATTTAATAATGAAGGACACATATTCCAATGTTTTCCTCCGAGTTTGTTTCTATAATTGTTGCAACATTGACAAAACAAGTCAGACTCTGTCTGCTCGGCCCATGGTCCCAGGCTCCAGCCCACACACACACATATTCACATGCACACTCACATTCCACAGTATGCTGCAGAGTGTTTTGTAGGGCGGGAGTTCTGTTAAAACTGGATCTACCATCCAGATACATCTTTTTGAAGACTGTGTGAAAGACATATAAATCTAATCTGATCCAAAATGACACTTTCTTTTGAATGTTGCTGTCAAGATTTCTCAAATATCTCATCTGGCGCCAAACAAAGCAAATTAAAAGTTATTATAGCTGCTGCTTATGTCACTATCAAACTGTTTTGAAGGATTCCACAGTTCTTTAGTATCCTCCTCTCCTTTGTAGTGTGGACCCCCCCAGGCCAAAGTCTAGTTCAATGAGATGTGTGATGTTGATGCTGAGCCAGGCTCTAGGTCCCAGTGGCCACAAGTCACAGTGAGTCACCCACAGAGTCTTTCCAAGAGGAATCCAAACACCTTCGATATCAGAGTGAAAACCAACCACACTCTGTTCACTGTACATCTGGGCTGTAAAATGTAAACAGCAACAGCTGGATTGCAACTTCACCTGTGTTTGTTAGAACAGAATGACGGATCAGTTCTGATCAGCTTTGTCACCACTAGCAGATCAGTGCTGGAGCTCATCAGTGGCACAGCAGAAGCCAAATGGACAAACAGCTGGTCTGCTTTTCAGTAGGGCACATACCTCCACCAGTCTCTATGAATACCACATTAAATCCACGACACCTGGACTTTGATTTGGATCTGCACCAAATTGCACACACTCATAAATATCAGTCTCCTAAACATTGTTGTCACCAAGATCCATAAATTATTCCCGGTAAATTCTGAAAAAAAGCTCCATCTGCCGATGTTAAAGAAAGTGAAAAAAATGTCCGGGATCTGTCCCCTGATCCGGATCAGCTCCAACATAAATTTCAGATCTGCACCAAATAACATATGATAATAAATATTAGGCCCTTTAATGTGTCTGATTTTATCAAGATCCATGAATTATTCTCAAAACATTCTCTATCTAACGCTCTAATGGGTTGTTCCCTGACCCATACCGCATTCCTTCCACCAAGTTTTGTGGTTATCCAGTCTGTAGTTTTGTGCGTATATAGTCTTGCTTACAAACAATCCAAAAAAAAAACCAATTAACCAACAAATGATCAGACAAGGATGGAAACAGAACCTGCTTAGTGGAGGTAACCACCACCACAAGTGTGAAAAGCTGTAGCTCCAAACCCACGCACACACACATTGATTCCATGAGGTTTCAATACAGATCAGGCATCCGAGGTGATAAGGAAGGTTTCTGCTTTCAGAGCAGCTTCTGTTGTCTAAACAGTGATGTGCTGATCCGACAACAAACACTGCAGAGAAAATGGGAAGAGGGGGGAGGTTGGGGAAGGCACAGAAACAAGAGGAGATCAGGTGAAGTGATAATGAATTCTACCACATTGACTGAGGACGACAGCAGCTGGAAGTGGAGCAGCGAGAGCCTCTTGTTCTGCAGGGCAATGGAAAACCAGAGAAGAAAACATGACAGGTTGGATTAATGGTTCAGGAGTGCTTCGGAGTTGAATCAGAGGAAGTTGATGAAGGTGATTCACACGCTTCAATGTGTCTCTGCTGCGTCCAGTGGCCGTGTGCTGATGGATGTTGTGACACGCTCAGAGCTGAGCTGTAAGTTAAGAAGAGGGAGGTGGTTTTTTCAGGCCGCAGCTGAGCTCATTTCGGGGTGATGACAGCTGTTGACAGCTTTTGGCTCTGCTCCTTCTTTCTGCACACCAGGTAAAGTCCCTCCCTCCCTTCCCCGTCCAGCATCTCTCACCCTGTCCCCCTGTTTCTCGTGAGTCACGTCCCTCCTCACCCGCTCTCACCACCCTCAGACGCTGTCAGTCACTACCCCTCCCCTGGCGCCAGATGCAGCCTCTCCGTTTCAGCGGGGAGCTTCTCTTCCACTTGTTCTCTGCAGGGCCACTTTCCACATTGTCAGTGTTACTGTATAAACACAAAACAAAGATCTGGTTACAGTGAGTGCCACTCGTCCTCCTCCACCCCCACCTTTCATTTTACCTTCCCACCGCACCTGGGCTCCAAAGCCCCCAAAACCGACCCCATGACAGGATTTACCTGCTGCTCACCCAGCAGCTTCTTGTTTACTGATAAACCTGTGAGGGGAAAATCACACTTTCTCTGGAGTATTTTACACTCACCTGCTGGTGGAGAAACCGGAATGTTATTTGTGGGCTCAATGTGCAGTCTACAAATATGTTCTTCATAAACATAGTTACAGTCCATAAATCAACAACATCCAGTTTCTTATCACCTAAGACAAAGAAAAGCCGCTAAGCCTCATAAGTGAGACACTCTGTGCATCATTGTTTATTCATCATAATCTATCACTGCTGATTATTTCTCCTGTGGCCCTGTTGTTGTTTATTTCTCATACCCACACCAATGAGTTTATGTTTGCCATAGAAGGATTATGCAAAACCTACTGGGACAATTTAATTGGAACATGGTGGGAGAGTGAGGTTTGGGCCAAAGAAGAACACATTAACTTTTGGAGCAGAATTTTTTTTTTCCCATGTCATTAAATTTTGCGAAATAGGATGTTTTACCACATTTTTGTGAAATAATTGAAGAAAGAATTCTGGTTGGTGCAGAATTGTAATATGTATGAACTGGTGAAATTTGGTGCGGATCCAGATAAAAAGGCAGATGTTTCTTTTCTCCTTACATGTAAATGCAATATGGTGATAAAGTGGCCAATCAGTGTCCTTGTTTAGTTAGTTGTTATTTTCATCTAACTGGAATATTTTATGTCAGTGTCACATTGAATCAAAGTTTGATGTCCACGATTTAAAAAGGTTCAATTAAAAATGACCTCAGTGTTGTTACAGTTCACAGAGGTGATTTAAAACAACAACAGAAATGCAAAGTTACACACATGTCATGAAAGAATTAATGACTGGTGGTAATGACTGGTGGTAATGACTGGTGGTAATGACTGGTGTTGTGCAGTTACTGTTTTTCCAATTCAGATTCTGCTCACTGAGAGAAACTGTCAGTGAGTCACACACACATCTATTAAGTAATCACAGTCTTACATTAAACTATGTCCAAACCACACATGCACACACACACACACACACACACAACATGTCGTTATCAAGTTAAAAACATGGTTTTATTTCTCAGTTAATGAAGTCATAACTACTTGTGTGTTGTTTTGTATTTGAACACACGTGTGGATGTTAAAACAAGCTGCTTGTAATGAATTTAGGAATCGCCCTCTTCAGTCAAGGTCAAAGTTAAATGTTCAGGATTTTATTTAACCCCTCGACCACTGGGAAGTTTCTGTCCTCTGCCTCACCTCCTTCTCTCCCTTTCTCTCTCTTTTAATTTTTCCCTCTGTGTTTTTATTAGACTATTCCTTTGTGCCTTTGCCTCTCTGTTTTTTGAAACCTTACCACTCTTGTTAATGACAAGCTGTGGGTTCAGGTTGGGGTTGTGGCGGTGGGGTGGGGGCCACATTTGGTTCAGTCCTGTGCGTTTCATTGAAGGTGACAGGAGGGGCTGTGACTTTGGGGTTTTTGACCCCAGATTCTTTATTTTTACTAGGAAGGGATCCAAGGATGGAGCTGTTGTTGTGAATAGCTGCCCAAGGTGACTGGATCCCAATAAAGCGACCGTCAGCCTGGCCGGGGGCCTCCTTCCCATCCCCGACACAACCTTTATAGGGCCCTCTTATGAGCCTGGGCAACTATTAAACCCTGTCCAGCCTGCGCTGAGGAATTTAGGGCCAGGAAACAAGAGAGTGGGGGTGGGAATGGGCAGAGGGAGGTGAAGTTGGGGTGAGTGAAGGTGAAAGTTGAAAGGCATGTTCGCAGGAATCTGCTTGTTCTTTAGTCATCACCTTTAAATCCGTACCAGGCGTGTTACTGTCCGACTCCACGTGTTTTCATCTGAGAACGAGGAGCCACAGTGTTAATCTGCTGGATGCTTCTGGTCTCTGCATCTGTTTGTTCTGAACGTTTTCACCGGCAGCAGTTGAATGACTTTGGCCAGCAAATGGTGTTATACAGTTTCTTTAGAGCGACAGCGAGGAGGAACACAGGCAGACAGCCGAGTCTCATAAACATCCCACCTCTGTTTGTTCACATGGGGCTGGAGGTATATAGGCAGGTCTGCTTGGACAGCCTTTCAAATAAAAATGTGAGCATGTGTGTGTGTGTGTGCACGTGTGTGTGTGTGTTTGTTACAAAAACTCAGATGTCAGTCAAAAAGTCAACAGAGGTATGCTGCCCCCACCCCGCACTCACCAGTAAATGGAGAAACCAATCAAATCTCAGCTGCCAATCAGCATTTTATCAGCCGGGCCATCTGGCCATCAGCTAATTGTGTCTCTTTAAAGGCTGTCAATCAGCACTGCGACCCCCCCCCCATCACCCCCCCTCCCTTTTCTCTTAAAAATGTCTGCCTTTGAGCTTGCCTTCTGGCTCCGAGGGGCTGCCTGGCCTGCATGGGGTCGGGGGTTGTTTGTTGACCGCTCTCTCTTAATCAGTAGTTGCATTAGCTTTGATCATAGTTTCAAAGACTCTCGAGAGCTCATACAAACAAGATGCTCTGATATAATAAGAGTCCATAAATGTATTTTCTTCTCTCTCGCTCTCTGCAGCGGTGGAGACCCAGAGCACCAGTTCAGAGGAGATGGTGCCCAGCTCTCCTTCTCCTCCTCCTCCTCCTCGGGTCTACAAGCCGTGCTTCGTGTGCCAGGACAAGTCGTCCGGTTATCACTACGGAGTGAGCTCCTGTGAGGGCTGCAAGGTGCGTGAAGCCACAGAGACGTATTTTGTGATGTATGTGTGATGATGAGGCCAGAGTGGGAGGCTGATGTTCAGGAGACAGATGTTAGTGGTCCAGAATGTTAACTGTTGATAAGCTGCCCTCTAGTGTAACTTTACTAATTCTGCACTTATATTCACACAGAGCTAAGCAGCTGCTCTGTGTGATCAGTAAATGCTTATGGCAACAAAATCAAGTAAAAATGTATTAATAGACAAACTGGACATTTAGCATTTAGATCTAACAATGAAACTAGAAGAGAGCTCAGAAATCACATACACCCTCCGAGGTTAGCACCCTCTCTTGCCATGTTAAAGTTTAAAAAAATACTGTGTCTGCCCATCTTTCTGGATCAACTTTAAAATTCAGTGGGCTCTTCCGTTGATTGTGTCCCACTCCTCCACAAAATGTCATGGACATTTGTAGTGTAGTTTTTGCTCAATCCCTCGAAAGGCACTCAATAGAACTACATACCTTCACCAAGGCCCCAAATTCCCCTTATGAAACCACATTTAGATTCTCTAGATCCAGATTTTTATTCAGATGTGCAGCAAATGACATACGCACATATATATTAGTCCCCTTAATGTGTCTGATAGTATTAAGATCCATGAAATATTTTGCCCTGTCTAAAGTTCTTATGGGTTCTTACTCATACCAAATCCTCCCACCAAGTTTCGAGGTAATCCGTCCTGTAGTTTTTTGCTTAATCCTGCTTGGTATTAAATAACCTCCCTGGCGGAGATACGAGCACATAGAACATTTTTTCCTGCCATGGAGAAAGTGTACAAGACGTTTTTTCCATTATCTCTTCCAGGGTTTCTTCAGGCGCAGTATCCAGAAGAACATGGTGTACACCTGCCACAGAGACAAGAACTGTCAGATCAACAAAGTGACCCGCAACCGCTGCCAGTACTGCCGGCTGCAGAAGTGCTTCGAGGTCGGCATGTCCAAGGAAGGTGAGTGTGAGAAAATAATACTTTTACCGATTATTCTTCACTTATCTAGAAATGGCACAAGTGGAGTTGAGCGTTGCGTGTTTTTCCCCTTCAGCGGTGCGTAACGACAGGAACAAAAAGAAGAAGGACGTGAAGGAGGAGGTGGTGCTGCCAGAGAACTACGAGCTGAGCGGGGAGCTGGAGGAGCTGGTGAACAAAGTCAGCAAAGCTCACAAGGAGACCTTTCCATCTCTGATGCAACTCGGAAAATACACCACAGTGAGTTCTGCTAATAATCACATCTACCACCCAAACACCCCACAAACCACTCAGGCATTAGTTCACCGCTTTGCCAGGAGGACAAACACAGTACATGGACTCTGCAAAGCCACACCGAGACACAAGTGTCCCTCTCTCTCTCTCTCTCTCTCTCCCTCCCAGAACTCAAGTGCTGACCACAGAGTGCAGCTGGATTTGGGCCTGTGGGATAAGTTCAGTGAGCTCTCCACTAAGTGCATTATAAAGATTGTGGAGTTTGCCAAGCGGCTACCAGGCTTCACCACGCTCACCATCGCTGACCAGATCACCCTCCTCAAATCTGCATGTCTGGACATCCTGGTACCAACCACATTACTTCCTTTAACCTCCTCCCCTTCCACCACCTCCACCTCCCTAACGCTACCTCATTTCTCAAGCTGCTTTACACTCCAGTATGATACAGAACATTTGAATCTGAAACTAAAGCTGCCATGAAACTATTTTGGACTTTATTTTACTAAACGTCAACGTCTTATTTCCCTGCCCTGCCCAGATGCTGAGGATATGCACTCGTTACACCCCAGAGCAGGACACGATGACCTTCTCCGATGGCCTGACTCTCAACAGGACACAGATGCATAACGCCGGCTTTGGTCCACTCACAGACCTGGTGTTTGCCTTCGCCGGTCAGCTGCTTCCTTTAGAGATGGACGACACTGAGACGGGGCTGCTTAGCGCCATCTGCCTGATCTGTGGAGGTAAACCTGACATCTGACATAGAGCATTTGGTGTAAAAAGGAAATATGAGCCTCTGGACATGTTAGTTTGTCTTGTTTTGCAGTTTCCTCTCCATCATGTGTCATTTCGTAGACTGCTAATATTTACTCTTCTCATTGGTGCTTCCCTCTCTCTCTCTCTCTCAGATCGTATGGACCTGGAGGAGCCGGAGAAGGTGGACAAGCTGCAGGAGCCACTGCTAGAGGCTCTGAAGATCTACACCCGCCGCAGACGTCCGAACAAGCCTCATATGTTTCCGCGCATGCTGATGAAAGTTACGGATCTCAGAGGAATCAGCACCAAAGGTCAGCCAAAGCTTTACATGTCATAGTCATCAGTTTGAGAGTATAGCTGGGAATCAAACCTCAATATTTTTAGGGTACAAATTGAATTGTATTTAAGTATCAGCAAGATTAAAATATTGAATGTTGGATTCAGATGTCTGGTCAGACTCATTGTTTTGTTTACTTGATCAGACCATTTTTAGACAAAGTTCTGGTACAGCTACTTGTCTCAATAGGTTCATGTGTGACAGGATATTTATATTTTAATATCTGACTCAAGTCTTGTATTGGAACTAGAATAAATAATCAAATAATACTCATCATACCCATATTTCAGATATCACAAGTCTAAGTTTATTAAATATTTTCACCTTGAATAAGAATCATGGAAAAATAGTTTCGTTGAATAGACTTTACCATCATCTGCATATTGTATGAAGGCCATGGAAGAAGTTTGTTCTCCTGAGGAAATTGTCAATGATTGGATTGAATAATGGACACTGTCTATTAGGCTTCCTCCTCTTTTCATACCATAACAATTAAATAAGTACCCATGTGCCTGTAGGTGCAGAGAGAGCCATCACACTGAAGACAGAGATCCCAGGGCCCATGCCTCCTCTCATCAGGGAGATGCTGGAGAACCCTGAAGCTTTTGAGGACAGCAGTGATTCAGGGGACAGTGCAGCCGCAGCTGCACCCCCAGCTGCACCCCCAGCTGCACCCCCAGCTGCACCCCCAGCTGCACCCCCAGCCGCTCCCACCATTCAAGCCATCAAGCAAGAGGAAAAAGCCACAGAGTCGGCCATCGAAGAGGAGGAGGAGGAGGAAGAGGACGACTACTGGGACGAGGAGAAAGAGCGAGGGCTGGACAGTGACGGGGAGCTGTGGGGAGAGGCGGCCGCGATGAAAGCCGTGACTGGGAAAGCACAGTGAGAGAGACACAATGACGCTGCTTCCTCCTCCCCCGGGTCACTGAGCCGCCACCCAGCAACATCTCAGAGAAAACCTCATGATATAAGGCTCTTATATAACAACATGTGGCATACAGCACATATTTACATATACTGTACATATACTGGACTGAGATTAAAAATGTGTTCAAATCAGCAGAAGAAACGAGGAATGGGAGAAGCTAAAGCACTAAATGTCAGTGGATGGAGGAGAGCGCCATTTAAAACTCGCTGTGCCAAAATGAGACTGTCTAAAAGATATTTCAAAAGTGTTTTGTCCACACGGAGAGGAAGGAGAGGCGGTGGACAGAAGAAATGCACTCCTCTATAAGGGCTATGCTGTGTATAAAATTGATGGTAAAATGCATTGTAGCAACAGATCTCTACATGGTGGTGTCCAAATGCCGCAAATGTCTTCTCAAAATTCCTTTTATTCCTATTCAGAGATATGCTTCTTATTTTTTTATTGTATGGTTTTTTCTTAAGCATGTACACATTTCTGTGTTTTTGTCTTTATGCCTGTTTGTGGGACTGTTTTTATATCTTCACTTACTCCTGCTCATATTTGACCCGACTCTTTGACCATTTTTTAAGCTTAAGTCTCTAATTTTATGCATTTGTGCTTTAGTGGACACAGTAAAAAACAGCAATAGCAAATATCATAGGACAGAGCAAAGCAAGAGCAGGACTCAAACTCACAATGTGACAAGCACATAGGTATGTAAATAAGTCTTTGAATCCACGGAATCATGTTGAGGAGAATAATCCTGCGATTTCAACTCTGGTGCTTTTGATCCAAATAAGATTTTGAGAAAGAATGCAAAAGAAATACAGGGACATAATTCCGCCTCTCAACAAGAACAAACACTTTGAATAAAAGGGTAGATTTCATGTCAATCTCAGGTTGATTGTTTCAGGGTCACGTCTCGCCTGTCGTTAAAGTAAGGAAAGTTGGTGGGAACGCTCTGGCGTAACTTCCCCATCTTCAAAGGAAAAATCTTCTTACATCAAGTAGCAGGAAAGTTGTTGACTCCGATGTATTCGCTCTTTGTACAGTAACCAGGTACAGGTAAGCCATATGAATTTCATTTTGTAAGAATGGGCAAATAAAATTAACTAAACAGACAAAACCCTTAAAAGCTGTTTACGTCACAGAAAACCTCAGGTGTGTATCTGTATGTGTGTGTGTGAGTGTGTGTGTAACTGAGAGCATTTAAGAATACATAGAGTGATGTTACTGACGATAATCCACAGCGAGCATCTATGCAAAAGTAAAATTAAGTCATCTCTTAAAAATGCACACAGAATGGGCTTTATTGCAAAAAAAAAAGTAAATAGAAAGAGAGAAGTCATTCCCCTGAAGACGTCTGGTGAACAAGCTGATCTAAAATCACAGAGATGGCAACAAATATTGAACTTGAAATCTCTGACGCTGCAGCCTGTCCAACAAAATCAAACAAAACAAATAATTTCCATTGGATGACCGGCCCGCTGAAGCTTGGAACCACAGTTTCACATGATGTGTGTTCATGTCTGCTGTAATGACTGATGCAACCAATGTGGATTTTGTAATAAATACCTATAATCTGCTTTTCATTGAGACGTTACAAGGTTTTTTTTTCCATGTAACATATATGAAGTCATTGTTTGTGTAATGAAATTCAGTGCAGTCTGTCTTATTGAAATCTTCCACCAGCACGTCCTTCCTCTCGGCATAAAAACATTGAAACATGCTTGAGGTAGTTTAACAATATGAGGGATCAAATAAAAAAAAAAAAAGCTCCTATATTATCACTGTGACAATAAACCAGCAGTTTTGAAGTTAGTCTGTAGCACCAGACGTGAAGTCATGACATCATCACAGTGACGTTATTTAGACTCTTTAATTGTGACGTTGCTAAAAAAGAATAGAAACATCACAAGTTATTTTCACACTGACACACACACACACACACACACACACACACACGTACATAGTTGATATTTTGCACATCATCTGCCAACTCTACATACAATGTTATTTTGTATTTAAATATGTTTCTATATCATATAATCATGATAATCTGTGATAAATAGTTTTTCTATTGTTCAAACCTCTTCTCTAATTTGAGCTGGTGCAATAAAAAAGCCTTTGAGGAGACCAGGACTAAGCTCAACACAAAAACAGATGTGTAAATTTAAAAAAAGACCAAAGACAGACATTACATTATTATTGGATTAATAAACTAAATAACTCATTAATTAGAAGAAAACTAAATATGAGAGCCAATGATACATGGATGAACTATTCACTATGAACTGTGGGCTGCGAGAGATTTATCATGATCTCAAATGACGTTTAAAGCTGGAATCATTTTATCTCTGTATTTTATACTTTTCATTGTTTTCTCATGTTTTTTTTATCTGATGTCTTTTTTTTTGTATCCACAGACTCTAGTGTACAAATAACTTGTGTTCATGTTCAGGGATTCACACACCTCATGAGCTCTGCTTCAGTTGGACTTCAACCAAAATAGCTCTGATACACACACACACACACACACACACACACACACACACACACACACACACACACACACACACACACACACACACACACACACACACACAAGATCTGCTCTTCTTCAAACATTTTCACGTAAAGTTAATACTTTTTTGTCAATTTGTTGCTCATTGTTTGCTCAGTTGTTATTTTTTGTTTTCTTCCTTATAAAGGCTCTTTTTGTTCTCAGATCTCTCACTGTCATCTTTACCTGCACTTCACACACAAGCACGAGTCTTTACAAGACTTTCATTGTACAATATTTCTTCTTTCTATTAGAATATATATATAAAACGCTAAACATTAATATTAAGAAGTGAGAGCTCACATATTTCCACCCTGTTGTATTCATGATAATATTTTATTAAAGAACCTCACATCTCTCCGTCTGACATTCTGCTCGACAAGCTGCAACACAACATTTCACACGTCTGTAACACACACCCACACGTTTGACATGCTTTCAGGTTTCACACACACATGCAGAGGTGAGGGGCTGACACATCTCCAAACATACCACCAAAACAAGATGTACTCCGTTAAATTCAAACTAATTATTACACACTTTGACATTTTCCAACAACAGTTACACACATCCACATTTCAATCTAAAAATGTAGCACAATAATAAATTAGACTCCAAGTTTTACTGGAGTTATGAACTCATAAATCCTAAACCACTAAGAAAACCATTTTTCACACCAATAAAATTAAGTTTAAATAAGTAAATTCTGGGCACATGAGTAAAACACATTGTGCCACGTTTTCTTTAAATTCAGGCACTCGCAATGTAAAGACTCTATATTCTGATCTTTGTAAAGGCCTTTTTTTACATGAGCATCAAAGAACAACAATAAAATGATCATAAAATGTTACAAGTTTCTTATGATGGTGCTAAGAAAGCAACCTGCCATCCAGCCGTGCTTCTCTGTGTTACCACACGGGGGAGTCGGCCAGGTCACTGCAGAGAGAGGGAGGATGGAAAGTCTTCAGACAGGATGAACTTCAACTTTAACATTAACATCAACTCACTGTTCCACTGCTGCTCCTCTTTATTGTCTTTCTTTTTATTCTCTACTACAAAGTGTGCAGTGAGTGAGCAACAGCTTTTATAGAACAACAACCAGTCAGTCAATGAGTCAGTCAGTCAGTCAGGAGGGAGGGAGGGTGTGAAGGCAGTTGTTATTTTAGGAGATGTGACAGGACCACAGAGAGAGAGAGAGAGAGAGAGAGAGAGAGAGAGAGAGAGAGAGAGAGAGAGAGAGAGAGAGTGTGTGTGTGTGTGTGTGTGTGTGTGTGTGTGTGTGTGTGTGTGTGTGTGTGTGTGTGTGGTGTGTGTGTGTCACCTCAGGACGGGGTTGGTGAGTTCAGGTAGGATCAGTTGCTTCCGTTCATCAGCTTGAATCTCCTGCAGCATCTCCACACCCTGAGTTCAAAGACAGAGGAATGTCTAATACCTATCTCTGAAATACAAGGTCAAGGTACAGCTTTTATTTTATTGGCATGATCCTTCAATATATGTCTTTGTTGTATAATAATCTGAATCGGATTTCTAAATAAATTACATTTAATTATGAACATGGCAAAATATTGTAAAATTACACATTCATAACAAAACTGCAACCACTGCTTTTCTTATGCCCTGTGATACGTTGATTTGCTTAATGTCCACTGGGATTGGCTCCAGCTCCTCAGATTACCCTCCACAGATTTAAATTAAATCTAAATTTAAAATTGCATGTTTTTTATGTGTCACTGTTCAACCCAGGTGTTCAACAGTGGAGCTGGAGCAGAAACTCACAGGCGCTCAAACAGGAAACTATAGTCAAATATTTGCCTGCTTGAGACTGTATGGCGGTGGTAATCCCTGCTGGGTTTACATGTCAATAGGTTGGCATACCTGTGTGTCAGAGGCCGGTGTGTTGTCGTTGCTCTGGTTGTGTGTCTCAGCGTAGATCTCAGCTCTGTGGGACTGTCCCAGGTGAGTGAGCAGGAATATAGGTGAATGCACTTTTCTGGGGGAAGCTGGGGATGGAACTTTCTTCTCCTCAGTGACAGGAGCTGTTTGAATCAATATAGACTGTTTACTTAAGTGTCCACTAAAGTGCAGGGGGATAGAAAGGCTGTGTCCTGTCTAAAGGTTTCATTACTCACAGACAGATGTGGGAATTTCTTCATTTGATTTATTTTCTGGAACAATCCCCAACCTCTGCTCTAACTGGTGGATGTAGCTCACCAGGTCCTGCAAGTGTCAAGAAGAACAGACGAAGAATTTCATAACTCGAGTATAATGGAGCGGTCATCTCGTCTCATTTTGTGAGTTTATGAAAGTGTTTTTTTAAAGATGTGTGCACCTTTGGTTCTGAGGCTCATCAGGTTCTTAGACACCTACTTGCAGGTCTCGCTATACTTTTTTCTGCTGTTTTGCTTTGTTTTAGATATTTTTCTATTTTTGGAGAAACAATGAAGAAAACTAAAAAAGGCCTTTCTGAAGAAATTGGGTGGAAATGACCTTCTTATAAACTGTGTTGCTGACTTGAACTGTTACGTTAGATACATTTGAAAAAATAAAAACTAACATTTCAAAGCATTGCACCTTGTGGTGAAGCTATGGACTGAGCAGGTTTAGTCTTTTTATTTTGGTTTAATACTGGTTGGTATCAATAAATGTTAAACTACCGCCATCTACTGGAAATTGCAGTACATTTCAAAACAAAATCACTGAATATAATTTATAAATGAATATGTATAAATAAAAGTACTCCCATCAACCCACAAATGGTCACATTGGTAGAAAACCCTGCCAGTTGCAAAGTTTAGACAACAATCATATGAACTTAAGTGTTGCAAAAAGGCACAGCAATGAATGTTGGGGTAAAGAAAGATGGAGAATATTATTTAAATTGTGTTTGTGCACTTTCACATTGGCCAGCGGTGACAGATTTCGGTAGCAGTGCAGATGTAACACCAGCCACTCCCCAAACATGTAAAGAGCCAGAGATGAAATCATGATGATCAACAGATGGTGTGATGATACATTCTGGTGACGTATGAACAACTATCTAGTGAAGAAATATGTTAGAGATGAACATGAACTGCATGTGGGAGCTGGTGTTAAACACTTGCCTGTTTCTCAAGCTGCTCCTCCTCTCTCTTTGTGTGGACCCTCCTCAGACTGGCCCTCAACTCCTGGAGCTCTCGACCTGCATCGCCCAGCAGCACCTACAGGGGGCAGCAGCAGCATTATAATCACCATCATACTGAGAATATCCTAGAACGACCGCACATCTGACCTGGCTTGTCCTCTCGCCTACTGTAGGTCACATGATGGTGAGAGGAATTGTTTGCTCATCTTTCAAGAAAGCTTTTCTATTTGTGCCGGCATGTGAGTAATAAAAGGAGTGTGCTGAACTCTGGCATCGTTCTCCAGTTACCAAAAATGTAACCCCAGGAATCGCAGCTGACGCAGCTTTGCAGCACACAAGCAGTTATATATAAATATATACTTACTCGATTGCAATCTCTCTCCCTCCCGAGCTCGATTTCTACTTTCTCCCTCTCCATCCTCTCCTCCTGGAGCCATTCCTCCTTCCTCTCCATCTCACAACTCAGGTCTTGCCATTTATTTTTATCTGCCTGCATCAAAACAAAAAACACACAGGAGGATGTTAATCAAAGCTACAGATTTATCCCGGATGCGCAGGATGATGCTCTGCAGTGTCCTCACCTCTGCTACATGTTTGGAGGCCTCTCTCTCCAGGGCCCAGTTGGCTTGCTCCTCCCTGAGGACCAGGTTCTCCTCCGACAGCTGCAGGGTGAGCTGGGCCACCTGCAGCCGGGCTTGGTGCAGGTCGGTGTGGGTGTGGGCCTGACGTGTGGCCAGCTCCCTCAGCTCCCGGCGCAGGCTCTCGGTTACATGGTCGCCAACATCCAGACGCTCCTGGAGCCCTCGCACCTCCACCAGGCCGGCCTCGCTGTCCACCTGAAGGAGGACAAAATAAGGACATCCGTTCAGAAATAGTAGAAGGGGACAGATATATTCTAGCTGTCACGATTCTGGAATGGTGCCACCATAAGACGGAACATGAAAGTTAGACGATGCAAAACAAATGTGCTTAATCCCACTGCTGATAAGATGACACCTAAACATCTAGGTCTGGCCTGGTTCCCAGTATGTCTAGGTTCCCAGTACTTCTAGGTTCCTGACATGAACTCAACATATATTTGTGTGTCCTCTATCCCCCTTTCAAGCTACTTGAGAAGAAGCATCAACCAATCACCTGCAGGGTTTTTCTCTTTTCCTCATTGTGCTTCATTTGACTGGACATTTTCTTCAGTCTCTCCTTCAGCCTGTGCACATCAAAAAAGATTTGTTTAAGGATCCGGGAACTACACAGAGCCAAGACCAAGGTTTGAAGTGGCATACATGTCTCAAACACTCGCCTTTCCACTTCCATGTTGGCCTCATTCTTCCTCTCAGTCTGAGCTTTGACGTCTTCCTCCAGGTCTCTGATTCGCTGTTCAGTCTCAGACTTGTCAGTCACAAGTTTGGTCAGTTCAGACGTCAGGTTTTCTTGACTGTACCTTGCATCCTTTAAAGAAATAAGATACATATATTGAATTATAGATTCCTTATGAAGTGACTGACTCATGACTGTTCTATACCTTGTGTTTTCCCTCCATCTTCTTCAACTTGTCACAGTTCTGTCGCAGGTCGTCTCTCAGCACTGAGATCTCCTCCTTCATTTCTTCTCTTTCCTTCTCCCACTCCACCTGTAATGTTTTACTGTTCTCTTTCTCCTCATGCGTCTCCTTTTTCGTGGCATCCAGAGCCTGCTGTAAACCGGCCTGGTTTTTCAAGCATTCCTCCAGTCGACTCTGTTCACAACAAATGGGGGATGACAAGGAGGTTTGCATTGTTTAATTGTATCTCAGTGGAGAGGAGGGTTGCTTATTTGCAGAGCTGGAGTTTTCTCCTTTCGTACCTGCAGCAGCTCGGCCTTGGGGATGACCAGGAGCAGGTCCTCCTCTCTCTCCTCTCCGTCCTCCTCCTCGCCTCGTTCCTCTGTCAGAGTCTCCATCTCCTCCAGCGGTTTGGGAGAACAGAAGTTGAAGGGTCGACTAGAGCCACACACCTCTCCTGATTTGTCCACGTACACAAACTGAAACTCCATGTCACCGGGGCGGGGCAGGTAATATGCTGTATGGAGCAGACATGTATTTCAGTTATTCTTTTAAATTTAGTTATTCTGTTTTTCTTAAAATGAGCAACACAGGTACACTAACCACACATCCAACCGTCAGATGAGAAACTGCAAGTCGCACTTTAAGCACTGTTGAACTTATTATCATTTCCATGTTTGGCTGAATTCTCACCTTGGAAAAGTGCACACCAGTTTACATCGGTTCCCTCCGTGTATCCCTCAGGAACAAGGGCCCATGAGTATGTGAAATACTGTTTCAATGAAGACCAGCCCACCTGTGGCACAACAGAAAACACACTTTAGGCCACAAACCACACAAATGCGTGTGTACTTATAACAAAGTCCTGGAGGGTTCGGGGGATGTTCCAAAGTGTTGTGAATATACCTCAAAAATGCCAATCCAGTCGCTGCTGCTCCACTGATGGTCAGAGGTCAGGCTGTAGTGGCACTCCACTCTGGATTGGGGGAAGTACAGTTGCCCCACATTACGAAACACCACTGTGGATTGTTTATCCATGGGATCAGGACGCTGTGAGAAAACATAACATGAATCCAGTGAAATGTGCTCCAGTTTCAGTCTGGAGGAAGACAGCTGATGAAAGTTGATAGCGGAGTCAGTTCAGGAATGCAGCATGGGCAGAACCGGCCGGCTATAGCTTCGCAATGTGTTTATCAACAACAAACTCATATGGCTACAAGAGCACTGAGTAATACCATTTAATCTCTGGAACACTAAAGATATTAGATCTTTGTAGCTGTAGCACTGTAGGAAACATCTTTTGAATTATTGAAACAAAAAACAACAAAAAAATCCACATCACAAACTATATCAAAATACAGATTCATGGACATTTAAAGCTAAATTTGCCTTAATAATTCCTCTCAAATGTGAAAAATGCATTTTCATACCTTACACATCAATGTTGCCTTTTGTTAATAATCTAACTACATACATTTATATCTGCTACTACTGATTAAATATTGCTTTCTAGGAACATTCAAATAAAGGTTTGCTTGGATTTAATACACGAATGAACTATGTGGTGAGGAAGTTTTTAATCTTACCTTATTCTGCTGAGAAATGGATGTGCTGCTGTTTCTGCTGCCTTATGGAGTAGATGTGGGCATCAGTCTGTGGGACAGTGATGAACACTCCAGTCAGGTGCAAGACTTTCACAACATCTCCTCAGCCATATGGACCCCCCCCCCCTCCGAGTTAAAGGGTTTACACTGGGTGATTCATGGGAAATGCAGTTCATGGTATCAAGGCTCCTCGTGTGGCAAAGTCACGCTGGACTTCAACTCCCATTACTTAACACAGATTTTAGGACACAGGATCTGCTGCTGCTGCTGCTGTTGCTCATCACAGTTCTTAGTAGAAGCAGGGGTGGGAGGGGGGGTGACAACAGGTGTGGGGGGGCATCCTCAAGGCCTAAATATTTCTCTTCATAACAACTTCAGTCAGCTCACAATCCCAAAATCAGCAGATTGTTAAAATACACCAGCAGATATTCACAATATGAGGCAGAAGTTGAATGTGTGATTCAGATGTTGACGTTTCTTTTGTTTACTCTATGAAAAAACAAAGACAATAACAGACTGAAAGAGTCAAATGATCTATAATTAGTTTGAGACTCATCAGTCACCGTGTTTCAGTAACTTGGATGCAGCCTAGATATATAGAAGAGTCTATGAGCTGTTTGATTTCTGTTGTTTATGCTACATCATCAGTGATTGGGAAAGATTTGCAATCCCAGTGGTGAACACTTGGTGGCAGTTTAGTTTTCGCACAAACCCACTTGCAACAAGTGATTGGTAGTTTTGAGGCGTTTGCGGGTTGACATCAAAAGTAAAATCACAAACACAAGGCTGATGACAAGAACACTGTTTGTCAGAGAAGCAGTTGAAGGCTGCAGAGTGGAGCTGATATTTTAACATGTCACAATCGGATGTAAACAACATCTAAAAACATGGACAATGGTTCAATTCTGTTTTGCTGCTTCAGTGTGATCGTGTCTGCTCGGGTGTCAGGTCAGTTCTGATCATATCTGAGTCATGTTCAGTTCTCCTGCAGGTACATTTGGAAACTAGAAACTGATCCTCCTAACAGACACTGATATGGGCAATAGGGTTGTCAGTCAATCACTTGTTCCACAAAAGCTTCTATCCAAAGTGATTTACAACAGAGGGACAACACTAAAGCTTCAAGACAGTGGGAGAACTTAAAGAATCAAGTTCTAAAGACAACGTGTGGGAGATGAGGTAAAGAGGTGCAGAGAAAGTGCACAGTAAGTGGAAGTTAGGAGTGTTAGAGGTGTAAAGAGAGGAGGTTTTAAAAAGAGGGTTGAAGACAGAGACAACCTGACAAGATCTGATCTCACTCTCGTTCCACTATCGGGAAACAAGATGAGAAGAGTCTGTACTGTGATTGATGGGCGACTTGTCACAGCAGAAAAAGTACAGGTGTTATAAGATTTAAAAATATCTCCATAATATTCAAGTGTACCAGTGAACCCTGTTGGCGTGACAGATTCAGCATCTACTATATTTATACCCTGAGAGTGAAGCAGCTAAATATAAGGCAGCCATCATTTTATTACGTTCATGGTTAAAGAAAACTTTTCTACTATGACTGAAAATAATGCACATGTCCAACACTTAAACTTTCACTGAGCATGCTAACACTTAGCATGATTCATCAACATGCTGAACGGGATCATATTACCAAACTGTCATGCTACATATCAGCCTGTGTTTTCAGTCAGCCTGCATCGATGGAGCACCAGAGGTAAACAAAAATGACACACCATTGTATTTCATTATTCTGTATTTATTTTTAACAGGACATTTAGAGGGTCCAGGATTAGTGGAACGTATAAAACAAAGTATCTAAAAAGTGTAAGAAAGAATAAAATACATTATAAAAATAAATGACACAACAAAAAAGTTATCTGCAGTATTTTAACATAAACAATGTTTACAAGTATTTTTGTAGAGTTTAGAGGTTGTTTCATCGAGGCTTTTTCTAAACCAATCCTGTCAGGCTAGTACATATTTGGACATGTATATTGTGTATTGAACACACGCACATACTCATTTTAAGTATGGGACAATTCTTTAAAATACAGTTTTAACAAATGTAATCAAAGGCTTCTTTGACAGAAACCTATACAACAGAGACCCCTGAGTTTTTCCTAAAGCACCGTATAGTTACATTAGTGTAGAAAGTAGAAAGAAAAGAACCGGGTGCCATGATCAATCCCTGCTTATATAAATAAAACCACCCAAAGATGAACAGATGTTTGCTGATGTGTTTACAGCATTAGTTATTAGTGTACTATGAGCTCTTAGTGGAGCTGTTTGCTGCCATTGTCCGTGAAGCTCAAAATGTTCGATCACTCACAGACACACAAACTGATTTGAGGGAAAATATGAGCTTGTGTCTGAATAGTTTATGTGTCGTTCAGCAGCGATAACACACCCAGTTCTGCCAGTTTGGCTTTGGCTACATCCTCCCAGCCCTTATTAGCTAGTGGGTTCCTAGGTGACGGATGCATGATGCCCTCTACTCGCACATTGACACCGGCAGCAGAGAGAGCTCGCCGCGCCCGCTGCTCTGCTACCCTTCCAATCCCGATCACCATGGAGACACCCAGCGCCTCCACCACCTGGCACAGTGCTATGTCACACAGGGCGAGGAGGGCCTCCCGCTCAGCTGCAGGAAGCTCGGGGGGAGTCAGATTCTTCCCGCTGGCGCTTATGAAAATCAGCGGGCAAAGGTTGTGCACAAAGCAGTGACGAAAGAAGAGCCCAGGTTCACCGCACAGCTTTCTGAATAAGCCCCAGAAACGTGCACCGCTCACTTCCCTCTGGGTACAGGCAAGACCCGTGATCCGTCGCTTCGGATGCTCGTCATGAGGACGACCAACCTCGCCTTCGATCTTCAGCCATTCAACCACTGTCTTCACTTCACCGAAGGGGACCTGGGGTCAGAAGGAAAAGATCCTTTAAACCGCAGCTTAATCCCTAAACCACTTTTTGGCAGCTGAAAACTAACGTACAGAGATTTTTAGTGTTGTTGATTGATTCAGGTCCAGATCTTGACATTTTGGTGCTAAATGTTTGAAATCAACACTTTGTGGTAAATATGAAAGGGGACCGCCCTCTACTGGTTGAAACCCAGCTATTGCAATTCAACTGGAAGCAGGTGACATATCTGATGTATCTCTTCACTGTGTTTGCACAATGCATTAAAAATATGTCACTATAAATTAGATTTATTTCTATTGATAATTATATTGGGATAATTATTGATATTGTTTTGTTTCTCAGCCCAAGTGAAGCTGGGTCCACATCCTTAAATGACCCGGATTTCAGCTGATTCAACAGTTCCCACACTGACCAGTGGAGAGAAACCTCCAACAGAACCAGACTGTGCGTGAAGGGGGGGCATCTGCCTCGCCCGGTTGGGGTGAGAGGAGACAAATGGGGGAGAGAGGAGAGGTGGGTGGACAAGAGGGGAGAGAAGAGAGAGAGAGACCGTTGTGTATCTGTTATATTTAAACTTTGTCAGACTGGCTGTTGTATGATGAATTAATATTAGTGATGCTTATAGATGTAATGATGCCATTGATGATAGCATCTGTTAATAATAATAAAATTGGTTTAATTTGAACTACACGATGCATGTTCAGAGGAATAAACGTAAAGTAAAAGGAAAGTGCACAGCTGTTCTTGGAATGATGTTTGTTTTCATGTCTATAACAGTTGTGTCCCAGTTCTAAACGAGGCTGGTTGTTGTTGTTGTTTACTTTGTGGACACGCCCTCCGCATGTAATGTGAGTATCCCCGCTGCTCACCCCAGTCTGCGCCATGCCGAAGGGTCCCGGGTTCATGCCCAGGAACAGGACCGTCTGCCCGGGCTGACAGAACTTCTCCACGTAGCAGCGGTGCGTGTCCCAGGCGTACTCCAGCGGGTTGTAGATGTACCGGACCGGCTCGCTGAAGGTCAGCCGGCGGAGGTGGGTGTTCAGCTCCAGCTCCACCTGCAGGAACCTGGAGGAGGAGGACGAGGAGGAGGGGGAGGGGGTCGTGGTGACCCCCGGCACCGGTTTAAATCCCCCTTCACGTTGACACAAAGCCAGCGGCTGGTCTCCATCTTTACAGCCGCGATCAGCCGAACACTGCGCCGCGGGGCTGTCAGCGGACATGTTCAGCTGTGGGCGAACAAAACCACTTCCTGTTCGTCCGGTTAAAGCATTAGCTTTGTTTTCGTCAGGTTTGATGACGTGTTGACGCTGTTTGTCTTCTGATCTCGAGCCTTTGTTTATCAAAAACAACACTTCCTCCTCCAGTCGCTACATGTTCTTCTTCTGCGTCCTCCTGCGCTCTCAGGGCGGCTGCTGCCCTCTGCAGCAACACTGCTGTCATTACAACCTCAATCTCGTAGTATAAAGGTTGTGTGTGGAATTTAGTGACATCTGCATGTTGTTAAATACCCCTCATTTAAAAAAACTCTCTATTCATGACATTTATTTAATTGACCATATATTTTAAAAACATTCATCTAAGTATGTTATTATAATGAAATCCAAGTTTACACTCAGTCCTTGAAAGCTCTCCATGTAGCCTACAAGAAACAACCTAACGTCTGTTATCCTTTCCCCCTTTAGTTTTAACTTCATGTATATGGATATCTATTATGTAATAATATATAGAGTTCTTTTTACTTTGAATTTTTGGAATTGTGTCATATCTGAGAACAGTAACAGTTAACTCTCCTGTGGGTAGCAAGGTGTTAAGTATGTTAACATCTTTTTCAATTAGGGTCTCTGGTCTGAATCCAACGTGACTCCACAGCGTCATTTGAACGAACCACAGGGTTTTGAGTTGTGGCGACCAGCAGTTGCAGACTCATGGGGTCACTTTAAGGCAAAAAAATTGGCCTAAAGTTAAAGAGGTATAAAATATATCAACAAGACCAGGATGTTCCCACGCTTGCTGCTATACAAACACTTTGTTTCCGGTTTATCTGTTTATGTGACGCAAAATTTGTATTTCAGCCAACTCCCTTTTTTCTGATTTATGTATTGTGCCATCTGAAATGTTCATTATTTGAAAAAATGTTATACTAAAACAAGAACCTTTTTATGTTTCTTATATGCCAGAAGAATTCAAAAGACCAGAACAAAAATAAAGTTATTGTTTTTGGACATGAGCGATCTTAATTGCGAGTTAAATCTGAAGCTACTGAACTCATTCTTAAAAGACAAATCAAATAACATTAAATTGAATTATTCTTAATACAACCTCACAACTGCTTGTGCTAGATAATATTATAGCGATCGGTGCAGATTGGCTGAAGCATGATTTAAGCAGTAAGTCCGTCTTTAATGCCTCAACTTTACCACTTGTTTGAGAATTTAAAAAACACATACAAATTCAGTTACCACATCAAGTGAGCACGTTTCCTTTACAAATTCTTTTATTTCAGCATAATAATAAGAAGCCTCTCCTCTGATTTTCATACAGTTGAAACTAATTGGATCACAAGGGTACATATTAGTTAGCCCATTTTACAATAATCATTGTAACATTTTTTTAGGAAGTTATTCTTATGCACTCATTTTCCTACACAAAATAATCAATATCAAGATCCTATCTTAACTGAGGACCATAACTCTGCATGCAAGACTAATAAAGAAAACAACTAATCTGTGATAGCTACTGTTATGCTGTTGTTCATCTAATACCATTATCAATATAATTTACTACAAATACCAGGGACTTTGTATAAGAAAAAAAAAAACATTTTCTTGTGGAACTACTGCGTCTAATGTCAAAATTACTGAACAAACTGGGCTCTCAACTGTACTGATCCAAATTGTTCTGTCCACTTTCTGTCAGGTTGAGGAGAAATAGGCTTTGTCTAAAACCTAAAATCTAGTACAGTCTGAAGGAAAAAAATCCATCTCTTTTTTGTCTTTTTCCTTTCACTCCAGTGTTTACATTTTCATCAGAATAAAAAAAGGTCCTTGAAACAATCATCAAAAATGTGATGAGAAATTCTCAAATTAATCATTTGATCCGTCTGAAAAATTAAACCTCAATCTTATAAACAAATGATTTGAGACTCAAGGATTCTATTGCCTTTTAACAATGCGATTGATAATACTAAAAACAATAAATGACAAAAAGGTATTAACAAGTGACGTCAACTATATACTGTATTGCCCTTTATCCATTCGTCAGTATGTGCTCATGCCAGCCTTATCCCTTCCACAGACTTGTAATGTGTGTTTCCAGAGCAATGTAATGCATTTCTCAAACTTTATCCTTTCACTTCAAACTAAATCGCCGGTTTGTGCATATTTACACGTCACACAACTTTGTCTTGATACTTTTGGTGAAAAGTCCTCAACTCATATCTGAAACTTAAAAAAAAAAAATCAAACACAAACATCTGTTCATATAATAAATCAAAGACCAAATAAAGTTACCTGGGATTTCATGTCTACTTAGTCTCATCTTAACCTTTAAATTAAAACAATGTGTAAATCAAATCAGACTGCAGTCTCCTAAAATCTCCCTTAAAGGATTCCTGCCATCGCTCTCTGTTATGACGTCTTAATATGCACATGTTCCGTCTGGTAGACTAATCCTCCCATCCAGCACTGAATCTGGGTTGAACAGCTCAATCAGGACGGTGCCATCACTAACTATCCAATCACAGAAAGGATCAAGTTTGAGAAATTCCCCAACAGGCAGCACAGCGGCTCCGATCAACCGTCTCTCTGCCAATTACCTCCAAACGAGTACGAACAAAGTTCATCCATCTTGAAAAGAAATCGTTTGTTACAATATCATTTAGTACTACAATGATTATTTGTGTATCTGCACTTACTTAAGGCTAAACCCAATGACATGACAGACATCCAGTATTACACACCAACCACATAGTATTTGGATAAAAAAGGCAATTGTTAGTGTGAAGCAGAGTCAAGTGAGTGTTGATTCTGCTGTGGCCTGTGAGCGGCCAAAGCACTGCAGTGGGAAACAATTGAGCATTACCGACTTCTCACAAGGACTGTCCGACTCCCAAGGGCTCCTTTAGGATTATACACTGTGTAACACGACCCCAAATATTCATTACCATCGTAAAGACAACCTCTTTCGACAGGAGAACACGTCTTTTGTAGCTCCACTAAAGCCATCAACATTCTGTAACCACGACGGCTTCAAGATAAAAAATAAAAACACAAACCATGATGATGAAAGGCTGTGCCATATTAGTAAATACATCTGATCCACAATAATAAACAGTTAAGAAAAAAAGGCAAATGAAAAGAAAACAAACAGGAACACACTAAGGCCACGAGATTCTGTATACCCCCACTAACCTCACAACGTGAGTATCTGTACAAACAACATAATGGGACTTCAAGTGGCCAACCTGCCTTATTTTAGACCAGGATCTATGGACAGAGCTGAGAGACAGTTTTCTATTAAGCACTGGAGATCTCTGTATACACTGAAAATATACACAGCTGTAAGTACAATAGCGTAACTGAAGTGGAGGACTCGCTAAGGCTGCCATCTTGTGCCATTTCCTGAGTCATCAGCATACACAGAACACAACGTGCAGGTCGCCCTCTCATCCACATCTTGGAAGTCCTGGTTTACAGTTATGAAGCACTGTCTGATATTCCTTTTTGTTTGTACAGTAACACTCGTGTTCAAGGTTTCGCTGAAATAGTGGGAACGGACCGTGTTTGACACAATTTAATTTCCAGTTTCTTTCTGGCCCATTTTGTGCATAAAAAAAAAAATCATCACTCAAGCCCCATGGTGAAATGATAATTAATATTTTCAATTATTTACACTAGTAAATCATTAAGACTGTACCTCCTGTGAAGGTGAAGTCAAGGTAATCTTCATTAAGAACAGACGCTACTTTTAGTGAAATGTCTTATGTGTAACTTTGTTACCTGCAGAGTCAAAAAAGATCTGGTCCGCGAGACGTCAACACAATGGTTTCCTTGTTTTACAAAGGGGGGATCCGTTGAATGTATTTTGACCTAAGTGACAATTCTTCTGCATCAAAATGGGCCACATAAGGAAACTTAGAAAGAAGCTCTAATACTTTTTTCTCACCACTTCATCCCATTTTGTTGCCAAGACATCAGGATAAACAAACCCCACTGCCCTTCCAGAGTACCACCGAATGCAGATATTTTTTAACAATAATAAACCTTTTTTCTTTTTGCAAAAATGAATTAGATTAAGTACAAAACAGGACCACTGTTCATCACAGAAAAGTCTAGTCTTTAAAAAAACAGGGAGGAAAAAAGGAAAACACAGTAAAAAGTCAACAAAACAATAACACAAAATGTCCCTCTGTCATTAGTAATCCCAAGACTGGAGCTGCAAGATCAGTCTGTGCTATAGTGTGGCCCCACTGAGCACAGAGCTGAGAAAAAGAAACCCTGTGGCTTGTCCCTTCTCTAGCCGTGTGGTGGATGTAGGGAACGTGGAATGTCAGACCGCCAGCCGGCCTGGAGGGGGATGCAGAGGACTCCAGGTTGGGGGTGCGGGCGGGGGTTCTTGGGGATATGGACGTGGTTCGCAGCACGGCTGGTTCTCTACTTTGGCTACGTTGCGACCCTGGCATAACCGCCGATGCCGCAAAAGCCGGTCTGTCCGAGAAAAGTTCTTGAAACACAAATTGGACAATTCAAGTAAATGTGTTTAAATAGCATTAAGAGAAATAAACAATAAAGACAAATCTAATGTAAAAATATCAAGAAACTAATCTTCATGTTGCAAATTTCATCCATACAAATGCAACGACTGAATTTAACCCATTGAGACCGGATGCAACATTTGTAAAAACATGCGAGTGTATAAACCTCTAAGACTGGGTGCAACATTTGTGCGCTTCTCCCTTTAGAGCCGGATGAAATGTGCACTTCTCAACCACAATGTTTTTGTTTTTATAACATGTGACAAATTAAATACACAGTAATTCACCGATATACTCATGGAAAAGACAAAATGCATTATGTTAAAAAAAAGCGTTCCTGACAATTTAAGCAAGGGAGTGCTATTGAAGTAGAATGCAGATTTATATAAACAATGAAATCAACAATAAAGAAATTTGGGCCCAGAACTCTGCAAGTTGCCGGCTTTATTGTTTTTTCTGGGGTTTTTTTTAAGTTGAGGGCTAAGGCCGTGATTTACAATAAAATCCTAACATTTAAACCATCAATGTCTGCTCCTCAGAAAACACTTTGGTTTTAGAGTGCGTTGTTATTTGGCACCTTAGGTCTTAATGGGTTAAACAATTCAGAATACCGTAAATGTTACATTAGGGTGAATTCATTTTCTGTCCATACATTCATACATACCTGCTGGCACCGTTCACACTGGTAAGGCTTCTCCCCACTGTGGACACGCTTGTGTCTCTCAAGGTGGTAGCGCTGGATAAACCTCATATCGCACATGTCACAAGCAAATGGCTTCTCTCCTACAAGAGCACACACACATACAGTCAATGCATCAATTTTAGCGTCTTGTACCAACACATAGGGTGCAACTTTCTAATCTGACTTTGCAGAATACATTTTCCAACACAGTTGGAACAACACTGCCCTATCAGTACATTTTACGTGTAGTTTCAGCAAATGGATATTCTACAAGGCCTCGTCATCAACTCATTATGTGTAGATCAGAGTGGAATTTCTTGTTTTCATGGCTTAGATGTACGTAACATAGAAGCCCCTAAAAACTGGGGCAAGTATTTTGAGGCTGGTTCAACA
The DNA here is from genome assembly GCF_022539355.2 of Hippoglossus stenolepis. Taxonomy (NCBI): domain Eukaryota; kingdom Metazoa; phylum Chordata; class Actinopteri; order Pleuronectiformes; family Pleuronectidae; genus Hippoglossus; species Hippoglossus stenolepis. Next base: position 17,392,719 of record NC_061485.1, read on the forward strand.
TCCCATCAAATGACTTGACGACCCAAACTCGAGTTTGTTGTGACCCCGTTCTGTTGCAAGCGCCAGAGCCTTTCTCAGTAAATGAGGGTACGGTGAAGGAACGCATACCCGTATGAGTGAGGCTGTGTCTCTCCAGGTGGTTACGCTGAATAAACCTCATGTCACACATGGAACAAGCATACGGCTTCACCCCTACACACACAGAGCAATATATTAGCCCTACCAGCCACATGTGCAATACATACAACTGTAAAGCTCAAGGTAGCACTAAAACACTGCTAATAACTCTTTTAATTGTATGTATTTTATCTGCATTTACTTATGTTGAAGTGTTCAAACATGCAACTAAAAATACAGCTAACTTAAATTTTCTAAACAAAATACGAAATGTAACATGTCAGGATTTAAAACAAAGACAACAGGACTCGTTATTTGTGCTGTGTGAGATTAATATGTAAATTATAGTATATTTGGTCTGAATAATCATTTAAATCCTCACTTGACACAGCAAAAACCTACAATACCAATTCAGCATTCTCTCATCCATTACATCTAAATTTACAACACAAAAACATTAACAAATAGTTTAAGTCATAGTTAACTTTTCTAAAGCCGTTTCTACTTTTAAGATGGAGTAGAAAGATATAAAACGACAAACTAATGAAATCATTTAAATATCAATTGATAAATGGTCAGGTGATACAGCAATGGCCCCTTTTTAGTAGGGTAGAAGTAATTTTATGTGCTTTTAATGCATATTGAATTTCGAGAGTCTGGATAAATAGGAAATGTGCTTTTCTGTTTACGCATAAAACATTAAAATACACTTTTTTTGGTTATTATTATTATAAGAATTGCAGTCTGGACAGAGTAAGGACCAGTGTTCCAAAGTGGAACTGGAGTCAAATTAAAAAACATTAAAACCCAACAAAATCGCAACTGTATCCTTTGCTTTCTTCACATTTTAGTGTTTCAAAACGTCTGATCAACAATAAACAGCATCTAACTAAACGGATTAACTGGAATTTAAAACCAGAATATTGGCTTTTGGATCCTGACCTACACGAGAATGAGTTTGAGCAAAACCATGGGTGTGTAACACACAATAGATTCACCCTATCTGCAATTCTAGAGGACAACTATAACAATAATATATTAAAGTAATAGCAACTAACCTGGCCACCCAACAAAGTACAAAAACGTTTTTTTTCCTAACCACACAAGCGTATCCCTCATATTAGCACAATTTAAGGTAACTGTTGATCTGTATCATGTGAGAAGGGTCGGTGCACGGACCCATACCCGTATGAGTGAGGCTGTGTCTCGCCAGGTGGTAGCGCTGAACAAACCTCATGTCACACATGGTGCAAGCAAAAGGTTTCACACCTGAATGTAGAGCATCAATACATTATTTTCAGGACTTTAGTTTCTGTTTCACAATCCATCAATCAGTTATGTACTTGAAACATCTAATTACAATTGATGGGTTGTTAACCACTTGAGAAATTTTCCTAAAAAGTAAGCATGTTGACTTAATATTTTTTCTCCAAATCCAATTAAATTGGCATCAAACTGAGTTGATCAAATTAGTAATCCACTACTTAACACATCACATGAGCTGATGATGTCACAGTCCTGTATTCATTTACATGTAAAGGTTTTACTTCAATGTTGCATTTACGTATATGTTGTGTGATACTATTGATCAAGACAAAAGTAATATTTACTTTTACAGAATATTAATAATAGCCTCAGACAGTTGTATCTGGCATAATGTAAAGACAGTCTGATTTCAGTGACATGGGTAGGGTGGGCGGACGCATACCCATATGAGTGAGGCTGTGTCTCGCCAGGTGGTAGCGCTGAAAAAACCTCTTGTCACACATGGTGCAAGCGTAAGGTTTCACACCTAAACGCAAAGTAGCAATATTATATTACTTTACCTCACTTTGCATTCTTTACCATAAATACCTGCGCTATTGGTTATTAACCACACATGTGCCAATTAATGCTAAAACATAAAGATATGTCAAATGCTTCCTTTCTGCAACACTTTATTTTACCAAAACAGCTACAAAAGTCATTGTTTTAGCTATATCAGAAATAAAATTGACTGACTATCATTAGAGTTGCAATTACAAATCATTCAATACCTTTAATGTACCTCGTTTAAACAGCCTATTAACTCAGGTAGAATTTAAATCATGTTAATAAATGACCATGTATTTGGGTCTTTGAAATTACGTACCATTGAGCAACTTAACTCCAGCACATGTTTCATGTTTGTTTTATCTTTACCACGGATGAATGAGCCTATTAAAAGAGGGCTGCGGAATTCTTTTTTGAAAAGCTATTTTCTAAGAATTGTGATAACTAAACATGTAGTTGAGTTTGAAAGCAAAGGATGAAGCCAAATGTGTTTGTGCTGCTGGTTTTTAGGCTTTTCAATTAATTATTTTGGAAGGTGCCAATTGTCCAAGAGGGAATGTATTAATTCTAACTACATTATTCTAATTGTAATAGAAATGTCTTTCACAAAGCAAATTCTTGGTGCTTGAAAGGTTTACACACAAATACTTAATGTACTCTCTCTTATATCAAACTTCTACTTTGAAACCGTTTGAGCTGCTGATATTGGCGCAATAAAGACTAAGTAATAATGACCTACAAAATGTGAGAAGGGCAAATGCACTGATGCATACCCGTATGAGTGAGGCTGTGTCTCGCCAGGTGGTAACGCTGAACAAACCTCATGTCACACATGGTACAAGCAAAAGGTTTCACACCTAAACGCAGAGCATTAGGGTATTATTTTCAGACTTGAAACTTAATTTGTGTTCACAATCCATCAATAAGCAATACACACCTAGCAACTATGAAGAATTGATGGGTTGTTAACCACTTTTTAGTTCTATGAGAATGTCTTCGGGAAATTATTGCTCATTGGTTTTTTTTTCTCCAAATCCAATAAAGAATACTTCCAATTCCCACATCCACAAATAAACACATCACATGAGCTGATGATGCTGCAGTCCTGTCTTTACACACTAGGACTTAATGGTTGCTTTTGCTTCATGTTAGTGAGGCTTGACCAAGAAATTGTTCTACAGGTAAGTTCAAAAGATAATTGACAATTGCTTTAAATGCCTGACTTTGTATCTGGCATTATGTAAATACAGTCTGATTTCAGTGACATGGGTAAGGTGGGCGGACGCATACCCATATGAGTGAGGCTGTGTCTCGCCAGGTGGTAGCGCTGAAAAAACCTCTTGTCACACATGGTGCAAGCATAAGGTTTCACACCTAAATGTAAAGTAGCAATATTATATTACTTGGCCTCACTTTCAATTTGGCTAAATTTTGAAATTAATATCTATGCTATTGGTTATTAACCACACAATTGCCAATTCATGCAAAAAACTGAAAACTTTAAAAACAATCCTCTATCCTTGTTGTGTTGTAGTTACCAACAAACATCAGAAGAACAAAATAATGATTCACAGTTATGCTGCTTTTCTCATATGATGATACAGACTCTGAAACTACTATATTAAAACTTACTGCATCTTGACATTTGCCCTAAACATAACAGTTATATGACTGAAGTGTTCACTGTGCACACTGATTTCTAACACTGAATGTCATGGGCACGGTGCACGGACCCATACCCGTATGAGTGAGGCTGTGTCTCGCCAGGTGGTAACGCTGAAAAAACTTCATGTCACACATGGTGCAAGCATAAGGTTTCACACCTAAATGCAGAGCATCAGAAACATTAATTTTGTGTCTCTGCCACTAAGAAAATAAATGATAGAATAAAATAAATCTGTACTTCATCATTGAAGAATACCAGTCTGCACTAAATTGATATCTGTGGTTAATAACCAATGTTAAACCCTAAATTTACTTACAAGAGTACAATATAATATGACAAGTTATAAATTACAAAGTTCCCAGAAATCTAAAAGGCATTTACACAATACATGAGATGATGTCGTCGTCTAGTGGCCATTAACAATTAAAGTATATCTGATCCATCATAATCTGTGTATGAATAAAGATATTTAATGTTAGAACGAGCATTCAGATGTTGCAGCATCCTAATCTTGTGACTGGGTTAAGATTAGCAAACGCATACCCATATGAGTGAGGCTGTGTCTCGCCAGGTGGTAGCGCTGAAAAAACCTCTTGTCACACATGGTGCAAGCGTACGGCTTCACCCCTATGCACACAAAGCACCAACTTTAGCATTTAGAGATTCAACTGCCAAAAATGATCAATGCTAAACTTTACTAAATGCTTAGTAAAGTTTGGTTGCACTCGTCAGCGCTTTGTTTCCACTGGAAAATCCAGCATGATTCAGAAAACTGCTATTCCAATTGGAAATTAAATTTTACATCTGATTGAAGAACACCATAACCGCTGAAGATCGATGACGAAAGTTCAGATTCGGGAAAAAATAATAATTGTGTAGACCGCAACATGAGCTTATTTTCAAGACTAAAAACCAAATGACCAGACAATCAATTGAGGCAAAATCGAATGGACAAATTCCATCAAGCACAAAAAGCATGTTAACTTTTTGAATGATACCAATAGGTGCTTGTGTTCATGTAATTTCCACTACAGATTTTTTCACAAAAGGTTTGGTCACGCTGATCACAGAGGTTAGACAATTTTAGGCAGTTGGTAAACAACTATGAACAACACATTAAAAGGGACACATTATGCCTATTTCCAGCTCTATATTTTTATACAGGAACTATATCAGCGTACCAGCGCGTCAGTCTGGAATAACAGAGAGGACAGCACAGAGATCTGAAGAGTGCAAAGATTCCCACAAAACATCTGTTTGAAAAATAGCATGTCCATTAACTGCTTATAACATGAGAAAGCGGTGGATTCTGTCTTTCAGTCACAATGTGCATGTAATCATTTTTCTGTATATTACCATTAATAGTTGTTTGTGTGGGAAATGCAATATAGCGCAGAATTAAGTGATCAACGGAAAATACAATGCTAATGTTGCAAGTAGAAAGTTATTCTACTGTCGCAGAACATTATTCAACTGTGGTTATTTCCATGCTCGGGCACTGCTGGATTACCATATAAGAAATAATGACTTAAATCTGACCCATGTCTAATATGGTTATTGTAACACAAGATAAGATAAGAAAAAAGCATAATGGGTCCCCTTTAATATTAGACATTGGTTTGCAGAGCAACTCTGATTTAAATTGATTTATAGTGACAGACAATACTCAGAAATCATCATACAGAAGATAGCTTATAATTAAAACAACAACTTTGCTCTCACTTCAAATCTAAAAATTATACTGTCATATTGTCATTACACAAATCTCAAATATAATAGCAAATAAAACTATTCAGAAAAGAGGATTATGTGTTATTTATTCATCATTACTTTGAATGTGAAATGACACAATGACTCGACCTTATGAGATGTTTGGCTTAAATATAAACTTAAGTCCCATTAACATCAGCTGAAACCCTGCAGTGTTTTTACCCCACACAGGTGAGCTGCAGGCTGTGACACATCTACAGCTGCTCCACAGTGAACACCTTTCTTGACCCAGTTTGACGCAGTTTTTGGACAAAGTTGATCTTCGCTCACACAACTTTAATATGCATTAATAATGTGAACGTGTAATTTAAGATGGGGAATGGTCGACTCCAATTGACTTCAGTCATAAGGGTAATCAAATTATCCTCGTAGTCAAGTATCAAGTATAAAAATAGGAAAGAGATCTTAATGTGCAGTTACGTTTTAATCTGCAGGTCACAGATACTTTGACATATTTTAGGTGTTCCTCTTTTCCATTATACTTTTTGTTCATTTGAGATTGTTTATTAATCATGTAGGCAAAAATTTTAGAAATTAAAAATGATTAATTATGCAATGCTGTATTGTGTCAAGGTAGAAACTTGCAGCAGATTTTAGTTGATTCAAAGTAAAAGTAAAACATAATGTAAATATATTAATGCTTGCAGAAATCTAAAACCTAAACAATTATCAATGATAAGCAATATATCTTTATAAAACTACAAACCAAAGTGAAGAGACTTTTTGCTTCATGGTCATCATGTCATTTCATAGGCAAAGTCTTTGCAGTATTACATTATTATGCGCATGCTTATGAAGCTCCTTGTAAATGTGACATGAAACATTATCACTTGTCAATACGGTGACAGAAAGCAATACAAACTCGAGTTTGAAGCAGCCATGTAAACATTAATGTGGGCACATGCTGGACCAAAATAGAGGAGAAAGCGGGTTGAGATGATACGTACCTGTATGAGTGAGACTGTGTCTTTCCAGTTGGTACCGTTGTATAAACCTCATGTCACACATGGTACAAGCATATGGCTTCACCCCTAAACAGAGCACAAGAAAGTTAGATGTACTTCAACACACTGACGAAGTTCAATTCAGAATGATAGTATTTCAGGTTGCATGCTGTGTTACAAAGTTGCATTACACTGAAGAGTTCAAGAACCAGCAGACCAAGAGTCATGGTAAATCATAATTCAGAAAAAACAGGGTTTACAGGTTGCTATTCAGACAACCTTGTGTATTATTCAGTGACCTGCTAACTTAAAATGCTTTTCAGTGTAATGCTCCTTTTAATAACCATGTAATATAATGCTCAACATGCAGCAGTACCATTACAGTGTTAATCAGAAACTGATCAGAGAGTCACTTTCTCAGTGGACAGATTTCCAACAAAGCCTACAAAATTATCTATTAAACATTTTTGAAAGGGAAGTCAATTTACCAACAATGGCGTATTATGGATCATATATAGAGGGAGTTATCAATACAAACAATCATGTGGAGTTTTATATCAAAGGTTTCATTCTGAAAGGGGAACAATTAATTCAAGCATACCCGTGTGAGTGAGGCTGTGTCTTGCCAAATGGTAACGCTGGAAGAACCTCATGTCACACATGGAGCAAGCGTATGGCTTCACCCCTAAACGCACAGTACCAAACTTTAGAAAAGACTTCTCATCAACTATATACACAACATATGTCATTTTACACACGAGTCAGTGTTATGTCATTGCAAGGTCTATGTATGTTCATGACTAACTAGTCTATATATACACAAGATATAAAATGTGTCAACCCAAAAAGCAGTTAGCAAATAGATAAATGAAAAACCTACAAGTTCTCTAATCTTACATAATCAAGAATATTGAGTAGCACAAATTACAATTTACTATAGTCTCACAGGTAGGCAATGCCTACACACAAGTGAGAGGGATAAGTAAAACTTATACCCGTATGGGTGAGAGTGTGTCTTGCCAGGTGGTATCTCTGGAAAAATCTCATGTCACACATGGAGCAAGCATATGGCTTCACCCCTGCACACACAGAGCAAAGTATTTTGTAAAGACAACACAATGAACTGAACAGGACACACTCACTTATATCATGTATCCAGACATGCCAAACACAGTGGCACTTACATAACTGAACACTACATGTATAATACTAACATTTTCTTATCTCTCTGCGGGGTCTATAATGCTGACATGCATTGAAAAGGATGAAAGTGTTTATTGGTATTAAAAGTTATTACTACAGATCACAATGCTGCCTTAAAGCGTCAAGTCAAAACCAAAACGGCATCTACAGCATGCCCCAGTGTTTACATCGGCTTCATGCCTATGTGTATTTTAAAAACTAGACTCAAATCAATTTATAACAAAGGGGACAGATAAACTTCAGTAAACTGGGTATTTGGGCTCTAAGGTAACAAAGGGACAGATAAACTTCAGTAAACTGGGTACTTGGGCTCTAATGTAACAAAGAAGGGCAAACCCATACCCGTGTGAGTGAGGCTGTGTCTTGCCAAGTGGTAGCGTTGGAAAAATCTCATGTCACACATGGAGCAAGCGTATGGCTTCACCCCTACACACAAAAAGTATGTAAATATAAGAAACAGAAAAATAAGTTTCAACAAATATCCATCAACTCTTCCTTTCAAATAAATCTTGCTTCTACATTAAACCATCAGCCAAAGTAGAAAAGTCATCAGGGGTTGTTGTGTATTCAGGTGCTCCCACAATGTATGCATGTATTTACATGAGGAGCTTAAAAAAGTTTTATATTCTTACAACTAATACATGTCTGGATACATCTTTATGTTTATGAAAATGTGAATGTTAGCGGGTAGCCACCTTAAATCTCAGTTTTTACTGCTGAGTTAAAAAAATCTCACTCTATCAAGTGCTTTGTGATAATATGTTGTGATTTGGCACTATAAAAATAAAACTGTACTGAAACGTTACTTTTAAAACAGCACAATCTAATGAACTCGAATAAGCAGACGCGTACCAGTATGAGTGAGGCTGTGTCTTGCCAGATGGTAACGTTGGAAGAACCTCATGTCACACATGGAGCAAGCGTAGGGCTTCACCCCTACATACACAAAGTATCGGCAGATTAGCTATGACAATCCTTTTGCATCAAAAGGCACACATCATTCAGAGAAGTTACACCACTCGGACCTTGCAAACATTATACATTCTAATCAAGCTTCATGCAAAGGAGCGATTTGTTTTGCCTCCAATTGGTAAACGTGTCTTCTGATATGGGGAGCATTCATTTTCAAATTATCCACAATACATCATGAAACAGAACAGCAACACAATATATGAGCCAAGCGTGTTTAAAAAGGAGTCAACATCGAGATAGCAACAAAAGCCTAAGACGGTGATCATACTGGGCAGCTGAAGCAGAAACATTAGCACACTTTTCCACCTCTCAACATCAGCTTACAGCTATATGGTGCACATCAATTCGACTTATGGTGGCATGAAAGCATTTGATGCTTTCAAATGTTACAAGTGTTTTCTAGCACTCAACTAGCACGACTTTCAAAAGCTTCCAATCTGATCTCCGCCATTAACAGCAAAAGCACCTGCTTTAAGCAATCGCACAATGAATAAAATACAAATCTTAAATTTAAAAAGCCAGACAATTACAGTTTAGAAACAAGAGTTGTGCAGCCAATAGTCTGCTTGTAAAATAAGTGTGGACATCAAAGGACTATTCCCATAATATACCATGGCCTCAGTTAATCAGCTACTGCAACATGACTGGTCAGTGCAGGAGTAACAACAAAACCGTTGCCCACTATTAAACATTTATTTTTAATTATTTGGTATTTTGTAAAAATAGACATATTTTCCAAAATCCAGAGTGAGCTTTTCTCCTGAAGAATTAGATCCTTCAAACAACAGTATTTAGATAAGATTTTGTCGCCTCATTTTGACCACTCAACCCCATCTCCTATACTTTGGCTGTGAAACCATGCTGCTTCCTTCAAAAGTACTCAAAGCTCCTCATCCACAATAATAGTAATTAATAAATAAGCTGTCTGAACTCTTCAGCTCTGCGAACAAGGCAGCAGCAGAAACTCTTAACCAAGAAAATAAAAAAAAGAGAAAATTGTGTTTAACAGCAATGGTACAAGATGGATAATACACTTTGAGGGGTCCACAGGAAAAGGTATTTATTAAACTTGTATGGTAAAATGGCCAATGATTCTACATGTCTATTTTGTCTGGATTTCCAAATGATACATGAATGAGAACAAAAACTTTTGCTGAGGAAAAGGTGACTTTAAATGCCGCCTCTCCTTAGTAAGAAATAGTGACCTAGACAAGACTAGGTCATTAAATTAAGTTTCTTAACTTGAACTGGGTACGGTAAATGGACTCATACCCGTATGAGTGAGTCTGTGTCTCTCCAGGTGGTAACGCTGGAAAAACCTCATGTCACACATGGGACAAGCATACGGCTTCACCCCTACACACACAGAGCATAGAATTATTAGCTATTCAGTCTATCAAATAAGTGAAAATGTGACAAAAATACATAATTTATTATGTGGAAAACAGAAAGAACAGATGCAGTGTTGCCACGAAGAGCTACTGAGATATAGGAATAATATAGTATATTTGGAATAATATGGTATATTTACATATATATGCCAACTGAGTTGGGTAGATTTGCATTTCTCTTTATGAATACTGGGCCAGTAGACACTGACTTGGAAAAACGAGGTTGGAAGTTGACTTACCCACAGTGCACACTTCTTTAAACAATGAAAAACAAAGAATTTTGTGTGAAAGGGTGCAACGCAAATACTGAAACTATACATAAAATGTTTTTCAATATACTCCTCACTTTTCATTTTATATAAACAATTAAGAACATAGTCCTTTGATGTCCATGCAGTTATTTCACTGACAAAGTAATAATTACATACAAAAGTGATGATTAATACATGAATAAATTTATAAATCTTGCATTTTGTGGCCTATGCTTTGAGCCTTTGACATACATACTTTGGGGTCCACAAGTTAAAGTCCACTTTTAAGTCCACTATCAAAAAGTCTTCCTTATATGTCTATTGTCTTTTTTCAGCAACTGAAATCATGCGTCTTTCTCACTTGTCTTGATGGAATACTGTGCTGATACAAATCAATAATTTAGATAAAAGAAATTCACTCATTGCGTTAATTATTTTGGTCTTTCAGCTGAGAAACCCATAATGTTGACAAACTAATATAGCCGATGTGTTGCTACAACCTGGTCCTGAACTTAAAGTTCGACAGGGACTGCATGCTGAAAAGATTTTCTCATGTCAAATCGTCCCAAATAAGAGCCAGTATGGTCGAACAATGAGGGGGGGCAGATGTGGTTTCCTATACTTGTGACTACAAGCAGCCGTGACTAGGGATGAAACGGTTACTGGTTTTACATTTCACCACATAAAATTCCTGACGGTTAGCATTACTGTGTGAAATTTCAATTATCATTATAACCCCAGTTGATTACCAGTGTAAAGCTCATGTTGAAAACTGTCGAGCATCGACCACAGTGAACAAGTGTCCCACACAGAGGCGCTTGTGCAGCATGCAACGTGGGTTTGTTATGTGCATGTGTGAAGTTGACTTTGTGTTTGTTTGATTTGCTTGAGAGTTTTGTTGTGTATTTAAACACATTGAATAAAATTCCAAGTGCAGCATTTGTTGTGTGTTATAAAAAGGAGCAGCAGGATGGTCGGGGCTGTAGCCGCAGAACAAATGCTAACATCCACTGTCGCCAAAGTGCATGCGTTTAACAAACACTGATTTATGTTCCGACTCTGACATTTGGGGTTGATGTCAACGACGTAACACAACAAGTTGTTGACCTTCAATAAATAATGAAAATACTATCATGGTTTTTATTGGTAATGTATAGGTCAATATAGAACTTGGTGAAATTACTACAGTATGTGTATCAGTAACTTTTGAACATTTACAGCACATCTTAAAAATACTGTGATTATACTGATAATCGTGATCATTTTGGTCACTATAATCGTGATACAAAATGTTCATACCGCTTCATCTCTTTCTGTGATACAGCATTGTGAAGTGTTGTACTGCACACAGTGCTTATGGGGCATGCAACAACTGCTGGATGGAAGAACATGCTGGATTATAAGCCTGAGTGAAGTTATGCTTTAAAGTGAGCACAGCATATAAGGAACAGTGTATCAGCTCATATCTTTGCAAGGCACAACAGCATTTGCATCAACAATGCAAATCCAAATAATGAACAACCTCCTGCTTCACTTATCAACTAAAGAAGTTAAAACAAATGGTCAAATATGTGTCAAGCAATATCAATATATCACAGCAGAGGAAGAAGAAAGTTGTTATTACAGACAAATCTAAACTTTGCAATTAGCAAGAGATTACAACTACAACAAAAAACCACAACAAATGTATCCCTCTAAAGATACCACAACTCAACAGCACTATATGTTTAGATATTTTTGAGAAAAGGATAGAGTTTTTAATAGTGGACTCTGGACTATTGGACCGTACTGTGTTGAATCATTTTAAGAAATAAAATGTTTGGTGTTGAGGGATCAACATTTGTAAAACAAATACTGTGCTTTATGGTCTGAATAGATTTTGGGGGTGGGCTTTGTTGGAAATTACTGTCCACAGACAAAATGAAACCTGAGCATTTGTCCATTGACTACAGAGGTAGTCAGATTTATGTTGTATGGGTACGGTTAAAGGACGCATACCCGTATGAATGAGGCTGTGTCTCTCCAGGTGGTAACGCTGAATAAACCTCATGTCACATACGGCACAAGCATACGGCTTCTCCCCTAAACCGAAGAGCACCAGTTTTAGTCAAAGTCCCCACAGATACCACCAATTAGCTGTGGGGCAAAAGCTATTACCAAAACAAGGTTTTTAAAGCAGGCCATTGAAAATCCTTACAGTAGCTGCACACTCCCAGATTCAGTCCAACTCAAGCTCTCAGGGTCACTTTCAACAAATGACTCATGTATTCAAGCAATAAAAGCTTTTTGGCTTAACTGTGAATGCGAATTATTCTAAGCGTGACCCATACCTGTATGAATGAGGATATGTCTCTTCAGGTGGTATCCGCTCCTAAATGCTCCATAACAGTGATCACAAATAAAGTTTTTCTGCACTTTAGATGATGGACCGTTCTCATCTCCACCTGTGCCCTGAGGACAGTAAAGAATAATGGTTCATTATTTGTTTCTCATCCCCCCCTTGATAACGCACTAATATAAATAAATGTACAGACCTTTTTACCACAAAAAAAAACAATGGTACACGTCTCACACGTACCCACCCAGCTGCTCAGAATCGGATGAAAACATAAAATTCCTCTGAAATTACATTATTTTATTTTTAAATGTGCATATTCAGTATTACATACAACAACATTCTTTAGAGTTTACCCCAAATGTTGTTTTGTAGATATTTTTGACGTTTTGTAATTTCTACATCCCAAATTGTCTTTGGCATAATAAGCAAGACACCAAAGTTTTTTCTGCTTTTTTACTACATGAAATTCACATCTAAATTGAGAAATACCCCCCAATTCTTCCAATGGCCTAATGCCCTCACGTTACAGCTCCCCCTGCTATGCACACAACTGCAGTTATTGTGCTCCGCTTCACTCTGCTCCCCTCCCCCACTTTCCTCTCCAGAGATCCTCCACCCCCTCCACATCTTCCCTGAACTCCTCCCCCCACCCCCACACAAACAAAATGAGCACACATGAAGGCCCAGTGCCATGCGCACTCCAATATAGTCAAATGCGTTGACAAAAATGTGTGCAAGCAGCTAAAGACGTATTTCACGTAATAAGATCAAATAAATATGCACAGAAGAGACCATTCCCCATTTAGCGAGCGCACCCACTGACCTTCCCTCCCCTTCCTTCTTGTTCTCTCACTTTACAGGGCGTCACTGATTTCCTGTTCTTTTTTTTCTGCTGCATGTCCTCGTTGGCTCTCATCTCCTTCTCATCCAGCAGGCGGGGAGCTTGGTATTCACCTTCCTTCCGGATAAGCTACAGGGCCAGAAAAAGTCCATTATTTTCTCATTTCATTTATAAACAAAAAATTTGAATCTGAACATGACTCAAATTAAATGCACCACTTTCGGCTGCATTTTTGCCACTTTGAGCTGAAGAAACAAGTGTTGAATAGTGTAGGTTTATAGATTTCAACAATCAACACATGATTTAAAATAATCAGCCATATATTGTGCTGGTTGGGGCAGGGATTTGTTAATAATTAACAAGAAAGCTGTTCTCAGGAATAAGGACAATGAGCTATGTGATGCCTCTAAAACTGTAACTATTTTTAATTACATACAACCCTGCAGTAAGCCATATAGTGAGATAGTTCTATATATGCCATTCAATTTATCTGCTAACACCTGAGATGAATTCAGAGGTAAAGTTTTTCAACAAAGACATTTTCATAAAGCCAATGTGTTTACACCCTTTACAAGATCAAATGCATAGAATATAACCACCCTATTTTTACTCTGCATTTCAAAAATGGGTGCTAACCAGGGGTGGACAGCTCATTCCAGAGGGGAGGATCATGTGGCTCTGGGGACCACGGTCAGGTCCGTCTCTCTGCTGTGGTACATGGCCAAGTGGAGCCATCATTTTTTTGGGCGGAGCAGCCATGGAACTGGCCTGCATCAGGGCCATACTGGAGAGGACAGCTTCGCAGCCAAGCAGCCCCGCCTACAGAAAAACAACAAAAAAAGAAGACCACATTACCAACTGTATCAAACATGTAAAAACAGTCTGCAATTTGAATTTACAACAAAACTGCTAGTTACGTGGCATTTAACAAGCTAGTCATCATCGACAACATCCTGAGTGACACATGACTGCAGATAAAGTTATTGGTAACCACTTTGGTGTTTTCAAAACAAACCCATTTCATATGGTCGCGGACTGAGCTGCTGGGCAGATGTGACATTGCTGTGGTGTATGTGAGCGCAGGGACAGGGGTGGGGACAAGGTCATCCAGAGATCCGTCAGTCAGGATGGTCGGGCTGGTGGGAAGCCACACCCACCTCACTCATCTAGCATTAAAACTGAGGAAGGAGGAGGATGTGGATGAAACAGACAAACATTAAATCACAACAGCATCACTCGCTGTCTTTATCATTACACACTTCATTAACTCCAGTTAGGATGGGGATTTTTCACAATGACATTTAAACATCGAAAACATAACAGGCATCAATATTCTTCCCTATCCACGTAACCATGTCAGGAGACAAGGTTTTTCTTCATACAAATTAGTCAGAATACTTACCTTGACAAACTGACAGTGTTTACTAACTGCCAATATTTGATCAATGATACTTTATACTGCTTTTGTAATATGCTTTTTGTTTAGTTTTTTCTCCCTTTCAGAGCTACCCTAGTTGACCATGGTAAGCAATTAATGAACATCCATAATTATTTGCTTCTGTGTAGCCCCTATACATCAGTACAATCTGATCGTATGTACATTGTGATTGGGAATTTAACTGGGTATCCTACCCCCTTCCACAACAAAGGTAACAAATATGTAACCATTACTTAAATTTTCAGCAAGTAGCTCCTTTCCATTGACAGAAGGCAAGTTTCCATTTGTTTGTTTTTTTACTAATGTAATTTTCAACAACAACATGCATGAAAACAGAGTTAGAGAGCTGAGAAAGCAGCATTGAGGCCAGTGACTTTATTATGGTGGTTGCTTTTAATAAATTTCTTTGGTCACTTCAAACTAAATGTGTACGGAACAATGTTAGCTTGAATTGCGAGTCGGAGGCAGACGGAATTAGTGGCTGAGACGAGCCTTCATTGCATGAAATCATTGTTGATAATGGGGTCCCGACTAGTGTTTGCACCAGAAAAGACGCAGGAACTAGCATGTCCACTTAGGTGGCATCATTGCCAATTGGAGCCAGAGCTGATAAATACCTGTGACTATTGTAGTCATTTGACTCGAGATTGAAAGCTGACCGCACCATTTCCCTCTGAACACACAAGCTGATGTTAGTGGGTGTTGGTGAATTTTTGGTCCAGAAAAAGAAGTGATAACAAATGCACGTCCTCACAAGTCACAAACCAGCCAAAGAACCTTAGATCAGACAACTAAATGTGCAGAACCACTTCTAACAATATTGAACTCACCCCTAAAAGACATAAGAAAACCCAAAACACTTTGTGTAAATGACTGTTCTCTGCATCACTCAAACATAATGTAATCACACCGACAATGTTAAAAATATATATAAATATTTCAATATCTATATTGGTTTGCAGAGTATTCAATTCGTACGTTATGTTTAGGGGCTTATTTAAGAATCCAACTCAAAATAACGAAACATGCTCTGAAGAAATCGTCCAAACCTCTACCACACACTTTTTACTACGTATTACGAAAGAGTATCTAGCATTAACTGTGGAAGCCTTCACAACCTACGCGGTGTGAACCCATGCTAACCTGGTCCTACGCTTTTCTTTCTGACATGGGGTTTGTTAACTAGCCCGTTACGAGTAGGCCGTTAACGTAACGTTCTTCGAAGACACTTGGCTCGAACTCATGACCACTTTCCCTACTTCAAAGTACGTTTTACCTGTGTCTGTTCTGCAGTCCAACTGTGGCACAAGTTAACTGTGGGGCCTGTGAGCCATAATAAAAGTTTACGATGGGCAGAGGTGCAGTTAAACGCTACAGTGCTTTGACCAGTGGTTAGCGAGCTAGCGTTGCTAAGAAAAATAGACTGCGGGCGCTAACATTTGCTAACGCTAATGAAAAGAAAGACGAGTATAGTTGTTCAACTGGCTTTCGTCGAGTAGTTTAATACCAATAACACTATGTGGTTATGTATTTTACCCAGTACTGGTGGAACTGGCCCTCACACCACCACCACCCACCCTCTCCTTAAGTCTGCTGATGTTGAACAAGCTGGCTAACTCCAGCTAGCCAAAAGCTAACTGCTCGCTGGCGCCCACGAACACTACATCGCTAGCAAAAGAGCCCCCCCAACGCCCACCTGGTTACCGCCACGGTACGGTGGTTTCACATCCGCGTATATCTCACGGGCTCCATCGATTATATATTTTCGCCACGATACCACTTTGAAGACACAGCCTCAACTGGCTCAAGACGAGATTGAGCGATAAAGACATTCGTGATGGCCGTCGCTGCGAGAGCCTCCCCCCTCCCGTCCCGACGCTCCAGCTAACGTTTGTTAGCCAGCTAGCCGTGGCTAACGTAGACGCTTGCGATATTCGGTGAAACCCCGCACACGCTGCCATTCTGAGCATCATCTTCACACACACAACACGCTCGAGATAACGGGGAAGCGAATGCACAGTTCAAACTCACGGAGCATCGAGGGAAGAGACGAGAAGACGTGTGTGTATCTACCTTTTAGCCTCACGCCTCCGACGTTTTTTCAGCAGCGTCTAGTTTACAAACACAGGAAACGCCACAGGATGTAACCCACTCCCCCACACGGCAGCAGCAGCGGAGCCTCCTCCAGCGGACAGAAAGGGCTCATCCTCGGCTGTCTGCTCCCCGGGAAACACAGAGCGTCGCTTGATGGAGCGAAAAAAATAAATATATGTCGTTAATCCATGTGTGTGCTGCTGCTGTAAAGGTTTAACGCCCACTTGAAGGGGATGTCGATGTTTGCAGCGGCGCCGGCCTCTCGCAGTTTGACGACGACTGAAGAGGCGCAGATGAAGCGGAAGGAGTGGGCACTTACAATGACAGAAAACGGGGGCCGTGCACATCATGGACGTGTTAACGGTGGTGCCCACAACCACTTATCACATGTGCCCCGAGATAAATAACAATTATCTAAACATTTGATTGATCTTATCGCAGCCACTTCAAAAAAAATTTTTTAATTCCAATATGATAAATAACGTGATAGAGCTCCTGACAAGCTGCTTGTTAAACTGGAGATGACGTCATTATTCATTTGACTCTGCACTGTGCATCATCTCTTTTTCCTGTGTCTGGCTTCGTTTACATGTTTGCCTGAAACCAGACAACAAGCACTCACTTTATTAAAGGTTCAGTGTGCAGGATTTAGGTGAAAGGGATCGATTGGCAGAAATTGAATATAAAGTAATCCTAGTGATGTTTTCACTAGTGTGTTTCATCTAAATTGTACGAATTGTGATTTTCTTTACCCTAGAATGAGCCCTTTATATTTAAATACTGTATGTTTACATTGGGAGAGGGTCCTCTCTATAGAGGCTGCCATGTTTTTTACAGTAGCCCAAACTGGACAAACTTAACACCTTTTGAGTTTTTATGACAACTGAAGTCTACCACAGATTCTATTTCATGTTTGGAAGGGGAGGGTGAGATGCAGGTTGTTTAGCTGCAACACGCAACTACACCACTAGATCTCACTCAATTCTACACACTGTACCTTTAAGTGATCCTCATTTATCAGACAGGAGTGCAGTGGCCATTCTAAACATGCCTGTTTGGAAATGGGCTGTTTGCTTGGCCTGTGGTGATGGTTGTTGCAGCTTTCTTTCTGAAACTGTAAAAGTGACTCAGTCCATAGAACCCTGAAGCCATGCCACCGAAGAACAAAGAGCTGTTCACCTGCTAATTAAATGTCCGATGAAGCTCGACTCAGTACAAAGAACCCCGAACTGGAGAATATATTGTCATCGCCATTGTCGTGATCAACAATGTCACTTATGTTACAGAGTCCCCCTGCCACGAAGTGCTGGTTGTCTGTTTATTCAAAGTGACTCATCATTAAACTTATGTGTCTAAATCACATCAAATTCAACACTGCACATCCTCTGGCCCTTTACCATACAAATGCCAAGAGTGAAGCCAATATGATGAATGGTTCTTGAGATATGTGAGCCACATACAGACAGAGATTTTGGAATTAGTACCTGTTGTTAGCCTTGGGTTTTATTGAGAGAAATCCTCCTTTGTGTGCTCGGTAATTGCTTATTTGCCTAATGTCCTTTGTTCTTCAAACCTATACAAAGATATTGTGTTAAAACCAAACTTACAAACATATATTGAAATCAAGCTCACTTCTGGCATTGAATCTTATGTTGCAGCCCAAAGGAATCGAGGAGTCAAAGGTCTTTAGTGAAGAGTTGAGACAGGGAATCCTGCTCCCGGCCCTTGAAGTTGATTGATATAAAATCATCACTTAGGACAACAAGTTGTGTGAATTGTGTGGATTAAAAGAGGCGGGGAATGAATCGTATTTTCCTCTTTGTTACTAAATCTTCGGGAAAGAAACTTCAGGATTTGTTTAGTATTGTTATTGATTATCTGGTGTCCTTTTTTTTTTTTACTCTATCTTTTTCTAAATAATGATGTCTTGTAAACCTGTTTTAGGCTGGGCAAATAACATGCATGACCCATAAAAATCAATCTACCAATCACAATTGACAAACATTTTGAGCTCATAACATTGTTTTTGTTTCAGTATAGACCGTGTTGCAATATATCCCCCATTCATAAGTTATCTTGTTCAGTCTTTGTTGAAACTTTACTAAAAAGGTATTGATTCATCTTTACCCTCATTTTGGATGATGTTGTCTACGTTGCTGTTGAAGTGTATATGCCAACAGGTGTTCTTATTATTTTGTCCACCCATTTCAAATCAATAAGGGTTGTGCCAAACAACAGGAACGCCTTTCTATATAATACAAAACAGCTCAGCTGCATCACAGTGAGGTGTTCCTAATAAACTGTGAGTGTATTTTAATGTGCTTAACATTAAAATGTGGTTGGGTCCAAACACCCTGCCTATTCACTATTCTCCATTATAAACACTCAAGAGGGTTTAAATTGAGAGTTTGGACTCATAAATCTCCAAACATTATCCTCATAATCGTTAATTATGAAACTAATCAATAAATACAATGTCCATTGGCATAAATCATGAAACCCTGTTGCTAGGAAACCAAGAACAAAACTCAGATTGACTCATACCCTTATTCAAAACATTGAGTCTTTTTTGCTTTTTAGATTACTCGAGGAACAAGAAAAGAATAAAAAGCAAAAGCTGATGGGTGCTATTGTTCATTCATCACTGTTTGTCTGATGGTTGTGGGATTACTGACTGTATGACAAGTTGCTCCCCATGAGGATAACTGAGAAATTCTTGATTCTTGAGATAGAATAACCTTTCTAAATGGGCCTTTTCAGTCTGAATAGGTCTAAAATCTATACATCATTTATCTAAAAATGATATTTACTGATAAGTCAAATTTTCGTAATGGACATATCAGTCAATAAAATTACCCTGTGTATTCACACCTTATTTTTCTAGATTTACTATCATTAATAATAAAATATCAATGATTCTTTTTGAAGTAAAAAGAAAGTTTTTTAGTGAGCAGCTTTAGATGACCATAAATGCCACTTTTAGTTTATCAACATGACAAAGGTATTCTTACATTTAGTTTAGCAGACTTGATAAATGTCTAGTCTCTTGGTCAGCTGGGGCCTAACAGTGAAACCTTGAATTTGAAAAAGTCATTCCTGAAGCATACTGTTACTGACTTAAATACTGCTCTTGGCAAAAGTTCAGAGCGATTTGTTCACTTCACCGCCAGAGCCTGGGGCCATCCGAGAAAACACACTCCGCCATGTTCAAGGCCTCGCGAGCAGGTCAGACGCCTGCCTACACTGGAACATGAAGCAAGGTCTCATGAGCGGCATTTTCATTACTCCATCCAGCTGGTCTTATTTAGAAGGCAAATGCAACGCAAACATTGAATGTACCATGCCCCGGGATAACCTTTTTTTTTTCATTTCCAGCTACAGTTAATGCTGCTAGATCTCACAAAGGTGTTATTGTTGGAAATTGTCCAGTTATAGGAACCAAGCTAAGATTTGCAACTATGCCACATACCACCACCATTAGTGGCATGAGGCATGTCAAACTGTCAGACACCTGAGTTGTTAGAATGTCTGTCTCCTTTCTTTTGGTTTTCTTCCCTCTTTCCCCTGAAAAAGAATCTGGTACAGATACTGTCTGTTTTTTGTTGTTGTTGTTTTTATTTATTTATATAGAAGAATACAAACTTGCCATTATGTATAAAAAAAATGACATTGACATTTTGTAATTATAACGTGTATCAGACATATCGAATGTGACATCATTACAGAGTATTTCCCCCTAAACTTTAGAAGTTATTATGGTTTTTTCATTTGAAGCACTCCAATAAGAGAGATTAACTTGAGAGCACCCTAGTAGAAAAGGTAGTTTTTACAACTACTCACACACACACACACACACACACACACACACACACACACACACACACACACACACACACACACACACCTATGAGCAAAGTGAATACCTATTGTCTGTTGTTCTGAGGAATTTTGTTGGAAGGTATGTGTGCACACCAACACTTGGCCATCCAAATCCATTCCGTAGCCCCTTACCCTAACCTGAACCATCCAAACTGAACGCCTAACCCTAACCCTAAAACCAAGTCTTAACCCTCAAACAGCCCTTTGAAAAAGAAGGACCAGTCAAAATGTCCTCACTTTTCAAAAATGACCTCACTCTGTCGGCTCTATGCTTAAAATGGTCCTCACAAAGATATAAGTACAGGAACAAACACCCACACAAGCACGCAGACACACACCCACACCCACACACATTTACAGGTGGGAAGGGGGGGTAACGTAATACCCTGAGGTCATTGGCCCATGAAATCACATGACCTGGCTCGTCCACTCCCATCGCACCTTTGCGGTCGCCCCGCCCCCTCGGGTGCAGGTGGCACACACACCGGGCGGTGACGCAGTGAGTGTCAGGTGTCCGCACAGGGAGCGACTCAACGGAAGCGAGCACAGGTAAGACAGCACTCGAGCAAGGACACGAAGAACAAGCGCAAATGACTCCAGCTAATCTTATTTGGAAAATACCAGAAATAATGTTGTTTGTCAAAAGTTAAACGAGCTCGTGGTTGTTTGAATTAAAGTGTTGCCTTAGTTGGAATAGCGCACGTGCGCAGTAAGTCCGGGTGCGAGAAGAACTCTGTGTCTCTTTGGAACAAATCGATGTCAAACTATCTGCTGCTGACTTTGTCTTCAGCTCCTGTTGTCTCTTTGTAACCAGGAGTCAAAACAGAATTAACTTTGAACAGAGGCGAATTTGAAAGTAAATGTGCGTCCCTAGAGTTTGGCTTTTTCTCTCAACCAATCAAATACAGTGTTGTACACCTGTAATTAAAAGTCCTCAAATAACTTGTCGGCTCCTTGGCAGAGTCTTTCTCACAGTCCTGTCCCTTTGCTGCAGTATCGAGTCTCCAGTTCAAGCTCAGCCGTCTACATGTTAACAACTTTTATTTGCTTTTGTTTTGAATGATTATTTGCTTCTTGGGTTTGAATCAATTATGAGGCTTCCTCCTTCCTGATGAGTCACACGGTTTCCAGCCATGCTGTGGTAACTTGTAGTCAAGCAGGACTTGCATTAAAGTGAGGGTTTAAAGGTCAACTGTCCACCTTTCACTGATAAACCAGTGATGGAGTAAAAACTAAATGATGACGCTTCGATGTTTAGATTTCAAAAGCTCATATTTCAGTTTGCCGATGATGATTTCAACTTCACTCCCTTTCTAAACAGAGACACGTTTACAAGGGCGGTGATAAGTTTTCCTTCCTTTGTTACCTCTGATTAATGTAAAGACAAAGTGTTCGGTTAATCTCAGATTTCCAAACCAGGTCAAACCAAAGAAAGTCTGAAATAAATGTAAAGCATTAAGATTGTTTTTACATACAGGTAAATCATGCTATGGCCCCACCCTATTTTATCCTTTTACATGAGTGAGATTTCCTGTTGTGTGTTGCTGATTTTCAGATGATGTCTCTGGTTACATCAGCTGGTTTCTTTGTGCCCTTGTAGTGAGACGGACTTTTGAGTTTTATTCTCAACCCTCATAGTTTTTGTGGGGCGTTCAGGATTACCTTCAACGGTCTGTGGTTTGTGGATATGCAAAACAGGTGTAATGGCGATGTGAAACTCAGTTTACCTTTGTTTTCTCAATGACGCACTAGTGACCTGTCCAGGGTGTGACACTGACTTTTGTGCCGTGGGATAGGCTCCAACCTTCTGATGTCCATAGAAAGCACTGACGGTAGAAAGGAGGCGCCAACTAATAAATTGTCTTTTCAGCATGTCCATCAAGTTACAGTGTTGTTGTGCTTCAACCCAGGCACCTATTCAGTAATACATAGAACAACACACAATTGATAATTGACAAGGTGAACTAACTTGCCTGTCGGGCTTCAAAACCTGTAGCAACAGTAATTAGCCTCAGGCTACTTGGACATATCTTGTGTTGTGTCAAATGTGGAGTTTTATTTTGTCAGCCTTTGCCTGTGCTCATCTCGAAAAAACACTAACACCAGTGCAACAACAACTGAAGGTAATCACATATTATTATATATAATTATGGAATGTGAATATCCAATATGTAGTTAACTATTATAATAATCTAATTCTGTAAGTCTGCAGGTAATACAGTCAGAAATGTTTGTATTTGACTGATCTGTGATCTGTGTTTATAATCTGGGTTATGTTGAAATTCAGTTCAGCTCAGTCCAAAGTCCTCACACTACTTTTCACCAGTATGGCTCTGCGTCCTAGGGATGATGTAATTGATGCACCTGAGTGAAAAAGCAGACATGGCAAGAGGAATGATTGCAGGTCTATCAGCTGTAAACAGGTGTCATTTAAACAACAGGTCATAACTGACTGAGCACTTCTGAGGGATTCATGTCCTGACGTAATGTCCTTCCAGACACAGGATGTGAATCATCATGTCTCGGTAGCACTAATTTAAATGTTTGTTTGAGTGAAGTTTATTAAATATGATGTTTGTGTTGTGAAACTCTTTGGTCGTCTGTGAATGATTATAATGTGCTCACACTCAGCTCAGTGGTTTGCAGTGAAGCGGCACAAACTTCAGCACAGGTTTGAACACGCTGGTCTTGTATGCATAACTGCATGAGCACAAATACAGTACGTGCATGCATGTATGTCGGGCACTGGGAGAGTGACAAGAGATAAACTGACAGGGACCGTGTTATAAATTTGTAAATCAGTGATCTCCGTGAGCAGACCTGGACTCTGGCACTGACCTCCTGAAGAGTCTGTACATGTTACTATAGGTTTCCTGTTTATCCATTTGAACAAGGGCTTCTTTGTCTGTGTAAGTCTTGTCTATCGTTACCACACATTAGTGTCACCAATGTGGTTTCCATTGGCCTAAGACATAGCTGGTAGATGACAGGTTGCAGTCTTCTGAAGGTTTTGTCAGAGTAAATGTATGGGTGATGATTTCAAAGTGGAGAGTAACAGGTGTTGTACACATATCGCTTACAGTGGGTGTGTTTGTGTTTCAGGTACTTGGGTAGCTAGCAGATATGGAAAGTGGTCCATTCAGTCGACGGTCCTGGGCGACGCAGTCCGTGCGCATCACTGCAAAGGAGCTGTCATTGGTCAGTGGCCGAGGAAAAAACAATGCCATCGCTGAGCGGTTTTCCAAGTGAGTAACACCTGGTTTAAGTGAATGTTCTATGTTAATATCTATTCGTGAAACTGTCTGTTATACAAGGAATTAATGCTAAATACATTGCGAGAGTTGCACTGAGTAGAGTACATACCTTAGACATCATCTCACAATGTTAAAGAAAGTAAAAAAATCCACCAAAATGTAATGGGCTTTCTTTGCCCATGTCCCATCCTTCCACCAAATTTCATGGAAATCTGTTCAGTAGTTATTGCATAAGGTGCTAATAAACAAACTTACCAACAAACAAACAAGCAAACAGATAGAGGGGAAAACACAACATCCTTGGTGGAGGTAATAAAGCTATTGTGTTTAGCCAACTAGCTCATACTCTTAATGCATTTCCAGTTCCATCATACTTTAAATACTTGGGACAAAATATATTAGATCTATTTAGGACTACATTGAGCTACAGGGATTTGTCAAGGTTCAGACTAAGGAGATATATATATATATATATATATATACTTTATCATTATGCAATGTACAGGTGTTGTAAGGAGGTATAACACATAATTGATCTACTTCAATTTTTTTAATGTTTTACTCTTTATCAAGTGTTGGTTGTTCTCTGCTCATATAGAGGAGATCGTTTAAAACCACAGCCCTCACTAAGGAGCAAAAATTTAGTCTTTAAACTTTAAATAAATAATAATGTGACATGTATCATGATCATTATTGATATTGAATGAAAAATGTTATCTTTATGACATTTTAAGCCACAATGCCCAGCCCTGCTACAGACTGCAGCCAGAAAACCAGTGATCATTCCAATGACTCAGCCAATGTATTGAAATTGAAAACAAATAAAATCTGAGTATTTTATGATCTTTTCTTTGACACAGTGCTTGTTTTAAATTTTCTTTTTTTAATTTAATCTAAAAAACAACCAACAAAAAGTATTAAGAAATTAAAACCATTCCAAAACACTGCACTGCTGCAAGATAGAACACAATCTAGAATTCAACATTTCTAATAGTTATACATGTTCATGGTAAAAGTTCTTCATTTGTGTCTAGAACCATGAAATATGGCATTTTAAAAAAAGTAGAAATGTTCTTATCTGTTTTGAGTCACTAGAGGTCAGCATTGTTTCCTTGTGTCTCAGGTATCAGAGAGCTGCTGTGGAGACTGCAGAGAAGAAAAAAGCAGTAAGTATTTTTTATGTGCAGGATGTAAGACAGATTTTATTTTCCACTGACCTCAGTTTAGAGACATCTTCTCCAACTTTGTGATCCTGAAAATGTAATGTACAGCTGTTTGAGACATTACAGGGAAATTAAGGGTTTGAGGTTTCTATATATGAAATGGTCTAGTAGATACATGAATAGTTCAATTGTAATTCACAGTTTTCAATCTATAATACATCATGTTCATCAAGTCTCCCTGCAAAGTAAATGATGAAATGAAGAGTGTGTGTGTGTTGCTTCATTTGCTCAGTAGTTGCTGCTGGAGGTGCTAAACTAATTACAACATGTTGAGATGTGGAACACACACACACACACACTGAGAGACAGGGAGACTCACCATGCCAACACAGTGTCTGGGCCAAATGTCTTGTCCTGGCTGACCTCTCATTGGCCACTTGTTGCAGTGGGCAGACTATCAAACCCATAATCCCTCTTCAGTGTAATCCCCTCGCAATAGTCTCTGTGGTTCCAACTGTAGGTTAGCTGCTTTGTCCGTGTGCAAGACTGATAAATAAACCTGGATAGAGATTAATAGAATTACTGATCAGCTAATACCATGAAGAAATACAAGGTAATGTTGCTGTGCTTGTGTGTAACATTGTGAGTGAGAGCCAGTGTGTGAGAGCCAGCAACTTTAAAAGAAAAGTTGGCTTCTTCAGTCTTTGTTTAATGGTCTGGCTGGTAATGACAAGAAGGCTTTGTTTTTTGTCCTGTAGATGCGTGATATGGTTTGTTAAAGTCAAGTTTCTGCAGTTCTCCCTCTCAGTCAGTATTTAAGCAACAGAAGTTTTGACAGAAGAGCTTCACAGAAAACTGCCATGATGGCAAATTCAAGTTGTCAAGTTTCATTTTTAATACAAATTTACATTTTAATATGATATCTCATAGTTTGTAATCATTTTCAGGAACTGTGTGTGAATATGATCAGATGTTACACTTTTACAGGGAAACAGAAGTTTAGTTGAAATATTTGAGGATAACACTGAATGAAAGACCATCTGTCTGTCTAAATGTGTGTATGTGTGTTCCTGTACTTATATCTTTGTGAGGACCGTTTTAAGCACAGGCCCTATTTTCAACGGGCTGTTTGAGGGTTAAGACTTGGTGTTAGGGTTAGGGTTAAAATAAGGTTTAGGTCAGTGTAAGGCATTTAGTTTGGCTAGTTAGGGTAAGGGGCTAGGGAATGTATAATGCCAATAAGTGTCCTCATTAAGATAGAAGTACAAACGTGTGTATGACAATGAGTTAATTAGATTAATTGAAAAGAAAAATGACTGAGAAAACATCAGAAATGTGTTGGCTATTGTTTCTGAAACTGGAAAGATTTGCTGTTTTTCTTTGTTTTGTGAGATTCTAACCTAATTACGTCTGAGTTTTTGGACTTGGCATTATGGTAACATGTGATGGCCATCTGTCAATATGTTTGTTAATTAATTATCATAATAAGTTCAATTTTCTTTTTGCCATTTCAATTAGTTAAATTTACTTTGTGTAGCACTTTGTGTTTTGTCCTTATTATCCGCTGTAATTTTCATTCGATATAGGTCCCTAGATTTTAAAGCAAGTTACAATTCAAACTCATTGCAAGTCCCATTGATGTGAGGATATGTTTTCTTGGTGCAGGCTCCTCCCTCAACCCTAGAATCTGCTGACAGTCTTGACTTAGTGTGACTCAGAGCAGACTCAGCTATCACAGTTTATCCAACCAGTGATTAAGAAAAGCTCAGCAGGTCTGTCTTTTAAGGAGCAGTTTAGTTCATGTGCTGAAGGACTATGTTAGAAAAATCAATGAATGATTTGTAGAGGAGGATTCACGCTTTAACAGTGTTCAGTCATTACTGCCTGCGTCAATGCATCAGTGTTACTGTCAACATGTTCAGCTCGTATAATGCAGTTGCATCTATTTTAAATTGTGTTAAACAAGTAGACACTTTTAGTAGTTTTAAAGCCCAGAAATCTCCGGCCACTAAGCTAAATGGATGTTGATGAATTTGTGTGTTGTGTCTTCTCTGACACAGCCCTGACTGATGATCTGTCATTTGAGTCTGTTTTGTTGAACCAGAACCTCTCGCTCTCTCTGAGATTTCTTTTAAAATCTGTAAAAACTCTTTTGAATCGGTTTTGTTTGTCCTTTATTCTCACAGTATTTGTTTTTCATCTTGTCCTGTTTTTTTCTGATCTACAACTTCGGTACAGATCAGTGCTTTGTAGATCCAGTCTTTAATTTCATTATCGTCAGCAATGATCCAAGAGTGGAAAAATGTCAGAGCTGACCCAGCGAACAAAGAGTTAACTTTTCCCTGAATGTATCATTTCCTGCTCTGGTTTCCTGGGTTTTCTGACTCTCTCTCTGTCTCTCATTCACTTTTGCTGGTGTTAAAGGGGTTGGGCTAACTCTTACAAGCAGATGTAGTTTGGTTGCTAACATCTGGGAGACTCTACCTCTCACTGTCTCTCAGCACACCGACCTGTAGAGGAGGACCGGCCAAGGACTCTCACTTTTGACTTGTGGTTACACCTCGTTCGGCCGATCCTTCACATTCTCTGAGGTTTTTATATCTCATTGCTTAAACGAGGAACAATCTTCGTCACTGTCCAGTTCTTTGTGTCTACTCTGGAGTTGCGTCACAAAGACAGTAATTGTGTCTCCTATTTTGCCCACTTAGGGTTTTTTGTTCAGCCCTTTTGGCTGATGTTCTCAGTTTTTTTCTTTGCTCTATTTCTTTTTTGTCTTTCTGTCTGTTTGTTCATCAATATAACGTATTTTTAGATGTATAAAATACATTTCAAGTTTTTGATGTACTAATACATCATACATTTACATGTTTTGTCACCAACTGATTGTATTTGTTTCTTATGTCTAACCGTGTTTAAATTAGGTTTAAAATGTATTAGTATTTAAGTGTTTAAATGTTACTTTCTAACTTCACCTCAACCAGGAAGCTTGCCTGCAAAAGTTTAAACTGTCTAATATATTTTCGTAGTCCATTATTTAACATATGTAATGGTGAAATATTCTTATTTCCAGATCCGCTTTCTTTAGTGTGTCATTCCTCTTTTATAATTAAGGAAGTTCCTGGAGGTCACTCACTGCAGCAGTGATCCTCCTGTTGCGCTGTTTGCTGCTCAATATGTTTTGTCATGAATGGCTAAGTAGTGAACTGAGCCCTCCACAGTGTTTTTTTTCTGTGAAAAGGTAAAGTTGTCGTGTAGAAAGGAATGCAGCTGATAAATGTGGCAGCATGCTCAGCCCTGCTCTCTCTGTCTCGAGCCGGTCGTTGCATTTAGCAGCCGCAGCAAAACATCTATTTCCTGGAGCAGCTTTGAACAGCTGTTCACCTAATCTGTCAGTGGAGCCTGGTTCAGACTCTGGCATTTCCTTTAGCAATTGTGCTGAATTATCATTGAAGCGGTTTGATACACTGTATTCAAGTGTTTATGATGTCATTTTCAATTTAAGTGTTTTGCATGCTCACAGTTTAACTTTTAGTTTTCTTCCTCACAGGCTTTTGAGAGTTCGACACCCTCCCTGCGTTTAGGCAACCTAAGTGCTCTGAAGAAGCGCTGGGAGCTAACGGAGAACCTTGACCGCAACAAACCTTCATCCGGTCAACCTTCAAGCGAATTCAGCTCTCGCAGTCGGCCCCCTGCCCTCGCCAGGCCTCCTTCCACCAGTGAGAACCCCCCTCCATTAAAGAGCCCTGGCCTGGTGACACCTCAGAAAGGGGGATTTACAGTTAGTCGTGCCCAGAAGCCCTCAGCAGCTCCAGAAGCAACCAAGGCTGAAGAACAGAGAGGGATGGACAGGGATGAGGTGGCACGTAGCGACAGACCTGAAAAGCTTGAGGAGCAAGTTCCAACCAGCCCCTGTGCCTTCTATGAAAAGCCCAGAGTGCCACTGAACAACCTGAAGATGAAGTTTGAGAGGGGAGAGGACGCCACGGCAAAGGTAAAACAATTAGCTCATGTGACATTATCTTTCCATCAATAAATGATGTTGAAGACAGTTATAGACAGATTTGGTGTAGAGGAGCGTCACTTTCTCATTTGGTAGATTTTCATCCCGTGCATTTGAGCCACAGTTTGAGGAAGACACGGAGGGTTTAAGGTTCCTTCAATATATTGATAACTACATTTGAAAACTGCCATTAAAGTTCTCTCTTTGTGCATATTCCAGACACAACTCAAGTTTTTTTTTCTCCACCACTTTGACAGCTGTGAATCTATTAGCTCTGCATCAGTTTCCCAGGAATTAACCGTAACCACAATGTTGATGGTGGGATTTATTGTACTTATGTCTATCGGTCTTAAAAAAAGTTATATTCTCAGAAAACCTCTTGAGAACAAACTCAGAATGTTTTTCTCATGTGGCTGACTCCATGTTGCATAACCTAAAATCACTATGTGGCCACCATTAATATGCATCTTTGGAGGAAAAACCACTTTGATTGTAATTTATAGAGCTAATTGCTACATACCGTGTAACTATAAGCTTTGTAAATGTAATGAGTACACGTAGCAAAAAGAAATAAGTTGACCATAATAGGTTTCCCATTCAGCTCAGCAGTAATTAAACCAAATCAAAGGTCCTCTCCCCCTGCTGTCTGTGCAGAAATACTCATTTCTGAGCATAGCTATGTCTTCAAGACTTGTCCTTCATACAGTTTTCCATCTCTCCCCCACTCGCTCCTGTCTTCTCTTTCTCTCTCTCTCTCTGTGTGTGTGTGTGTGTGTGTGTGTGTGTGTGTGTGTGTGTGTGTGTGTGTGTGTGTGTGTGTGTGTGTGTGTGTGTGTGTGTGTGTGTGTGTGTGTGTGTGTGTGTGTGTGTGTGTGTGTGTGTGTGTGTGTGTGTGTGTGTGTGTGTGTGTGTGTTTTCATCCCTCTCTGCCCAAAACAACAAGCACTCCACTCTTCACCTTCCTCAACAGAGGAATGCAGGGACATTCCTGACCTAGGGCTGTTTCATTCTTCAGAGGATCACCTCTCCAGAGCAACTGTCTTTATCTCCCTTTTCATTAGCCACTGCGTGCGTGTGCATGCGCGTGTGTGTGTTGTCCAACAGCCCTGGCTTTTAGTTTTACTGTGTTTTTGTGTGTGTGTGTGTTATATTGTGCAACAGCAGTAAATTCAGATTCAAGTTGTTCTTAGTAGAATGAGTAAGAATGTTACGTCACCACTCGGGAAGAAGAAGTGAAAATGTTCTGGTGAAAATTTACAGGCGAGTTTCGGAGCTTTATAACTCTTGGCTGAGGAAGATGGTGGCACAACAGGACACCACGGCTCCAGTGAAGCAGCCTGAAGAAACGGGTTGTTTTAATTGGCCCATGTGTGTACAGGATAACTGCAGAGAGAAACTGTCTGGTTTACTCATTAGTGTTGGTGACACGTGGGATACGTGCTCGCACACACATACTGTATGTAGCTCGCTCTTTTCCATAAAATTCAATGGAAATGTTTTGGTTCTCATGACTGCAGGTCAAAGGCATGTTGGTGTCTGTCCGGGTCAATTCTCTGCACTCTAGTTACCAGCAGGCTTTAAATGGTGGAGTGGAGACGACATCACCTTTACTCTGCTTACATCTTTCTTCTGTAGCTGAAATTCTGGTTTATTTAATGCTGAGCACAGTTTCTGATTTAGCTGTGTGAATTTACGAGAACACGACCACTCCCTATCATTGTTCATGCTCCTACACACAGGGCTGAGCTGTGTGGGAAGCTTTTACATCAGCTCTGATGTATTATTCCCAAGTAATGCTTAGGAAACAGTTCAGGCAGTGCCTCACATACATGACCAGAGGATGTCTCAATTAGATCCACACCTACAGGCTGCTTTGAAGAATTAGAATTTCAGTTTCTTTGGTGGAGTTGGTGATTTTGGAATCCTCATGTGTATATATGCTGATATGGGAACAACATGCACACCTAGTAATGACCAGTGAGATTTCAAGCACAAGGATCTTCCTCAAAAAATTACTTTTAATAAATGTTATGAATAAACAAGTATTTTCAGTGGTTAACGTGACATCTGCCAACATTTATTGTCGATAGATTTAACAAACTCACCCTCTGATCCCACCAATCACTTTACTCTTGCAGGTCAGCAGGACAACTCGACACAGTTCTTCCTCAGAAGACATGGAGCAGCGTAGCGGTACGCAGAAACACACTCATGCACACACACTATCTACTGAGTTGAGGTTCATGTTGAAGGAGTGACAACATACATGAACTTCAATTAATCCCCTCTAACTTTTATCTCACAAGTACATGTCTATTGGATCCTGAATGTTACTTTAAAGTGATGAGGAATCATTGTTTGAGTTTCTGCAACATAATGAAATCATAAGTGGGATCTCTTCTTCTGCCTCAGGCCTTTCTGTGACTGACAGAGTGTTAGAGGCGACGTCCCTGAGGGAGAAGATGGCAAAGTACCAGGCTGCTGTTTCTAAACAAGGCACCGCACGACCTGTGAGTTCATGCAGAAGGAGCTGAAATAGAAAATATTATATATTAAAAAGGAAATAAATGCTTTATTATTTCACAGTCAGTTAACACAAAGGTTTGTGTTTCTTTCTTGTGTGTTTTCTTCAGGGTGTGACCACAGAGGTGCCTGCTCTAAATGCTTCTGCACCTGCACCTCAGAAACTGGTATCTGCACCTGAGTGCAATGGTGAGTCTTGGTGGTAAATTGAAGGACAATTATGTTGCACATTAACATTGTATATGCAGTTTAACTTGTAATATGAAATGTGAAATAGAAAATGTATTAAACCATTAATTTACCCAATTTACTTTGGCATCTAGAATGAGATTTGGTTGGATGTGACTGCCCTTTTCAGTGCATCTTATTCAAATCAACAGAGAATTACATTTTCTGCATTTGTGTATTTTTAGGTGAAAGCAGCGAGCCGTCCAAAGTATCAAGGGTGAGTCATTCACTACGACAATCAGAAGACATGCACGAGTCTTCAGTAGAAATCCCATTTCAACCTCTTGATTATGAATAAATGTGTTAATATTTGTCTATGCAGAAGTTCTGCCCGCCGGCGAGGGAGGAGTGCTTCGCTTGTTCAAAGACTGTGTACCCCCTGGAGAGACTGGTGTCTCAGCAGCATGTCTACCACAAAAGCTGCTTCCGCTGCGTTCACTGCAGCACAACACTCAGGTTAGTCTCCTGCTGCCAAGTATATTCTTAATGAAATCCGTGAGTACTCTTCTCAGTGGGTGGCTGCTGAAGAACCACAGACAGGAAAATTGGTCAAAGAATTTATGATCTCCTCCTGAGGCTAAATAATATCTTTGCTCCTCTCTGTTTTTAGTCTTGGGAACTATGCCTCTCTGCACGGTAATGTCTACTGCAAGCCCCATTTCAGCCAGCTGTTCAAAGCAAAAGGCAACTATGACGAGGGCTTCGGCCATCGCCCGCACAAGGAGCTGTGGGAACCTCGAACGGAGGGAGAAGAAGGTGAAGAAGCAGTGAAGCCAAAAGAAGCAGTGGAACCAGTGGAGGTGAAGCCTCCAGCTGAGAGTAAGTCAGACAAACAGCTGACCCCGACTGAGGAAATGTCCCCACAGGTCAAGGTCACAGACATGACCGCCTTAATGGAGACACGTGGGCAGACACACGTCAGCTCCAGTGAGAAGCCCGAGTCTGCAGAGCGGCCAGCTGAGACACGCAAGCTGAGGGTCGCTTGGCCTCCTCCAGCTGGTGAGGGCCAGTCCGGGACTGCAGCGCTCAGTCCAGTCACCGAAGGAGTGACCTCCAGCAGGCCCTGGAGAGCCAAGTGGCCCCCAGAGGGAGAGGCACCATCATCCTTCCAGAGCTCAGATCGGGTCGAACTGAAGAGCCTGAGGAGGAGCTCCTCGATGAAGGAGCGCACTCGGCCTTTTACCATCGCAGGTAAACCCACCCCTGCACCCAGTATGGCGCCCAAGGAGCCTCGTCGGCCTCTCAAGTCCCTACTGGAATGGAGAACATCATTTGAAGAAAGAAACCCCTCTGAAAAATCACCGAATGAAAACAAAGAAGAGCAGCAGCAGGAGAAGAAAGAGCAGAAGGTGGCAAGTGAAGACGCAGCACGTGCAAGCAGCTCAGACGAGGACGTGGCCACGGTGCACAAGCAGGAGGAAGAAAGAGACGATCAAGTAGAGAAAGAAGATGTATCAGTGGGAGCAGACAAGATGGCTGTGGAGGAGGGCTCTCTAAGGAGCATCTCTCCAGACAGCTCACCGTCCCCTTCTCCACCTCTGCAGCCGAAACAGAACCGCACCTCTCAAGATGTGGGATTCTGGGAGGAAGACAAAGAGGGAAGTGACGCTGAGGAGCTGAGTGCAGAGGATATAATCAAGAGGAACCGCCACTACGACGATGAGGAAGATGACTCTGACTCATAGGAACATCTCGGTTTCATGTCCATTCATCATATAAAACTAGTCAGTCTGGTTTTCTCTGGTTAAAAGTAGCTCATCAATTAGCTTAGTCACATTTTAGTGTTTAATGAGTGATTCCAAAAAGTCCACTAGTTGTTTGTATGTGCATAAATGATTTAATAACTGCCTTTAATTACTGTATTAAAGTACAAATGTTTCTTTTTTACATTTTAATTATATACTGTAAAAATATGTGAAACAGCTTTTATATGACTCCTGATTATACTGGAAGGTGAAAAATCTATTAAACTCAATCAATTCTGGATCTCATCTTCTGGTAATTGTTTGCATCATGAGTTGTGTATTATTTGCAGGTTGTTCGTCCATAAAACTTCAAATGACTGCAGCACATAAAAGTGCCTTTTAATTACAGCAGCAGAGAGAGAAGGAAAAACAGTCTTTTTGTGGAGTTTGATCCTTCAGACAAGATGTTTTTAAGTTGGAGAACAAATTTCTGTTAGTTATAATTTACATTTTTTCCCCCTGGTTTGGTAAAACTGCAACTGGGGCTAGAAATTATTACGTTATCTTAACCATAGGTGCAACTACTATGTGAAACTGATCTGGTATATGTCCTGTGCAGGGCCGTGCAGAGACCTTTAGAGGGGCAAGTGCTAACATTTCAAAAGGGGCACATGGAAAAAGAGTCCTGTGATTCTATCATAAGGTCCATACTTGGTCAAACTTTATACTTAACGGTTCAAACCAGCATATTTAGTTACCGTTAAACTTTGCTGATAAACTTGTATTCTATCCCAACCTGTGTCATCTCTTTGGACCTTCTGGATTTGTGTTTTATACAGTAGTTTATTAGTTTTCTGCTTGAGAAGAGGCAAACCATGGCAAACATGCCAAAGAAAATACGCACTCTTCATTGGATGATAGATATAACCTGTCAAAGGTTTATACTTTGTTAAATTTAGCAATTTTCATACTCTTATGAAGACACCAGGATTTGTTCTCTTGTATTATGCAGTGCCGTTTTCAAATATTCAGCATATTACAAAAGGTTTCTAACACCAAAAAAAAAACAAATGCCATAAATTACATTTTTCTCTGAACAGCCATCAAGGATTAACAATTGTTCAACCTTTAAATTGGTAAAAGCTCAGCCCGGTGCAGAAGTGGAAATAGTATTCACCATATATAATATGGTTTCAGGATTTTGCCTGCATTACAAAATGTGATCCAATTTACATTTAAAGTCATCACCAGCAGAAGAGGTTTTCCAGATTAAACCTGAGAGAAAAAAGGATGGAGAGGAGACAGCAGTGCAGTGAGTGTGAACATTCTTTTAATTATTTTTGGCATATCTGTCTTATTGCTTCAAGTGTAAAGAGAATGGATGAGAGGAAAGTCAACAGGATTCAAAACCATAGAAGAGGAACAGAGTGGATTCACAGGCAGGATGGGAAGGTACTAAAACACCATGATCATGTTTAACTTGATTGAAGATTGATTTCACCAAATTAAAAAAAAAAATATATATATATATATATATACACAAACATGTCGCAGACAGGCAACAGCAGCAAAGGACCTTTATTTGCTCCTGTGAACCAGATGATTAACACACAGTGTGATCAGCAAAATGATGAAACGTGGAAGAACCGAAGCTTTTTGCAACACAGCAACATTTCAATCAACCTTATTCAAATGAATATTGGAGCCAAGAAGTTGTTATTTTAGACCTTTTTAGTGACCGGCAGTTTATGGACATGTCGAATGGGCACTTCCATCACCTTCCTGGATCCCACTGCAAGGGTTTCATTTAATAAAGGATCCGCACTCGATCGTTTTCACACAGGTCATTTGTTAGTTTTTTTTTTACATTTGAAGTTCAGCAAATCAGTATTCTACTGTAAAGTGCCCTTAGTATCTTGATGACGTGCACAGTAATAACCGTTTATGCAGATCTAAAATAAACTGAAACATTAATAAACAGTATCACAGTAAAAAATTTAAGTCACAGCTGTCGCCAGCGATTGTCTTATTTGGACGAAAAACGAAAAACTTCCAACACACAGAGATCTGCAGGGAAACCTGATGCAAGTGTCGTCTGAGTTCATGCCAAAGCAGCATTGTGTGCAAAATTTGGCATCACAAAACAAAAGCTTTTTTTATTCATTTAACTTTGCCATTGTTTACGATTGACACAAACATGGGGAAAATGGAAACTCCTAAAATCGTAAAAAAAAAAAGCTTTACAGGTAAATAACAGTTTGTTACCAACAATGGCTAAAACAACAATCACAACATGATCTTAGAAAAGACAAGGTCATTGGTTCATTTTCTAATATCAAGAGCAGCAAATCTTAGTTAAGGCTTCATTTTCAACATTCAGACCTTTGATTGAATATTCTAACTACTCAGACATTTTTAACTATAGCACGTGTGGTCATTAATTGTTCTTGTCCTGACAGGATTTGATACTCTTGCCCTTGATGATTTTCCCTTTTTGTGACAGTTGGTATCTATTTCCTCCAAAATACACGAATGATCCACAGACAACACATCTAATACCATACACATCTACAAAGTGTCTTTTCTGTGGGGCTCAATTTGAAAAATGCTCCAAACCTCAAAAAGATACGAGCTTCTCATAAAGAAAAAGCAGCATCACTATGATTGATAGATAGCATTGTCCAAGCACGGTGAGGAAGTCTAATACCATAACTGATCTGCCTCTGATAAAAAAAAAAAAGGTAATTATTGATATTGGCTTTTTTCTTTTTTAGTTTGTCCATATTGTCCAGCCCTAATTATTTGGGTTTTTTTTGTTTGGGTTTAGGTTAAATAAGAATGTTCATATTCAAAAATCATGGAGAGCCTTAGATATGTGTTTTGGTTTTTTTGACAGGGTTCTGGTTTTGATGTATCATCTTTTAGGTGCAGATGTTTATGACAAATATTATCTGTATATGTATCAAATGACGGTACATTGCCTGTAACAGTACAATTAAACACTAAAGTTGTACCCGATTAAAGTGACCCAGTCATGATCATCAAACCAACCTTGAGTTAGAAACAAAACAGATATTTCAATATCATAATGAAAGGTCATAATTATAATTTGGATTGAGTTTCAACAAATTGTTATTGAACCCCAATTATCCCACAGTGCTCAATACAAGTGACTTGCACATTTGCTGATAAATATGCAGCAGTAACTCCACCCACACTCATACAGGACGACAGCGATCAAGCAGCTAGTTTTACAGAGAGTGAACTCG
Organism: Hippoglossus stenolepis; assembly: GCF_022539355.2. Taxonomy (NCBI): domain Eukaryota; kingdom Metazoa; phylum Chordata; class Actinopteri; order Pleuronectiformes; family Pleuronectidae; genus Hippoglossus; species Hippoglossus stenolepis. The sequence continues at coordinate 17,429,557 of NC_061485.1, forward strand.
CTGTTCATTCAGTGCACAACGGTTTCTTTGGAAGAACATGATTTTTCTCACCACTGAGTGTCAGTAATACACCGTCAATGGGAAGAAACCCATCAGACCTCTGGTAATCAGCACAGTCTGGCTGCAGAGTGCGAGTGTGGGGCTACGTGTCTGCCGACATTCATTATTGCTGACAACGCTTCTTTTATGAGGACAGATGGGGTTGATTTGTTAACTGGAGCCTGCTCTGTTCGGATTTTTACATTCAATACTCTGGCGAGACCCTTTTTGGCATTTTGTTAGAGATTTAAATTGTCAAAAATAGTGTTTTACCCTTTAAAACCTATGACGAAACAATTTCATTCAGTATAAAATAATTTCATTATAAAACGATTTTTAGGCACATGTCATATTAACATACATTATTTTTGATAATTCCTGATTTAAAAACAATTCTACCAGCATGTTAAATAATTCTTACAGCACCAGGGAGCCACAGTGACCTTCAACACTGGAGTGAGTTTTCAAGTAACATCTTGGAGCCTTTGCGGATGCGGAGGTATTATTTATTGTTCATTCTCCAAAATGTACCTGAGCTCTGATTTCACCACTTCACCGTTTTCATTTGCCCCCTCGGCTCAGCCACTGAGGGGGTGCAGGTCCACTTTGACCTTCTCCCCAGTGCTCATCATGCCAATCGTCGGGTAGAAGCCTCCAAACGGCAAGGCCACTTCTCTCCGGCCCACCACCTTTCCATTTCTGGTGAAGAACACCTGTTCAAACACAAGATGACGGCAAAGAAATCCTGTAAATGTTTGCAGCCAAGTCCCTGCCTTCATATTCCGAGACTCCGACAGAAACTCACTGTGACCTTCCTCCCCTCCAAATCCTCTCCCTCGTCCTCCTCCTCCTCCTCATCTTCGTTGTTTGCGTACAAGTCATTCTGCACCTCACAGGGTTTGGGAAACACGTCGAAGTCCCAGTCCTCTGCGTCATCTGACAGAGCGCAGACACAGAGAAAGACAGTGAGACGGTTAGAGGCTGCAGCACATGGTGAGGCGCAGGGCTTTGAAAAATGTAGAAACAACATGAAGATGTTCACCTCCCAAACCAGGGTTGAAGTCACGTGGAAACATGATCCCACAGCCCATAATATCCCCTTCAAAACAGCGCGGTCCAAAGGCATCCCCAACCCCGCTGCCCTGGAACAACTTTCCATCATCTGTGAAGAACAAGGGGGGGGCTGAGTACTGCATCATGTTTCATACATGAGAGACTGTGATACAATTAAGATGCAAATTTGAAAAAACAGAAGATGATTGCCAATGTTTACATGAATCTTTTTCATCTGGCCCATTCCTGCTGATAAAAGAATTAAAATACAACCTTTCAAATATGTAACTTGACCTGCCTATGCATTATAAGACTATTAACTATTCCATCCATACAGAGATGTTAGTGATGATTTGGTGCCGTTACCAATGTGATCATTTGTAGCATGGTAAATGTGTAAACTGCAAGATGTAAGATATGATACTGTACAAATGTAATGAGATAAAACACATCATGCACAACACGATGAGCCCGAACTCACCTGCATGATAAGCTATTGACCCTCTGCTCCAACCCGGATGTCTGTTCTTAGGGTAGTCCTGTAAATCCACACAGAACGTTAGGATGCAGAAGTACATAGTAGTCACAAGTATACAATGTAGTACATCATAGTATCATGTTGATCTTCAGCTTCAAACTATTCTACGTTTCCACATCAGTGTGTTTTGTGAGAAGGTCTGAGATGGAAAGTTTCTCAGGGTATGGTAAGTGGACTTTGTAAAATGATTTGAATACTGACAACATTGGTTGTTAAGCTAATGTAAAGGTACTTTAAGTCGTTGTGTACTGTTTAATGTAGTAGAGAGACGTGTCAGATGTTGGTTTTTGAAATGTAGTTTGTTAACGAGCGCAGTCACGACGATCATAGTGTTAACAGGGACGGTGAAGTTACGTTGCAGTTTCACAAGTGTGTGTGTAGCTGACATTAGTAATCTATAACATAGAGAAATGTGTTCCTAGTATTGTTAATTGTTATTTTTGCCAGTTGTAAGTAAACGGTAATTACAGCGGTAATTACAGTGCAAGTGTAAGAGAGTGTGTGTGAGCTTGTTGTGTAAAGGTTGTTTATATGTTTCACTAGTGTTTAATACGTGTAAAGAGCATTGTGACTAATGTGCTTAAATTATTTTGGGTTTCAAGTCCACTTATTTAGTTTCTGAGAGAATGTCTTATGTAACTTTATGTAGTTTTATTTTTGTGCTTATGTATTTATTTTGTTTAGTGTGTTAGTGCAACATGCAGAGATTGTGTGAGGGACATTGGGATATTTATGTTAACACAAATAAACAAGCCATGACCTGTGTAAGGCAGTAAACCTGGGTCCCCTCTCTATCATTCCACAGTCCACTGTCTTTATGTTTTGGCCGCACACTGCCTGTGTGCCGCTTGCTAATGGCCCAGATTCCCAGAGCTACCAGTAACAGAAAACTAATGTATCATTGTATTTTAATAACATAATAATAATTCTTATTTATGGAGCACTTTTCAAAACATATGTTACAAAGTGCTTTACAAAGGCAGTAAGTTAAAAACAGACAGGTAATACAACTTCAGGTTAAGAAGAAAGCAGGTAAAATAAATTAGTGTATAAATACCAGTGCCGTGTAAAATGCTCAATAACATAAATTAAAAGACAGTTAAGACTCTCAGGAAAGGCTCTCCGATAAAAGTATGTTTAAGAAGACACTTAAAAGAGTATGTACTATGGTGAGGGCTGTTAGCAAAGACAATAACTTCCCCAAAATATAAAAAAACACAACCTGATTTTCTTCTGATTTATGAGTATACGCTTCTCCCTGTAGAGCATTTTAGATTAAGATCTGTACATGGAGAGATACGTCTCTTCTTTTTTCAAAAAGATGGTTTGTCAACAAACAGCATACCAACATCTTCCACTTTCAGTGTGATACTGATCAGCTCAATCACCTCAACGCCAGCTAACCTTCCTATCGGATTTCACACAAGAAAACAGATCTGACAGAGGTCCAAAGTGATGATGGCCACAAAAACAGTTGAGTCTTTGAAAGGGTGATAAGATATGACTGGAGGAACTACACAGAATTAAAGCAATACGGTGTTTGTAATGAGAGAATCAGAAGTTTAAATGACCAAAGGAATGCACCATAAACAATTCCTGCTTCATTTAATGTAAGCAACTATAGAATAACTGTAAAGAATGTGTTTCCCTGAGAGAAAGAGAGCGATTTGTTTTGATTTTGGAAGCGGTAACGTGCCTGATGTCTCTGGCAGGAGACGATGGGAGGTGGAACACAACCTCAGACACGTTAAGAAAACAATTCCGGGAAAACAACAGTGAAGTGAAAAGAGGTCTATTCTCCACGCAGGTCTGAGCTGAGGCTGCAACACGCCCACACAGTAACTGACGGCTGAGCTCCACGTTTCAGGGTGAGAGCGAGAACGCTCCACGGCACTGCCCAATCAGAGAGGGACCATCACAGCTGGCAAAACAGCAGCGTGATTAGAGTGACGCTGGATCAATTAGCTTCCAATAACAGAGCAGAGCGAGCGCTGAACCCCACAGCAAAAAACAACACACTGAGCCGCACGTCCTTTCACATCTGTCATTTAAATCACATGACGACTGCGTCTGCAGCAATTATTAAGCGGCTTTATTTACATTAAACAGGATGTGCACGAGTTCATGATGATTTCATTCGAGGCCAGAGGCATCGCTCAAGTATAAACATTCAACAAGTTGTCTTTCAGACCCACCTTATTTCCAAAATATGGATCCTCACTCGCTGTCATAATTTCTGATTAAATAGAACGGTTCCAAATTAATTGGGTTATCAACCTTTAATTGCTTAGCCTGAGGAAATCATGCACACTTTAAATTCTTTTCTGTTTTCTCCTTCTTGTTTGGACACAGGGAGCAAAATAAAGCTTTAATGGCAAAGAACGGAGACAAACAGACGAATGTTCACAGTATCGTAGTTAACGTTGTCGGTTAGTATGCAATTGAAACCTGCTCACTATGGAAACCCAGATGTGGGGGCAAAATGAGACAATATTTATTCTGTTGATAGCTTTTCCTCTTTCAGTCATCCATCACTCAGACTGGAAACAGTGAGCGCAGCGGTGCGTATGAGAGCGAGGGATGACGAGCTGCGACAGCAGGGAAACACAGGTTTTCTTTGCTGGCAGATAACCGCAGAGTTTGTACAGCAAGTAACGCAAGGCCTGTCAATGACGATGCCATGTGATCATTACGGTGATGTATAAAACGAGGAGACTCTTACCCTGCGTGCCAGACCCAGGGCGATGTAACACTTCTCTCCATCATCTGTGATCTCCAGCTCATAGTAGTGGAAGCGTGTGTTGAGAGGCCGACGTGCCTGAGCCAAGCCCACGTCCACAATGCTCTTCCCCTTCCCCATGTACTCCAGCAGCTGAGAAACACACATGCTATGAGTCAATAGGATTTATATGAGGACAATAATTTAAAACAGTATTCAGCTGTAATATGTTAAGTCAAAGCTATTTTTCCCGAAGATCGTTTCTGTAGTTTGGGGTAGTTTTTCCCTGATGTTTGTCCAAGTTTCATTTAATTTTGATAATTTTGGTTTGATTTGATAAAAACAGGGTCAAACTTTGTGATTGACAGCTGAGACTGACTCGTGATTGGTTGAGTAAGTGTATTGGTGATACTTCAATAAAATAAGACTTTATTAATCCCGCAGGAAATTCCTGTGCCAGCCTACTCCAAGATTACAGTAACAGTACAATATACAACAGAGTACAATACTCAACTCCATTCAACAATCTCTACTGCATAGACTCCAAATGAAGTGGAGACATGTGGTCCATCTTTATATACAGTCTTTGGTGTGCACTGATATTAAGGTTTAAATGTTATTTATAATTAAAGCTGCACTATTTGATAAGTTTGCCAACAAATAGTCTGATATGGGAAGGTAACGTTAGGTAAATATTGCTATGTGACAACATTACTGAGTCTGTTAGTTGACTTTGTGAGTCTTCTCTACATGTGCTACTGTTTTAGTGTTAAACAGAAACCATTTAACTGTCACTGTGGCGACAGTGGCTGATGTTCAGAAAAGTTACACAGGCCGGTTTAAAGCAGCTTTCCTGTCCCATATAGAAACCTGAGGTCCTGCCCCATTTCCAAAGTAGCTTCTGTTCCACTAACCTCCATAATGCTTAATGCACTACTTTCTTTGAAGCTTTAACAGTGTACTGTGGTAACTGAGTCATTACTTTTGCTTTATTAAATTGATATTCATTCAAATCCGTGCTATTTTAAATAACCCTCACAATATCTTGTCTTTAATAACTTGTACAGGCTAAATGAAGCACTACGACTACTGTATGTTTCTGTGTGTCAGCTGGGCTGTGCACAACCACGAGTGGAGTGCGTTCAACGGCTCGTAATGACTCAAACTCTTCTCCTGCGCTGACATGGCTGCTGCCTCCTTCTCAGGTTGGGACAGAGAAGAATTCAACAAGATGAGACGCGTATTTTATTCAGACATAACCCTAATATGGATGTGAGATGGTGAGATGGAAAAATAGGTCGCCACAATCCTTCCTTCTGGGAAAAATAGGACAAGATTTGGACTCTTGCTTTCTGAATCACACTGTTTGGCTTCTACAACCAAACTACGGCAACAGGAACAACATAACTGATTTATAACCTCCAGCACCGGAACTCAGCACCAACAAATATTAATCCTTTCCAAAACATCACCAGAAGATGAATATGACCATCTCAAGATAAAAACATTAATGAAAAAAATTTTTTTTAGTTTTTTTTATTAAGGGACCAAGCTGTTCTGTCGAACATCTCATTCTAAAGTGTATTAATAACATAGTTCTAAATATATTTCCCTAGTTTAATACATTTGTCTTTTATGACAATAAGCAGGCTGCATGAGATTAACAGTAGTGTTTGAAAATGTGATCCCCAGATTAAACCCAACTACTGTTACCAGAGCATTAATAACACTTCAATTACACATATTCATATTCACATGAAATGAATTCTAATGTATAAACTACATTTTAATTCTCGGTAGTCATTTCATTTTCAGAAGGATTCGTTTCTGAAGAACCTGATGTTTTCTTCATACACCTCGTTCTTCTTTTTTCAGCACATAGAGGTAAACAGCTGCTCTGGTGTTGTACCTGAGACTTTATTCAGATGAAAGTTAACAAGTAATATCTTAATAATCTGTTAACACCTGAGCCAGTTTCAGTTTATTTTCAGGAAATATTGTATTCAGCATTTGACAGATTGAACTTTTTGTGAACTCTACATTATGCTCTCTTCTATAGTCATAGTAATCTGTCTAATTGAAGGAATAATTATTATTATTATTATCATACCACAGCTTGGTTGAATTTCCTATTGGGAAGAATTGTGAAAAACACTATGTCCACTGTGTGAAAAGGTGCCCCCCCCAAAAAGAAAACTAATTGCCCCACTAGACTGAGCAGTCTAGTCTACTGCCCTGAAGTAGAAAAAGAAACTCACACCAAGATGTACAACAACAAACTTGCAATTGACATTTTCCTGTTGTGGCAGCTTTCATGTCATATAAGAACACGCACATGGGTTAAGTGATGACTTACAGGGAGTTCAGACTGTGGGTTGTGGTGAGAACAGAGCCAGATTTGTGAAAATAAAGGATAAATGAATGTGAGGGTGGCAGGTTATATGCTCCTGCCTGCGGGCGATTCAGCTGCGATCTCCTCCCATCGTCTTTCTGTTCATGTTTTGTGCGTATCAGTGTCTGAGTCAGACACAAACACTGCAGCCCTGCTGTCTGATGGAGGAGTAGAGGCCCACACAGAGAGAGATAGAGGAGGTCAATGAGCACCTCTGAGAACATCTAAATATCTCTTTCTATCTCAGCAGCTAATATTTACAGTATATCTGAGTTGCTGTATTAAGATTTGGTTTAAAATCATAATCAAATAAAAGTTTGGACTGTTTTTGTTGCTAAGGGACAGTTAAAAAAAGATACAAATCATCTTTCTTGTTTGTTAAAACATGGTTTTACCCACAATGCAACTCTAACAGCCAGCAGTTTGACATGAGTGATGATGAGGTGGGTAGTAATGCGTTACATTTACTCCGTTACATGTACTTGAGTAGTTTTTTCAATAAATTGTTCTCCTGAGAGAAGTTGTTTTGCTAAATAGTTTTTACTCCTACTCAGTTACATCTTTGATGAAAGAGAAAGGACTTCTTCTCCGTTATATTGGGCCACATTCTTCTCACTACTTTTACATGTCTATGATTTAATCATTTTTACACGCAGCTGAGCGGACACACATCGATTTTCCACCGCGGCCAATCCAGAGGTCGTTTGTATCTCCATAGTCAAATCAACCGCCCCTGAATCTGGAGTGTGCTCATATTTAGACCTTTACGGTTCATGCTGAAGCGGCTCAGAGCAGCTGAAGAGACTTCATCACTCATTTCTCTGACTCTCTACAGACAAGTGATCAGTATGAGGGACCTACCTGAAAAGAAATCTCTACACAACAACACAACTTAAATGAATTATAAAGTGGATTTCGCGAGATAAGCAAGTGAGTACTTCCGGTTTTCATAATAAAACATTAACAGATGATAGACAAATTATATAATTGGCTTATATTCACATAAAGTGTCAAAACTATCACTAGTATCTCATGTAAATAAAACACTCACTAATGTTGAACAGTTTATCAATTTACATAAACTCCAAGTCCCACACCTGTAACTTGAAGAGTTTTAAAGTCTGATATTATCTACTCTGATAGAACCCTTTCTTCCTTACATAGATTTTTTGTTTTGTTTAATTTATTGGAATATGATTTAAATTTGTAATCTCTGCATTTTCATATCTTGCGTTAATAAGTTAAATATTTGTAAGCAAACTTTGAGTTTGTTATGCAAAGCGTTTCCAAGCGTTTCCAATGCGGATTCACGTTTTTTTCTTGATGTTTGAAAGCAAACATTGCTTAACCTCATGTATTTTGGCATTTGCCTGATATTGAATATGTCACTTTATTAATGAAAATTAACGTGCAGTTTACATTGTTATTACCTCTCAATAACCAGTTTGAAAGCAATACATTCTGATGAAGTTACTCACTACTTGAGTGCGTTTTTACTCTTACTCAAGTATAATAATTATGAAGTAACAACAGTTTTACTTGAGTACTGTTTCTGTTTACTCTACCCACCACTGGGCGGGAAAAAAGGAGCCAAACCAATCAGTGAGTCGCCGACCTTAATTAACCTTTTATGTGCAGTTTTTCTGTAGATCATCCTCCCACTGACACCAGCCAGTCATTACACAGCGTGAGGCTTTATGTGGGCGACAACCTTTCAGATTTTACGTTCTCTTTATTCACTGTAAAATTGATAGGACTTACCGTGCCGGTCACCTTGACATCATGGAGACGGCCCCAGTCCTCTTCATGACTGTCCACAATCATCTGTCCATCATCCTCCTCCATCCCCCACTCAGCATTCAGGTCCAGCAGCACCTCCTCCCCCAAAGAGTGCATTCCCACAGCGGGGTACAGAGCTTCAGGCGATGCTGGGATTTCCACACTACCGACCTGAGCACACATTCGCCAACACATACTGTTTAGCAAAGTATGAACTGAACAAAAAAAATAGGCATTCACTTTTAAACTTATGCTAGTTAAAGACATTCAGTGTAAAGTAAAGTAATGCAAGGATAAATACTCACTTCTTTACCATTCTTGGTAAAAAACACAGTCAGTTGTCCATCATCTGAGTCCATGGATATTCCACAGCCGATTCTGTCACCTCTGCAGCCCTTTGGACCAAACTGCTGCCCAACAGTGTTGCCATTGTACAGCCTGTGGAAAGACATGATGAACAGGATGAACTGATGATCACCGTGGCTCATCGTTTTCAGATTTGGCAGGAAAACTTCAGAGGATGACCATTCAGAAAAAATACTACATAATCGGCCGCTCATTTGCATCATCCGTCTCCCAGTAGGTATTACAAAACAAAGAAAAGTATGCTATTAATGTTTGAAGTGGTGTTGCAACAGGGGAGGAAAAGCAGCCCTGAGCTGAGAGGGGGCCCCTGAGTACAATTGATTACGTTCATCCACAGCAATGACGAATTTGTGACAAGCCCCTTAGATTCTATGAATCTATCATGCCACTTACTTTCTGCCAAAAGCATTGTTAATTTAGAGGTTTGGTTGAGGAGAATGGGGGTAGGTTTGGTTCAATCTAGGGCCCCCTAGGTCCCCCTTTTGCCTAAGGTCTCCAAAGTCCCTTAGAAGCGCTCCTGCATGTTTTCACCATTCTTTAGTTGAACTCTGAGTCACATTTATCACACTGATAAATCCCAGATGTTTAAAAATCTAAATTACTGGGGCGCCCTGGTTTAAGGTACTGCCCCATTAACCGAAACATCCGCAGTTCGAATCACGCCAAATGCTGCATGTCATTTCCTGTAGTCTCTTAACTGTCTCTAATGAAGGCATAAAAAATAATGAGTCCAAACTTTATGTTAGAAACTACAGTGCTTGTGTGATGTTGGTTTCTTTGAGTTCCCAGCACTGTGAGACTTTTTAGGGGAAGTGTTAGAGAGTGTATGAGCAGGCTCTCTACGTCTGGTCAAGTTCCTAAAACATCAGACCAAGTTTTGTTCTCTCACTGACAGAAAATTCTCTTCCTAGAAGTTGTAAAAGGATTCCGAGAACTGAGCATAAAACATAAAAGTGTGTCCTGTCATGACCTTAACAAGTTTGTTTGACTGAGCTCTTCATGAACAGACAAAAGTGCTCTGCCCGCAGTTCCTCAGTCTGTGCCACTACTACTTACACACAGTAGCTTTTCTGTAGGGGATGTGTGAAACATTCACGAATTGTATAACATTACATTGACTCAGATTTAGAGTTTTCTGCTGCAGTGCCATGTTGTGTATCCTTAACAACGTGTTCAGTCTACAGTGTGGCTGTAAATACATTTATCAGTGACACGTACTTGCCATCATCAGCATGGAAAGCCACAGAATGTGGGAGCCAGCCCGGCTGGTGGTCCAGTTTGTAGAGCTGAGGCACCAAACCCACAGCGATCATCCCCCTCACTCCTGTATCCATGATTGTCACCTGCAAAGACCACAGGTGGATTTATCACCAAGACACAAGAGCAGATTATAAATCTCTAAAGACAAACATTTTTATTAGCAGACTTGAGCATAAGCATAGCCAGAAGCAATAGAATATTTCTGCTAAATTAAAAAATGTGAGGAGTCATTCTATCGTTCCTTTGGCACATCTTTTAACGAGAGGATTTAAAGGACTATGTTTTCACATCCAGTCATTAAGTACTTATAACGTGTAGGAGGCTTTTACAATGTGAGAGCATATAAGCAGAACAAATTCGTTATAACAGAGGAAGAGGAGGGGAGGGTGCAGTCAATGTGAAGGACATGCACAAATTTATTTAGAACTTATCAATATATTTTTCTGTTGTAAATGTTGTTAGAAAAAGGTGAATCAGTCACTGTCATAGATGTGTACATTACAAATAATCTATATCCACAAATAAATCGGGTTTAAGCAAGAAAAGTAATATATTTATACATCCTTTACATGTTGTATGGTAACATTTGCTGATGAAAATTACACTCAATAGCTCGACCAAGGTCCAAAGCTGAATCAGATTTTACACACTCCTAGATATCAGTGCCTTAAATACACCTTTTTTCATTAAGATCCATGAATTATTCCCTTGGACATTGGTGAAAACATTGAAAAATAAAACAAGCTGACAAAGTTAAATGTTAAAAAAATCCTGGATCTGCACCTTTGTCCAGATCAAGCCAAACAAGTGGACAGGGGCGAAAAACATTACTTCCTTGGTGGAGGTAATAAATAGGTTTTGAGCAAGCAAAGTAATATTTTTTTTACAGCTTTTATATGTTGCATGCTAACATTTGCTAATTATCACAGAATAAACTCAATAGTTTTTAGGTATTTGTTTAGACATGAACGTAAGTACTGGACAAATTCAGTTTTGATGCCAGTTGCACTACAGGTGCTGTCAGATCACTTTAGTCAGGAAGATTTATTTTTTGGAGGCAATGACAACTTCTGTTTGGACAGACATGGATATCGAGATGGACGACCAATCTCCACTTCCTCCAGCTATGCAGAAATGAAGCCAAAATATCCTGAATACAAACGCTGCCATCTTGCACATTTGGACACAGAGTCTGTGCAGTAGCAATCAGAGGATGGAGCCAGTATTGAGGTCACATCCTCACACCCGCTCAAACAATCACGAGTCAGTCTCATCCCATTTTTATAGCATTTAATTAGTAATTAAAACCAAACTTACTGGAAGAATTAACACTTGGACAATCAGTGTGATAACAACTACCTAAAATGGCTGAAACCATCTTTGAAAAATATTTATTTGACGTATATTTTGACATTTTAACATGGAGGAGGTGTGATTTAAGACCTATACTACAGACAGCCACCAGGTGGCGATCAATACATCTTGGCTTTACTTCTGGGGAGCTGAGATTTGATGGAGGGAAAATCAGACTCCACCCCAACATTTTTATACGCCATTACACTGTATTTTGCTTTTGTGTTGGCGCTGCTTCTCTTTTCACTTCATGGCCTTTCCAAGCCAACCTGAGTTGGCCTGCACCACTGTTATCATAACTGAATACTGAACATATGACATCATCCCCAGGGAGCCCTAGATGGACGCAGTGCAATCGGAGCACTGCTGGCAAATCCAGGGCACGGAGAAGAGGAAATTTTTAAGTTCTTTCCCATGACCTCAACACTGGTGTCATGGGACTGAGAAGAAGACGACCCTGTTTGTCTGTATCAGTGTTGAACATGCAGATGACCTGTAATATCTACTGTCAGATCTACAATCAGTATCCACTTATATCATGTATTAACTCATATGCTCATTTTACCTAAATCGCTTCCTCCCTACTCCTCCGTGACTCCCACAAAACAATGAGTCACGAGGTTGAAGCACATGTCAGTACTAAGGTTGAGAGTGTTGGTTACAGTTACACTTCACATCAGGATGTGCGTGTTAGGCGAGTTAGAACATGACTGCTTCCGAGGAACAGTCAGGTCTCGAGGCGTTTTTTTCACTTCATTGTCTGGATTAGCAAAAACAGGGTGATAAACAAACCAGTACATGATGTGTAATGAGCTATGATTTATTAAGTTCTGTGAAAGTTAGGTATCGGGGGAAGATGAGAAAGCCACCTTCATCGAATCGAGTCTTCAGACCCACCAGTTGAGAATAGAGGTGTGGAAATTTCTCGATTTTTAGATGCATCGCGATGCAGATGTGGACGACTCTGCATCGATGCAGAGACAGAACATAATCGTATTACGTTTTCTGCTATGTTCATTGTTTTAGCGATCCTTTAGTCCTGTTTCTGCATAAAATAAACACCGCTGCTTCAGGACCAGGACAGACGCTCATTAAAGGTTTGGTCGTCCTGTGTCAGAGTCTCATGCCGGAGCTTCCCCTTCACTTTTCCTCTGACCTGTGCTCATTTTACACTATAAACACCATCACTGATGAAAGTTATATGGACACGTACACGGCTGACGTTTACTTTGTGTTTGTTTGATTCGCTGTAGAGTTTATGAGACACTTGTTTAAACACTGTGCGGCGCATTCCCCTGCTACACCCAACACGAGATGTAACGTGACGCACACAGTCAGGACGTCAGGGTTAAAGTGACCGGAACGATCCAAAGTCATGATCCGACATCATGGATTTATAACTAAATACATGTGATTATCAGTTTGTGACGTGAAGAGGGACAGAGACAAACACACACACCCACACAGACGCACACACATTCTTGCCGACAGTAGAACACAACGCTGTGTTTTAACTTCATTGTTGCAGAAGAAGCGACGCCCTGTTTATCAAGGAGCATGAATATAAATTCAGCAGGTTTTAATAAAGATCAGTTCTACAGTGATTAGAAAACATCGGAGGAGCAGAGTCACTTGTTGACCAGCGGAGTCATGCGCCTCAGTGCAATACTTTTGCGTCCCAGAGTTTCTCCAAATGTGGTCTGAGTGATCAGATCTCCACATTGACAATGCATTTGGGTGCATTCACAAAAGGTACTTAGTGCTGACTTGTGAACTGTTTTTCCTGTCAAACCTGTTCCGCATCCAGAGGAAAATCTGCTGGTTGAGTCTTAAAAATAGATATTTGCTATATTTTATGTTGAGACTGAGACATAATTAATTAGATTATTTTGGCCATATATCAGTATCACACAATCAGTAATTACTGTACGCCCAGGCTAACCACACAATGTAAAAAGAGCTGCCAAGTAATTTCTCCAATCTATTTCCAAAGTGAGAGATCTTTGTTTCTCTGATGTGGGCCATTCCCAGGAGGTGTCGTGATTTATTTTTCCATTACAGTTTAAGAAGATGAAGGCGAGCGGTCAGATGCAGGAGCCTGCCAAGTCTCCTCTCCTCACACTGAATGAAGGCAGTGTCCTACATAATGTATAGTAATGCAATAAAATGAACACTACATAATAATCTTTTGCATTTAGAACAAAAAATGAATGTATATCATCACTTTCTACAGAGATGTAGATGTGCTCTCAAAGGACCAATCACACCGTGACTTTGATGCAAAGCCAATAGTATCAAACATACTTCAGACTGTTTTGACTACATGCTTATTCTCCAATAGGTTTCTAAAATGTTTCTGAGCTGAATAGTTACTTGAAAACCAGTTTTGAAAAGTCCAAACTTTGATTTTCTCTAATGTTTTGTAAGGTCTCGACATTACTATGTCATGAGCCTTGAGATAATTTATGTTGTGATTTGGTATTATATAAAAAATTCCAACTCTTAGGAACAAAGCATTATGTATTAAATTGTGGGACAGTGGATGTCCATCAACATCACACAACAAAAGCGACGGATATTTAACTTTGTCAAGTTCACTACATCACAAGTCGAAACCCTTTTGGCCTTTTCTTTTCATTTCATGGCCTTTCCAAGCCAACCTGAGCTGGCCTGCACCACTGTTATCATACATCATACTACTGTGGATTTATATCTCCGTCCAGAGGAGAACACAAAAATGACTACAAACGCTCAAGTAAGCCCGAGTAAGGGCACAGTCACCCTTATGCAAATGTAAAAATCTCAGTTAGTTATTTAAAACTCTGTTTGCATTTGAATGAGAGACCAAAACGCTGAGTAAATGGATTATTTTGCAAAATATCCACAATAGTTTGTAAAGGGCACTAATGAAGTTATTAAAGTTACAGTGTGTAGAATTGAGTGACACCTAGTGTCGTGTTGCAGATGAATACCCCTCACCTCACCCTCCAAGCCTTCAGTTCTCATAAAAACTCAAAAGGTGTTTAGATTGTCCAGTCTGGGCTACTGTTAAAAACATGGTGGTAGAGAGGACCCGCTCCAGATGTAAATATAAAGAATTTAAATATAAAGGGCCCATTCCAGGGTAAAGAAATCAACAATTTGTGAAAAAATCACTCGGATTATTTTTATATTCCATTTCTTCCAATATATACCTTTCACCTAAATCTTACACACTGAAACCCCCTTTTTTTCTTACAGTGTAAACACACACATATATATATATAGATATATATCTATATATATATCTATATATAGATATATATACACACAGTATATTTACATGTGGCATGGCTGTACTGCTTAACTCTTCTTGTTAACTCCTAAAACATTTCACGTTCACTCCGTTACACGAAGGAAAATCCAGCTGATTACAACAGGCTTGAGTTACAGTTTGATGAGGGAATCAATCTAAGATACAGCATGTGGGCCAAATACATGATGCAGCCTCCAGCAGCAACGCCAGGAAACTTTCATGTGAAATCAAATCAGGAAATAACTTGTGTAGCTGTAACCTCTCCTTGACTCTTTTTTATTGTCACTTCTGTGTCAAATTAATAGTCATGTGATCAGAGTACGGATATCAAGACTTACTTCAAAATAGCGATTTCTTCTTGACAACGGCCGGCCAGCCACGAAACAGCCAACTTCATCTGAATTCCCATGATACCTAGATCCCAACAGAAACAAATATTACGATAATAATCACTTCTGCCAAATGAAAGTGGGATGCCGATTCAGCAGGCAGAGGAAGGGCTCGAGCATAAAACCAGGAAATGAACCGCATGACAAGCTCCAGTTTGAACTCTCATCACTGATACCTGAGTACGTCTCCGTCTCTCAGCATCCTCTTGAGCCGCTCCCGATATCGCACTGCTCGCACCTCACGGATTTCTCGGATTCGCCTCCTCCAGTTCAGAAAGCGATAGTGAAGGTTTATGTCGTCCATGTCTGAAAATCATCACAATCTAGAACACAGGGAAACAAATTGACAAGCTGCATTACTGCTTTAGATAATCTTTTAATAATTATTCCATAGACAAAGGGCTGGTCGTTAAGTTATATCTATATATTTTGTGCCTGAGGATTATTTAAAGTAAGATGTATGAACCAGTAAGTATGAAACTGGGGAGGGAGCGCACGGGGAAGACAAGCAGCAAAGGGCCGGGTCAGAACCAAACCCTCGTCCGCTGCAGGAGGACCAAGGCCTCTGCGTGCGGGGCGCCAGCGGACACCACGCGCCTGATGATTTTTCTGATTGAAATATTCAAACAAAAGGTTCTTGTGATTGTTCAGTCAACTTAATTTAACGTAAAAGCCAATGCAGCAGTAAAATAACATTGTACAATAATATGCAGACTAAAAAAACTGTGATTCTAATCTTCAGAATTGCTTCCATTGTTGAAACATACAACAAGCACAGCGATCGTGACAAACAGCTTGAGGACAATTCAATTCATTAAAGCTGTGAGCAGAGGGAGGGCAAACACATTTGGCCACAATAGGATCACCACTGTTGCCTGTGACAACAAGAAGGACGTAGGTTTGATCCTCAGGCCACACACTTCCCCTTTGTGCGTTTGTGTTTTTCCATTTACGTTTAATCCCACATTCCACAGACAAGCAAAGGCCTGGACAGTGACTGTACACCGCCAAGAGGCATGCATGTGAGTCCCCTGTTTGTAGTTCGCCCTGTGATGGTCATCAGGTGCCTCCCTTGGGTGTTTTCCACACAATGCAAACCGGCTTCTGACTGGATCTTATGTTAATGTCAGTGTGTGGGAAACACACTCAGACTGTGTGGTGCACTTCTGGTCTTTGTCTACCTGAAATAGTCTGAACCTAAATGCTAACATTTGCCAACATGTCACTGATATAAGGCTGTGAAAAATTAATACATTTAGTGCTGATTATTTCAAGTTAGCTTTCAATTAGCAGCTTTCGATTCTGCGGTGGAAGGAATGTTAAAACCAGTCTTCAGGTTTGTAAAACCGCTTTCTTATTTGTGAAGCAACACAATGTCAAAGTTACATTCTTCTCCACCCAGACCACATCAGACCAGGTCTAGATAGAACCACTATACCTGGCCTTGCCAAATAGTGTTTTTTAATGTGGTCTGGATGGAGAAAAACTGTGAAATAGCCCTTTTATTTTTTTTTCACATGAAATAAAGGTTTCACATCAGAAACATTCTTTAAAACGTTCTTTAGCTTCGAGGAGTTCAGAATTAACAGGTAGAATCAGAGGTTACCCAGAATATGGTCACATACCTGAGTCCTCGCCCTGAGTCTGGCCTACATACAACATGACTGTCAGCCGACACTGCCGGTTAGCAGCCAGGGTCAGACAGGAGGGGCTGTTAATTATCTCTTAATTAACCAAATGATAAATTACTTCATGACATGTCAGGAAATTGTGAACAACATCTGTCTAAAGTTTCTTACACCGAGGTGTTGAATTCAAAGCGCTTGTTTACCTTTACATTTTCTGTATTTATAGTAGAATGATAGTTAATCCTAAAAAAAAAGTAATTGGAACAACTTTTTAATGAATTACTTTACTGAATAATTAGTGAATTATCAGAATAGTTAGACAATTTTCTGTCAGTCAAGATTGTTTGATTGAAGATCAGTTTACTTGGTTGAGGACATTTTGTTTTTCTTGAGTATTAATCATTTCCTGTTGCCTCATAACTCTGCTGCTTGAACTTTCAGGAGGCAACTATTGTACATGTCACTACATGAATTTAATAACTTCAATATTACACAGTATGTACCTAATGATATACTAGGTTATTTACAAATAGGCAATTCAACATAGTAGGCACATAATTACATAATAAGTACTTTAATTTGAGATACTTTAAGAGTATATAAAAGTATATTACACAAGATTTAAATTGAAAACGCATGACGCTAACACACAGCAGCAAGTTTGTTGCTATAGTAATGTCTCAGTACTTCTTCCACCAATGTATTAGTGATCTATTTCCTTTTTCCTCTGTCCGGCTGTAGTACTCAAGTGATCGCGCTTTACACAACTGCTGGTGAATCAGTACAAATACATCTTTACTGGATGTTTTTACTTTTACTGGATCAATTCATTACAGGAACGAGTCTCTGTAGTAGGAGTCATTCGGCGTTTGGTTTTAAAGAGCTGTTCCTTTTAGATCACGAGGGGTAAAAGGAAAGCGTTGGCTCGTCATTGTATGTCATCAGCCTGAATCAAACTGAATACAGATATATAGAGTCCAGCTGATGAGCAGTTTTGAGACAGAAAACAAAGCAGCGAGCTGATGCCTCGTACTGTTTTTGTTGCGTGTTCACTTCCCCAGTTTACCTTTTTACGAGCCTACCGTGAAGGCAGCAGCACATTAGCCCAACTACTCGGCCGGTTCGCTGCTTTCAGCGTCTTTACGTTGTCGCGCTTTGTGGCCAAGAACAGGACGTAAACATGAATACACGTGAGGTCCGAGCCTCGCCATTAAAGCCCCTCTCTCTTACACCGAGTCCTTACTGTGTTAAAACCTCTGGCGCGTCGTCCTTCGCTTTATCTTCCACTTTTATGGACGTGAAGTCTGTCACTCTACTCCAACCTGCGCCGCCGGAAGTCCCGCCTTCTCACCCCTCATCCAATCACGTCACAGGATAAGTTCTGCGCGAAGTCCTTAACCTGTGCAGTGCTGTGTGTGTGTGTGTGTGCGTGTTTGTGAGTGTTTGTTTTTGTTTGTTTTTGTTTGTGTGTGTTTGTGTGTGTACGCGTGTGTAAGCATAGACCCAACGGATTAGGTTAGGTATATAGTTTGGATTCTTTAGGCTAGGGTAAGGGGCTAGGGAATGCATTTTGCCAATGAGTGTCCTCACTAAAATAGAAGTACAGACATAGGGTTAGGGGTTAGGGTTAGTGCATGTGTCTGTGCGTGTGTGTTTACAGTCACATGTTGGGGACTTAAAAAAAACATGATTAAGTCATTAAATGTTAAGGTGAAGACATGTTTTGGGGTAGGTTTAGGTTAACTTTAGGTTTAGGTGAACTTTAGGTTTGGGTTAGGGGTTAGGGGGGTGTTAGTCTCCAGGAAATCATGTAACTCAATGTAATGTCAACTAAAGTCCCTCTGAAGAGACTCGACTGTGTGTGTGTGTGTGTGTGTGTGTGTGTGTGTGTGTGTGTGTACTTGATTTTTAACCTCTTGAGGACCTCTTGCTCCAGAACTTTAAATATCCATCTGACTGCTGGCTAAGTTTTTAATACTGCACTCTTTATGGTATTTATATCAAATGGATCATGTCTCTTAATGTATTTTATGTTGTTTTTAAATATGATCTGCATGCTGATCTGTAGATAATGGCACTTCGCTCCTATGTATGCTGTAATGAGTATTGTGGAAGTTACAGATAAATCTTAATCTGAATAGTGACCAAAGTCCGGTCCTAATGAGGTAAAACATCATTTGTTTAAGGTTAGTGGTAAGATGTAAATTGGTCATGGTTAGGGTTAAGGATGCCGTTTTGCTTTGGCTGTCCACAATAAATGGAATTGAATGCACTGTCTAGAAAGTGGAATAAAAAATAAATATAGAAAACCTGAATCAAAAAGTATCTGTGGATCGTGTGTCTCAGTGTCGTCTGTATCTTCATGTGACCTCAGACTGACCCCATGACGTTGAGATCTGGACTCTGTTGGGCTGCAGGACTCCTTGTTTTTAGAGAAGATGTCTTCGTGACTCTGGCTGTATGTTTGAGCTCGTTGTCAAGCTGCAGAATTAAGCTGATCAAAGACACAGATCAGACGCCTCCCTGATGGTACTGATGATAAGAATCTAAACATCTGAAATGCCTAAAACATTTCCCCGGTGGGAACTAAATTATTATAATTATTGATTAATCTACCAATTATTTTCTTGATTAATCGAGTCTTTTAAAGTTTTGAAATGGGAAAAAAACATGACTATCCCCATACCCTGAGGGCCAAACAACAAAATAGCAACCTAATATTTATGTTCTGCCCATCTAGTTGATGAATAGACTAATAATTTGAGCTTTGCGATAAATAATATGTGGTCTAATTTAAAATTTAGAAATTGAAAAAAGAAAATATTTATATATTGAATGAATCAATAAATTGATTGAAAGATCAAAGTACCTCATCAACACTGATGCAAAATAACCTTAGACCTAAGGACCAAACATAGAATATAAAAATGATTTAGGTCACATACTATAACCACAATTTAATGTAATCCTGCTTGCATTGATGTCCACATACCCAATCTAACCTAAGTATCAGGCTGTTTTCACATCCATTTTATTCTCATAGACATCTCAGTCTTAGATGAACTGGCAGGCTGGTTATTAATGATATAACTGTGGAAAACAAGCTGCCAGATTCTTTCATCCTGTCTCCTAATTTAAACTGTTTGTGGCTCACACCCAGTGGAATTTACAGGGTGGGACTTTCTGCCTGTGGCTATTAATGTCTTAGTCATCCAGCCTTGAGTGGCACACCTTCAGCCTGATGTTGTCGGCCAGTCCCTCTGAATCTTCAGCCCTGCAGTTACAGACTTTGTAAATACACGCCGTCAACAAAGTTTGGTAGTGGTAGCTATTTAAAGGGTTAGAGTCGTAAACAAGAACTAAAAGGGTGCACCAAACGCAATGTTTACTCCTGTTACTGTAACTAGGTTTCTTGTATTGTTTTGAGTACTTTATGAGGCCAACTTTTAATATATGATTGTAACTGATCTTGTGTTCTAAACTACATATCAAATCAATCTCAGAGAACTACTATGTTGCCAGCTTATTATAAACTGCACAGAGCTGCAGCAAGATGATTGACTGCTGAGCCATTTGCTTGATAAAAACAGTTTAATATTATATATGATTGAAATGGACCTAAGTTAAATCCTATTCAACAGACCTATGATAGACTTTTTACTGTCTGTTCTGTTTTTAAGCTCTGTTGTTCTGTTTCGGTAAAGCACTTTGATGCTATGATAAGTTCTATAAAAAGAAAGTTATTATTATTATTATTATTGATAATCATCATCATCATCATCATTATGATTACTATTTTGATTGCCACTGTTACTAAGCAGGGTTTGCTTCCTGCTTAGGGCAACCTATGACGTCCTTCCCTCACACAAACACCTACAGCAGTGGCTGAACTAAGATTCATCCTGCGCACTATGGTTAACTCCAGCAGCCCTCAGTCACATCCTCACTGGTTGTAAAATAGGTCTCTCCCATGGTAGGTATACGTGGAGACACAACCAGGAACTCAAATGCCATCCAGCAACAATTAAAACTGCTAGCAATGCCTTGCCATCCAAAACATCCAGCGCAGTTCAAAGATCATTTGTCCGTGAGAGGAAACAGGGACAGAGAGGGCCTCCTCCACTGACTAGGAGTGGTCAGATGGAGCAAGTCCATGAGATGTTGGTGGACGTGGGCCAGCGGCTTACAGTCCCATCCCATATTGTCAGTACCACACTATGACCAGGTCTGATTCTTTTGTCCAACTCCCTGCGTAGAATTGAATTGATATTTAATATCGTTGATTACAAGGCCAAAACACTTGATAACAACTGAGGTTATGTCCCTAACATCTGCTGATGGCCGATAGAAAAAATAATATTAGACTACATACAGTTACCTACTCATAAATGTTCTTACACCACTGCTGATTGTTTTAATTTCGTATTCAATTTGTGTCGGTGATTTAAGTTCTGAGCCTGAAACCTTGGTGACTGACAAATTCTAATAAATTCTGATGAAAATAATATATTTATTTTATGATGACCAGCAATAATTCTGAAAAACACCAGCAGAGAAATCGGTTGGTCCCATTAAAGCTTCACCTCTGGATATAAATGTCTTTCACAGTGAGGAAAAGAGAGAGGGAGAGAGCAATGGAGCAGCGTACACAGTGATCGCATGTGATTTATGTCAACGCAGAAAACATTACTATCCTGTGGGATGACAGACAACAAATGGTATGAGCACACGTGATCGAGACTGTGTGTGTGCGTGTCTGTGTGTGTCAGATACAAGTGAAACGGGGTGTGCTCGGCTGTGTGGAAATGAGAGAGAGAAAGCTAACATTCTCCATCACGTACCCTCCCTTACCTTTCCCCCCTCTGCTTAAGTCTCTTTAAAAGCTGCCGCCAGTGTTGTCTGTCAGGCTCATTATCATTTTGTCTTGGCTCGAGGGAATTATATAACCCTTCAGACACAGGCAAACTTCAGTCAGTGGAACTTCACTAAGGTAGAGCAAACAGAGTCAGGATAGGAAATCTGACAGACTGGACTGTTATTATCTATTAATGGACCAACTTCAGAGTAAGATGCTTCTTTCTTTCAACATCCTGATGCTGCTCCTCCTGCAGCTGGCTCTGTCAGGCCCAGTGCCGCTGACCACACGCTCCAGAGGATGTCCTGGCTGCAAAGGAAAGCCCTCACAGAGTCAGCCATTGGTGGATTTAAACGCCACCTCTCTGGCTGTTGGAGCACCGTGTGGAGTCTACACTCCGAGCTGTGCCCGTGGGCTGAGCTGTGCACCTCCACAGGATGAGCCGAAGCCTCTCCGAGCTCTGCTGGAGGGCAGAGGGGTCTGCAGTAATGACAGCAGCGTAACCCCGACGGAGAAGATCCACACTGCAGGTAAGCCTCAGACTTCACCTCATGTCAGGAAGATGATGGAAGGGAATGGATGAAGCAGAGTAACAATTTAGCTGAGAAACAGTGGTGGATTTCTAACATCTCATCCCATTTAATCAACAAATGGATTTACAGCTAAACTTTCTGAGATATGATAATGAGTTTGTTAAGGTCAAGATCAAATTTAAACAGAGAAACGCCTATTTTTACACACCATGGGTTTCTTCTGCTGCTCAGTCCTCTGGAATAAAATCATCAGACATAGTGACATGTACTAATAACATGTTGTTATGGCCCAGTGAAAGCATCAATTAGTTATGTTCTAATTATTTCTGCCATTAACTACCTGAGATTGAATAGAGGTTTTTTTAGGAGTTATTAAAAAAGAAAACTTAAAGCTGACCTCATAGTAAAATGAAATTCATGTTGTTCAATTTAAACAGGTATTCTAATGAGTGATCAGTGCAAATATTTATGTCTTTATCTGATCCTAGATCCAGCTCCCACTGAGGATCCAGAGGAGGTAAATATCCTCTTCATCAGTGAAACAGTAAAAATCACTGAGCTGAAATCAGTCACACACTCACATGTTCCTGTTTAACTCTTCCTCCAGGCTCCATGTCGAAAACTGCTAACAACACTCATCCAAGGGCTTGATGCACATTTATTTAATTCCAACCATGACATCTACATGCCCAACTGTGACAAGCGTGGCTTCTTCAGAAAGAAGCAGGTGAGTTCAATCTTCGACAAATCACATTATCCGAGATCTGGTTGTATTTACAGCTCGAGTTAAAGCTTCACTGTGTGTTTGTGCAGTGTTGGTCATCTCGAGGGAAGCAGCGTGGAAAGTGTTGGTGTGTGGATGAGAAAGGCATGCTGGTCTCTACAGGAACCAGAGAGAAAGGCCGCCTGAGCTGCTGAGTGGCATAGAGACTGGACTGAAGCAGAGGAGGATAAAGATGAAGGAACATCACACAGAGAAACTGGTTCATTCTCCATCAGCCACAAACAGCTTTCCACCAATGAAGAACTGTGTCAAAATCTTAGTAACTTTGTCTCTTTGCGCCCTCTGCTGAAAATATTGAGGTTGTATTGATCTGATTTATTACTTTGGGGAAAGACTTTGCAGAGACAACATCTCTCTCCCTGATCATTTAACTCTGCAACAACTCTGCAGAAACTTTTGCACATTTTCAAGTTGTTTACTTTTTAAGTTCAAGATTTTAACTCCATAAATATCTTATGTCAAGTTTTATAATTACAATTGGAAACCTGTTTTTAGATATATAAACCATACATAAAATGTAATTTGGCATTTTGTATGCACCCAGTATATCATATTTATATAATATTTTTCTTACATTGAAACCACTTTAATTTTATTTCTGTGTATATAATATATAAATGTTATTCTATTTATGTTACTTTGTATATGATATTTTATTTATGTTAATATTACTAACATATATAAGTTGACTAGCTCATAAGAGCAGACACAAGACAAATGCACATGCTGGCATTATTTTCAAGTAAGTTTTAAGAAAATGTTCTGTTTTTTGAGTTTCTGAATTGATATTTTATTAAAAATAAAAATATGATTTCTCACAAAGTAAATGTATCTAGTCCCTTGATTCAATAGCAAGAGAAGAAGAAGAAGAAGAAGAAGAAGAAGAAGAAGAAGAAGAAGAAGAAGAAGAAGAAGAAGAAGAAGAAGAAGAAGAAGAAGAAGAAGAAGAAAATAACTAATTAAAACCAGAGGTATCAGAAACATCAACTTTAAAAAACATGTGTGATAGGAGCTACCTAAAAGGACAGACACCATCTTTGATAAATATGTATTTTACATGCACGTTGACTTTTTGTGACCCAACCATTGACATTTATGAGAAGGGAATTATGACCTATACTGCAGCCGGCCACCAGGTGGCGACCGATAACCTTTGGCTTCACTTTTGGGTAGCAGTCATGTCATCAATCTTTATAAATAGTCTATAGACCCGGTCATTTAGATATGTAGAGGAAGCACCTTAAAAAGTGGCTCCTAAACTGGCAGCAGGAGTCCACCATGATGAGCCAACTGTTTAGCTTGGCTGCACTGCAATCTTTGCATCATTTATTTCTTCAGCCCTCATAAGTACTTCAACTGAAGGAACATGAGATGGACAATCTACTCAAAACTCCAGTCTGATATCAGTGTCAGCGTCAATATATCTATATATTGATCAATAGATTAATACTCTTTCATCTTAAAGCACCACCCACCTTCAGTTTGATGCAGTTTCATACAAAACCAACACAAACAACAATTTTATTGAAGTAAAAGTTATTACAACACTCCCATGTTGTCATATATCTTAAGAGCTGTGAAATTATGAATTTATGATTGTAGCTAAAAATGTGTTTGAATTGCAGAGAACATGCTAAAGTATTATGTCTCACACAGCGGTGGAAGAAGTAATCAAACAAGTACAAATAAATGGATGAAAATGTACTCAAGTATGAGTACCACATGAACTTTACTAAAATTTACTAAAGTACAGTATTAAGTATTGTTCACATATCAGGTGCATGAATGGCTACATATTATGTTGGCCTGTTGTCTCATCACAGCCACATGTCTCTGTCTGATTCCACTGTTGTGAGACCGAATCCACCAAACACCATCATACTGTTTGGTCCAGTAGGTGTTGTGCTAGTTCACAGCTCCACTCTGCTCCAGGCTGCTGCAGCACTGAGGCCACAGGGCGGACCTCAGCTTACTTTACATACACACAGAGCTCACATGACTACACACACCCTGCCCACTCTCACTCGAACACTCACCCACTGAGACACGGATACCTGTGACGCCATGTCTTCTCCCAGCGCCTCCAAGAGGAAGACCAAGAAGAAGCACTTTGTGCAGCAGAAGGTGGAGGTGTTCAGAGCCGGGGAGCCCGTGCTGAGCGCCCTGATGTGGGGAGTCAACCACTCGGTAGGTAGGTGAGCTGCTCACTGACTCTAACACGTGTTCAATATTATTATTGATGTGAGCGTGAATTTGTGGACCAGCTTTTAATCCACTGATGCTCCTCACATCCAGATCAACGAGCTGAGTCAGGTGCCTGTGCCTGTCATGCTGCTCCCTGACAACTTCAAGGCCAGCGCCAAAATAAAAGTCAGCAACCACCTCTTCAACAAGTATGTGCTCCACTCAGCTGTGTTTATCTGTAACTCACACGGCTTCCTGTCCATTTATACACATTTCTGTGCCTGCTTGTGATTGACTTGTCTGCCTGTGCTTATCAGAAATTGCAGACCCCAGTATGTATTGTTGTTTCTCCATCAAAACCCCTTTAACACCACCACAGCTGCAGCTATGACCATTAACAATGACTGTAACATGAGCCAAAAAGATGAAAGAAATAAAGAAACGGTGCATGTATGGACTGCAATATGAGATATGTGCAAAAGAGTGGTATTTTACCAAGGAATGTTGTTGTGAAAATGCAGCACACAGTTCCCATCCAATAAGCTGTTCCACGGGTTGTGTAACAGCAGAATATCAATAGGTCCCGGATGAATAATAAAGTAGCTGAAGTTGATGAACTCATCTAAAAGATGTTTCAGGGCTCAAAGAGCACAACTTGTCAGTCAAGACAAAGTGTGAGACAGAGTCTTTTACAAAATAATCACTATTTATGAAAGCTGTGAAATACATGAGGTTCAGTTTCTATAAGGATGGAGTGTAGAAAACTGAGTGGCATTCAATAATCCCTTAATCCATTCAGGAATCCAGGTTGTGTAAAGACTTATAAACAGAGCTGGGAAGAACGAGAATATACTGTATGCTTTTTTTTGCCTTGGTCGGGCTTTACTCGTTTTTCCTCCCAACAACTAAATGTAAAAACTAGTCAAGGGCAACAGCTGTACACAAAGAACAATAACAAAAATAATTGGGACGTGGTTACTAACTCTGAACAGATTGTATTCATTTTGCCAGTAGCTATGGAAACAGCTGTAGCAAACAGCTGCAGGTACACTTTGATAACATGATTTGGAAATGTTGCTTTTGTGCACAAACATGTTTTTTTGTGCTGTATTTAGGAAGAAGATAGATAAATAAGATAAATACATTTATTTGGCCAACAACGACAAAAGCAAATGAATACATCTAAATAAATACATCGCCCGAAAAGGTTTACGCTGAAGCTGGGTTTATAACACTTACCCTGATGACACATAACACTCCACCTCATCCAAACTTATATATATTCACAGTCCAAATGCTAACTATAGATACACATGACTGTACCTTACTTTACTAACACAAGTGCATAAAACCCAACCCAATATCATTAAATTCATTTATCAAATTATCATTTATCAAGTGTCTTGTATTTTTCTAAAACTGTAAATTATATTGTTTCAATTCAAGAAGATACAAGATGAGCCATTTTTTATCTTATGTATTAAAACAGGTTATTTTGTTCCACAGAGAGAATCTACCCGGGCAATTCAAATTCAAGGAGTACTGTCCACAGGTGTTCAGAAACCTGCGAGAGCATTTTGGCATCGAGGACCAAGATTACCGGGTAAGATTATAATCTTCAATCTGAATTTGACTGTGCAGAAAAAAACATGGGGAAAACGATTTAAATTGAAGCACAAACTCAGGACATTTGATATTCTTTCTGTGTTTTATTTTTTGAGAACCCAACAGTTTCTTGTTTTACATGCTGCTCTCTAAATTTGAATTGCTTTGTGTGATATTTGCATGCGGCAGGTGACACAGAGAGTCATCATTTGGTTTGCACACAGTCACATGAGGCGGCTGTATGTGCACTTTGAACCATGTGCTGATCGAAGTCGGACTGTAAAGCTGGAAGAAAGAAAAGCCACTTTGCAAACATCAATTCAACATTGACTTTAAGATCTTACTGACCACCTTTAAAGGTCGCAGGGGTCTGGCTCTAAGCTACAACACAGAATCGTTGACCCCTAATGTGCCTGCTCGCAGCCTTAGATCCTCAGGTGGAGCCCTGATGGCTGTTCCAAAGTCGAGGTTGAAAACTAAATGTGGCCGTGCTTTTGCCATCAGGGCCCCTCGGCTTTGGAAGTGTGTGTTTTTATCATTTTCTTTTCACCTTTTATTTGACTTGCTTATTAATCTTTACTGTCATATTACTGCTTTTATGGGTTCAAGTGACACATCTCTATATTTATTCATTTAATTTGAACACTACCTTGTTTCCCACCACCTAAATGTGGTTGTCTGGCCTCCTTGTCACATTGCATCCTGCTAATTGTTATTTCTCTTATATTTACTTTTCTTGCTTTGCTGTCAAAGCACTTTTTAAACTCTGTCAGTGCTATATAAATAAAGTTTATTATTATTATTATTATAACAAAAATAGCTCAATCCAATGGTCGATATTTGGGACATTGGAAATGTATAAAAAGGTCACAGTGAAAATGGTTTAAAAAACATGATGTTGTCCTCTCGCTCACCAACAGGTGTCTCTGGCCCACAGTTCCCCCCTCAAAGACGAGGAGGGCCACAGCGTGGGCCGGCTGCTGACGTCGTGTGACCGCACCTTGGTGGTTAAAGAGATCTCCAGTGAGGAGGTGGAGGAAATGCACAACATCCTCTCAGAGTATCACCAGGTACGAGGGGCACAAATTGGAAAAATGACTCCTGGCATCTGCATTTCTTGTCTAAACAACCATATAAAGCATTTACGCTACAGGTCAAATTCACCCACTCAGCACTTTATCACTCATACATCCAAAGCCATCAGCAGCAATTCAGAGTTCAGTGTTTCCCAAGGTCACGTTGACATGTGGACTGGAGGAGAAGTGGATCGAACCATTGACCTTCAGTCGATCTGCTGAACCTCCTGAGACACAGTCACCTTCAACATCAAATCTATGACTAGTAATTATACAAGACCAGGGCTCTTGTTTTTACATCAAAATCTTTTAATATCTGTTTATTCTTTATTATTATCCTCACCCTGATTGTTTGTGAATTTCATTTTGGTTGCACTTTGTTACCTGTATTAAAAGTGCAAAGTTGTTATAAATCTGAATTCATATATGTTGTAAAGCAACATTTGCATTTTCAATGGATGAAGTTTCTTCATAGGTGACATGTGGAGAGCAAACAAACAAAGATCAAGTTTTCTCACCAAAAGTCATTATTGGTTTTGTTAGGGCCTGATAAATCCCTTTTTTATTCTTAATAAAATGAAATGATAAAGATATTCATTAAAAACGTTTTGAAACCTGTTATGTTAACTTCTCCTTCCATCCTCTTTTGGCATCTCATTGCGTTTTTTGGTTCATTACCACCACTATTAATGGAATGGTGTGAAACCTTGGCAGAAATGTGGAGCTTGTCGCCCACATGCTTGTGAATTTGCACAAGAAAAAAAAGAGCAATCCTAGTTTTAAATACTTCCTCTGGGTATTTGAGTTAGGAAATTTATTTTTGTCAAACAACAATTTTTATTCATGGCCGGACAGTGAAGGATCGTCTGACATTTAACCAAAGACAGCAGCACCTTCATTTACACGCTGCTGTGCTCACGCTTCCTTCATCGCTCATTCACTGCTGTTCTCCTCCAGCACATCGTCACCTGCCACGGGAGTACCCTGCTCCCTCAGTTCCTGGCCATGTACAGAGTCACAGTGGAGAGCGAGGACACCTACCTGTTAGTCATGAGGAACGTTTTCAGCCACAGACTGCATGTGCACAGGAAGTACGACCTCAAGGTAAAGCCTGCAGGAGACGTGCCACAGACCCTCATTACATCAGAATTTATTGAGCGTTGTCAAGAGGCAAGTGCTGTCCAGAGAGATTTAAATTCTCCAACTTGAAATATCCTGTTATTGCAGTAAATAATTCAACACACAGAACCTTTAATTGTTTGAATTTAAGTACTTCCTTAATGTATCGTGTTACCAGAGTATCATGTGATAAGGAGTATCAGTCACTGTCTTGTCTTTCCTCAGGGGTCACTGGTGTCTCGTGAGGCAAGCTTTAAAGAGAAGGTGAGTTCAGATTTAAAAAGTCAAATAATGAGGTAAACGCCAATATCGCCTTTTTAATGACTATTTATTATTGGCAATTCATAGCATATGGGAATTATGCAGTGCTCTACCCAAAGTAGAATCTGGATGTGAACCCTAAGTGGCCCATGTGGTGAACGGTGGATATGACCCAAATAGCACAATAAGATAACAAGATAATGAATTAGATCCTGCATTTGTAGCTAGAGGTTCCTCTGAGGCTCCACATCCTTTCTGAAGGATGTTCAGTGTGTTCAAGTTAGGATTATCTCAGGCAATAGCACAAAGTGAGGCACAGACCTTACAGTACTATAGAGAAAATCCCAACAGCTCTCACAATGAGCATGAACATGGAGAGGAAAAATTCCCTCCTGTGTTCGCATTGTGACAATTTTTTGTTTCAAGATGAGACTTTCAAAAAAACATTTTTTTACAGAAAAAACACTCATCAGATGATTTTAAATTACATCGGGGGCTTTGTGTTTGGGCTGTAATGACTCTGACCCAGATAACCTGCTGTTAAAGAGCTGCTTGAATGGATGGACTATAAATAACTGCAGTGCTGTGGTGAATCTTTGATCTTTTCCAACCGCGTGGGTATGGAAAACAATTTTTTGTGGTTAAATCATTTGGCTTTTATGTCACTGGAAATAGGGCGACTGATAATGTTTTAATGAGAAACAGAATCAAAGCCCTGTGGTTGTATGCCTCCACTAAATAGTGCAGTTTCGGTCCCTCCAGATGTTCCTGACATATTTTATAATATGTACAATAATACAAGGTCACTGTGGCCCATGACCACTGAAATCAAATCAATTAATCTTTGAGTCCAGGTGACAACTGGTCAGAATTTGAAGAACTTCCCTGAAGACAGACTTGTTCCAGAGGCCAAACAAATGATTTGTTAGGCCACTGTGACCTTGACCTTTGAACTTTGACCACCCAAATCTAATTAGTTAATCCATGAGTCTAAGTGAACATTAGTGCCAAATTGGAAAGGATTCCCTTTAAATGTCCACAAGGCTGCGAATGTGTGAACATTTGTACCAAATTTGAAGAGGTGTTCCTGAAATATTACGTTCTCAAGGCAAAATATGGGTTTTGTAAGGTCACGGTAACATTTCACTACCAAATTCTAATCACTTCATCCATGAGTCCAACTGAACATTTGTACCAAATTTAAAGCAATTCCCTGTTGGCAATCTTGAGATACCGTGTTCACAAGAATTGGACGTCAACCCAAAACTAGCGCCTCTGGCCTCTGACTGTCTCTGGCACAGAGGCATAGAAATGCTAATATGAGGTAGTTGAGCTTCACTCTGCTGTTTCCAGGTGAAAGAGCTGCCCACCTATAAGGATGTGGACTTCAGGAATAAAATGCAAAAAGTGTATGTGGGTGAAGAGGAGAAAGAGAAGATCATGGACAAACTCAACAGAGACACTGAGGTAAGACTGGAGAGTTTGAGGGATGAATGCCGTCATAGTTTTCCATTGATATGACGAATGTGTGTGTCCACAGTTTCTGGTGCATATGAGGATGATGGACTACAGCCTGCTGCTGGGCATCCATGATGTAGAGCGAGCGGAGAGGGAGGAGGACGACGAGGAGGAGGAGGATGAGGAGACAGGCCTTCCCTATGAAGAGGAAGAGGAGGATGAAAACGGCCTGGATTCATCTCAGGGCATCGCTGGCTACATGAACTCCTTCAAACCCATGGGTGCTGGGGAGTTTGACCCTTATGTGGATGTGTATGCTATTCAGAGCACTGTAGGTGAGTCCCGACAGCTGAGCTATCCCCAGGCTGTAATGCACCCCAATCTCACCTCACACTGGGCTGCAGCAGTTCACTTTGTATACGTGCAGATCGATATCATCACCCACCCGATGCTGTGAATCACTCCCTTGTAGGTGCACCCCAGAGAGAGGTGTATTTTATGGGCCTGATTGACGTGCTGACACAGTACGACACCAGGAAGAAAGCCGCTCATGCTGCCAAGGCTGTCAAACACGGGGTGAGAGATCAGGGTTGTGTAAAGGGATTGCTTCGTACGCTCGCTTTTGCTTCTCTCTCCTGCAAAGTGTAAAAGGTTTCTCTCACTTTCTTCTTCACCTCTTATCTACTGTGTCTCTGTCTGTGTTTTCTGCAGGCGGGAGCAGAAATCTCCACGGTTCATCCAGAGCAGTACGCCAAACGTTTCCGAGAGTTCATCACCAAGATCTTTGCCTAGTTCAAAGTGCACTCCTCGTTTAATAAGAAGTCCCGTCATACAATAAGGGCACAGAGTCAGGTCAACATCAAGCAGCATTGAAAATTCACCATTAAATGATTTATATGCTCTTCTATTTACCCTCCATGTTATTCTGCACTGCATCGACTTTGTGGACGTAAAGTTTGAGTGATGAAGTGGAATGTGCAGACTGGAAGGAAAGTGTTGCTGTTGTTTGTGGGCTTCTTTTGTTTCACTTTCACAGATTTGCGAAAAACAAACCATTTAAGGTGTTAAGTTAACGCCTCTAACATAAGTGTCTTCTTCAGTGGCCACTGGGGGAGGAGGTAATGAGAAAAACATGTTTTCTTGGCATGTTTGGCCCTAAACCATCCAGCTTTCCTTCAGTCAGTCTCCACTGCTTCCCTGTTTGGCTTTAAAATATTGATCTGTGACTCTCTCTTTACCATCAATAACAACTCTCAGCATAAAGAAATACTTTGAGCTATCTGGGCAATTCTACAGGGTCTTTGTTAGGAATAAGAATGGCACTCAGTAGAGTTTATATCTCCAAGGCCCAACAGTCCTCTTACAAAACTACATTTATATTCACTAGATCCAGAATTATAGTTAGATTTGCACCAAATTGCACAAACCCTACAGTTCCCTACATATGCCTGTTTCCTTCTATCAAGATCTATGCATTATTCTTTGAGAAATGAAGGAAAATGTTGAAAATCCTCCTATCTCACAATGTTAAAGAAAAGGAAAACATACAGGCTACAGGGTACAGGCCGAACTTAAGGGTACGCTGAGGCTAAAGGTGAATCTGACTGGCTACTGGCTTGTATGGCAGTACTATGAAAGCCTTGTGGCCGGCTCAGTAGATCAGACATCATTACCTCTATGACTTTTTAAACTAAACACTTTACCTTTTTTTAACATAGAACAAGATGGAGAATATCCCTTGTACGTTCTACCACACTGATTAATGCCTAACACCAGTTGATGTTAGCAGATGTTCGGGACATGTCTTAAGTCGTGTACCTTAGTGTCATCAGGTGTTTCGGCCTTTTAATCCTTGGCGAAGGTATTAATGATAATAATACCATATTCATCTCCCTTTCTAGCACCAATTTTACCAAATGACCTCTGCAGTTCCTACATCAAGTTTTGCCAAGTGCAGATTTAAATGAAATCAAAATTTTGGCTAAATGAAGCCCCAAATACAACCTGACTAATGGTAGCATCCATATTTAGCACATGATGTAGGTCAAAGGAAAAATCAAGTAGTTAAAAATCTTCTATGAGATTATTAAATGAAAAGGTAAACCCATTGAAAACATTGCTTTTGAGGTACATTGAGGAATGTACTACCTGTACTGATATTCTGATTATGTGTATTTAAATCAATTTCCACAAAAACATATACCAGTCTATTAATTTCCACAATCAGACTATTAAACGCTCCACTGACCCGTGACCTCAGAGAGCTGCCTCTGGAAACACTTTGGCTCTTGTGAATCGTTAATGTGTGAGTAAAATACTTTAGGCTGCTGCAGAGTTAAGCACAAAATTGTCTTGTTTCATTTGCATTTTGAATGTCTGGATCCAAAAGGTTTATCTTGCACGTGTCCAGTGGAGCTGAACGGCGACACTCCCCCTCAGCGTCTGCGGTTCAAGCGACTCCGAGACTAGACTCCAACAGCAAATGTGCTCCTTTAAAACACATCGTTAATGTTTGTCCTTATTTTCGTCCTCTGTCCCAGTCCTCCTGGCACATATTCCTGAATACCCTTCTTAGATTGTCACCAGGATTTCTCAGCAGAGTGGGCAAACAGGCAGGGGAGCGGCAGGAAGTTGAGGAGAGAGAAGCTTGTGACAGTGAATCCAAGATTATTTCAACTATTTATTCAAAATAAACAAACAGAATACGGGCATATTCACAGCAGCCTCGCTTTATTTTGTGAGCGGAAAGGTATTTTAGTTTTGTTTCCAAGATGAGGTGGATCATCTCTGCTAATCATCATCGTACATTCATTCGTTTTGCAGATTATTTTCTTTGAATATGGTTTTAAAGCAATGAGGGATTTCAGACACTCTGCTGTTGAACTGGTTCTGCTCTCAGTCTCAATTTTAGTTTTCAAAACTCGCTGCAGAGCAGAGTCATGTTGGAATATAAAAATGGTCCAAAATGAACCCAAAAAGATAAAAACATACTACATCATGTCGAGCTCTAAAACAGCATAAAAAGACCAACAAAAATGTAACCTTTTGTAACATCAACATTAAACTTTGCAATCATTTTTCTTTTTTTAATGTAAGACACCAACAATCATGATAACAAATGTTAGGCTAAATTCACCTCGGAGTAAAACATCTTGGACTTTTCGGGTTCATGTACACGTTCCAGTGCCAAAGAGTTTTACAGCAATGTCAACACAAAGAGGTGGATTGAATCAATGTCTGTATTGAACTGAAAACACACAACTGCTTTTTCCTCTTTCATGCATCACAATCTATAACAGGCACATATACGGCCCTGGTGTTATTCTCAGTTTATGGCTACAGCTCGTCCAATTACAGTGGAGTTCATCTCTGGTTTGTGGGGCTCAAATCATTCAAAACACATAATCTGAACTCTCAGGAGCATCTTTGCAAATGCAATTTGATTCCATGAATTACAATAGTCATCTGGCCTTGAGTTTTCAAACCATTTACAATGAGGTACATTTCTCTTTAGAAGACGTTGATGATGAGTTTTCCTCTTTTTTATGTGCACTTTTTCTTTTGGTACTTTGATGGTTATAACAAAGGGCTTTTTCCATTTATCTGTATCATTCATATATATCATTATTCTATATCATACATATCAACTTCATGTTTTCTATATTTTACTATGGTTCCTGAACTCCGACATTTATAAATCTACACAGCATCTGCATGTTGGCATCAGGGCTGATGTTGCCTTCGAGTCAATGTGTTCGTTGTGTCACGTTTGTCTTTACATGTGTTTGCACAGGAACAAAAAACTTTACTACTGTGAATCCATGAAACTGAAACCATCGCAGACAGAGTGTGATAATATAAAACAGACTTTGACCTAGAAAAAAAGTAGGTCAGAGTAGGGGCCTTTAAAAAGAACTGGTCTGATCCAGAAGATCTCCTGTTTAAATGCTAGTAAAGTGTTAAGTGATGACCACCGGATACTGGAGGACTCCACCTGTTCGAGGCAGCTGAGCTCTCATGTGCTGGAGCCTCATGGGTGTAAACTCTATAGATTGATTAAAGTATCCAAATAAGTCAAAGATATAACACATATATATATATTTGAAATAATTAAAGGTTTGCTAAGAGCCCCGACACAGAAAAACACACACAACTCTGACAAAGCACCACAGCTTGAGCAGTAGCCTTAGTGTATTGATAATGGATGAATGCCCTATGAATCATTCCATGGGTATAAAAATACAAATGGAGAGAGATGCTTACATCACAGACACGTACACTCAGCGGAGTCTTCAGATCTACACAAAATAAATACATACAGTTCTGCAGGACAGTTGTTTTTTTATGCATTTTTAAAAGTAGTGAATTTGGGGCAACATGCCTCTATTTCATGTTGATTTTCAGCCACTTGCAAACATAATCGTCATCATTCAAAGGCCCAGTTTTAGAGATCAGATCCTTGGATATGTTCGTCACAGCAGGAATATTGTCTGGAAAACAACGTTAGTGTTTGAAATAATAATCTTTGTATACATTCGCGTTTACACACTCTTCTTGATAATGACCTGCTGTCACGACACACAGATCATGTACTGTGTTCATGTCACACACACAGTGATGCAGACGTAACATAGAAATCTCAGTCGAGGGAAAAACCAACACAAGAGGCTGTGCAGTAAATCTCTGAACAGCTATAGTTAACCCTTTGACTTTTATACACACAACCAAGTGTACAAATCGTACAATAACAATCTGCAAAATGAAGCACTTTTAAATTTGTAGAATATTATAGTATTTTATCAATCTATCTCTATACAGTTATTTTTGAATCTCTTTAAAACCGTTTTGTTTTTCTACCATTGTAAAGTTTCTTCTTTTTCCTTTTTCTTAAATCAACTCACAGGACATTATATTCGCAGTCAACGACCAGCTGTGCTGAAGGCAACACAGTATACACACTCTGAATTTCAAACGGACATTCATGGTCAATAAAGTTAGGAAGAAGTATGGATGTGTTTGACGTTTGGGATTTCAAGCGAGACAGAGTCGGAAAAACGGAGACGTCCATCTCTCTAATAGTAAACTTATTGCAGCTCTTTACTTCTGGGCTCCAGATGCTCAGCTAAGCTGTTTGAGGCCAAAGGCAGATTTCCATTCTCAACAGAGTAAATATACTGCATTTGTAACAGAGTCAATATTCAAACCTGGTGGAACAATAACTGCATGATGAAAAGTGAATCATACCAGCTGGTATACAGTGCAATACATTCCTATGAAGTCTGAATGCAGAGGAATCTGGACGTCATGTCGCGTGTGGTCAGGATTTTTTTTTGTTTTGGTTAAATCATTCAAGCAGACTGAATGTGCCTGTGTTACTACCAGTGTGTTTTCATCCCTGAAACACACACACACACACACACACACACACACGCATGTTACACCACACCACATTTTTCATTATGACACTGCTCTTCTAGACGTGCTGTAGCTCAAGCTGGTGCCGCTGCTCCTGTGTGAGATCTTGAGCGTCGTGGCAACCGTCAGGCTCGGCGCCATGGCAACAGGGAAGCTGGATGTGGCGGATGCTGCGAAGCCGACCGTTGTGGCGATGGAGGGGGCCGGTTCATTTGGGCATCCATACTGGAGCAGGATGTCGACGCACTCCTGGCTGCCAGCGCCGCGGGCCAGAGCCAACGCCGTCAGGCCCTGAGCGTCCCGATACCGCAAATCACAGCCATACTGAATACACAGAGGGACAGAGGATCAAACACTGGATAAGACGATGTGTCTACTCTCTAATCCACATTTTAAGGAGGTTTTATCAAATGGTCAGTGAGGCCCAGGGGCGGATCCAGGGGTGGGGGGGGGCTCCTGAAGTGACCCTGTCTTGTCAGTATATAAACTAGTCTCCTAACAATGCCAACAATCAATAGACAATCTGTCAATTTGCTTCTATTTTCTAAGCTGTTTTGAAGAACACAATGTGCTTGAACATGGAGCAATTTTCTAAATATATTCAATGATGTGTGGCTTTGCTCAAAGCTTAAGAGCTAACAGTAAACAAGGAATGACTTGAATGTGCACCTTTCTGAATCAGGGGTTGTGTATGGATGTTGAACATATAATTGGCCCCTCTGTGTATATCGTGGCCCCTTTATGGCCCCTGATTTAGAAGAATCCTGGATCTTCCTCTGCCGAGTCTTAACCCTGACAGGGCTGCATTAAATTATCCTAACAAGACATGACTCAGTGAGCCTTACTGACTTTCACACATACACACTGCATCACCTCGAGTTTTCTGCTGAGTCATGTGTTCCATTGCTTTTTGTTTCTTGCTGAGTTTCTTACTTACAGGTTATAGAAAGGGCAACATTATTATTTTTGCAAAGCTTTGTGTGAAAAGTGGAGGTTTGCTGAGGACAACATTGAAAATCATGACAGACCTTCTCTACCTCCACAGTATCATTATCTCTGCTTCTATGCATTGCAGGACTCTGGTGTTTTGTTGTTTCTTTTATCACAACTGGCAGAACCACAGTGAGATTAGAGGAAGAGGGGAAAACGCACCCAGACGAGGAGCTGCGTCATCACCACATCGGCGTGCTGACAGGCAGCGTGCAGGGCAGAGCCGGGTAGCCGCAGCGCCAAGAGCGACCTGGAGGAGAGGGCCAGACTGAGCGGTGCGTTAATGTCCTCCTTCGTGCAGTGAGCCAAGAGGAGCAGCAGCTTTGGGAGGTTGTGCTCCATCACTGCCAGCAGAAGGCGGCCAGATAGCGTGATGTCTGGGCCCTCTCCGGGAGTGGGAGGAGGCAACGGTGCCACAAACAGTTTCTGCTCATACTTGGCTCTGATCCACGACTCCCGCTCCTCTCTGAACAAGCACAGAAAGCAAAGAGAAACAGAAAATAAGCGAATGATCAGGGGAATATATTCAGAGTTGTCTGTCTTTCTCCTGCTCTGCTATGTACGCAGCTCGTATACCTATGTGTTTCGAAACATTTAAAGTCTCCCTCTGATGAAAATCAAGTTTTTCAACATGTTAACATGTCTCATTGCAATAAGCAGTCAGCGACGTGGCCGAGTATTTCCACCGTAACACTGCAGTAAAACAAATGCCCCAGTTTGTGATAAATCAATCCTGTCAACTTGAGGGTGGAGCTCAGTGGCAGGTGGCGCTTTGAGGGTGGGGAGGTGGGGTCAGGGGCGGGGCCATATTAGAATATTTATACACCCCAGTCACGACATCAGGAAGGAAAGCGTAGAGTTACATAACAATGCCAATTATACAGCCGTGTTGTGTGTCACTTAGTCAATTCCCTTTATTTTATTGTTATAATTACGCATTACCTGGTATGTATTGGCCTACATTGTCAATGTGGAATGTTTGATAAAGTTCTGTACCCCCCGATGAGTGGGATTCTTTTCAGAACAAACCTTTGGAAAATGTATTTTTTGAGGAACAAAGTTTTAGGGTGTGCAGTAAGCTGCTGGAGTGGGACCTAAGCAGTGTCACCCCCACATCACATCAATAATGCTACATCTCAAAGCATGATGTCGGCTGTTAGCCTCTTGTCTTACCGTGAAGCATCAGGAGCTGGTTTGCGTCGCCCCAGTGTGCGCGCCTCCCATATACTGTTCACCATGTGGTTGCCGATGGCGCTGAGCACCAGAGTCAGCTCTCGGGGGAGATCATCGAGGTCGAGCGAGCGAACACGCGTCAGATGGGTCCCCAAGTTTCTGTGGATCCCCGAACACTCGATGCAGATGAGAGCGCCCAGGTTCAGACTGGCCCAGGTCGGATCTTTGGAGATGGAGGATGCACAATAAATTAAAGCTGACCCTTCATGTTGAAACTAAACTTTGTGCTTAGTTGAGAGAGCTCTACCATTTGAATTTGTTGTGTGCCAGTTTTTGGCCATGTAATGTCACAACAATGTCCGCAGTTGAGTGAAACCCTGTTTGGACAAGTTTTAAAG
Source organism: Hippoglossus stenolepis (assembly GCF_022539355.2). Lineage (NCBI taxonomy): Eukaryota > Metazoa > Chordata > Actinopteri > Pleuronectiformes > Pleuronectidae > Hippoglossus > Hippoglossus stenolepis. The sequence continues at coordinate 17,468,219 of NC_061485.1, forward strand.
AAGGGCTGTTAAACCTGTGGCCAGTGTGCCAAACATTATATTCCCCTGAAACTCCGGCCCTTTAAAAATGTTCCAGCATCAGAGGAACATCCAGGATTTCAACTATTTTCTTTTGGTCCGTGATTTGTGAGACACTGTTTAAATAAGGGTATAGTAAGGATTTTTTACTGATTATATTTCCAAAAAAACAAAGGTTCATCATTATTATACTTTGCAGCCAGTTTTTCTATTATTCGAGTGAACTCAGACACATCAAACTATTTGTACATCCTTTTCTAGTGGGTTCATTTACCTTCTTCAATTATGAAATAACAAAAATTTGGAGACAAAGAAACACACGCACACACGCACACACACACACACACACACACACACACACACACACACACACACACACACACACACACACACACACACACACACACACACACACACACACATTCATTGCATGTAAACCAGTGATAGATTTCTTTCTCTATTTTGTCATGTGTCTCTTAGTCCTGTGGCCACTTTTGTGAAAACGCCATTTTTAAACCTGGTAATCCAGTGGTCACGCTCAGTTTCACACTGATTGACCAGGTTTGCTTTAGTTTAAAAACACATCAAGAGCTCCACAAATTCATGATACACACGTTCCTCTCGGCCCTGCTCTCAGACCAGATGGATGTATATTTTGAAACCATGAAACATGACCAAAGAGAAAGGGTAGTTTGGACTTGTGACAAGGCGGAAATGAGACAATGTTGAGAAATGCAACTAAATAAAGAAAGAGATATGGATATGTACAAAGAGGAGAAAAGTTGTGTTACTGACTCGGAGCATCGCAGTCAACACAGAAGTTGTTGCCCTTTGCGTTGCGGATCGCCTGCAGAGCCACTGCTTCACTCTGGCTGTTCCTGCGAGCCTGTGGGAAACACACAGGATATGGTTAAAACTAAAGAAACTTCCCTCAGTGATATCCGCCCTGCTAACTGCTCTCATTGCTAATACGCTAATTATCATCCCAGTGAATAAGCTGCGAAGAAAATAATTAAATTATGACATGTATGGCACAGGAGAGGGCAGGCTTTGGTAAAGTCGTCTGCCCGTCTTCCTTTGAAGCAGCAGTAACGGTTTCCTAATGGGTTGAGAAAAGTGTTCAAGGCAGCTTCTAAGAGAAAAGTGTTCTTATCCGAGAGTCCCAGGGCACAAATACACAGCACACAACGAGATTATACAGCAGATGATGTCGCTTTTTATATCACAACTTATATTTCATGAGATAATGAAATTCCCTCGCCCGGCTCTCTGTGCATATAACAGATGCTCCCAAGCTATTCGAAGAAACGATTATACAACTCAGTTTGGCAACAACTGCAGCATAATGCACATAGATATATTTTCACTGTCCACTGTCTGCTGTATATTTTACTTACTAAAATCGGCTTGAGTCTTATTTGGATATTTGGCAAATCAGTAAGTTTAACACTTTAACTAAATCATTGACTCTTGAGATTTTTTAAATGTTTTCAGAATTTTGTTTGTGTCTTTAATGGAGCTCAGGTCTCATCCTGTTTCCCAAAATGATTTTATTCCGTTTATTCCGTTTCTTCAGAATGATACTGTTGCAGTGAGAGCAGATGGGAACACAGACGTCGTTTCAAGCCGACGTGCGGAAAGTGCCCCGCAGCACCTGCTTTGCATAACAAACCTCAGGTATGACTAACCCCCCCTCCATGCAAGCAGGTACATTTCAGACCACAGAGAACTAAATAAGGCACGTGTTGGGTTGTTAAAATATTCATAACGTTGTTTGTTAGTTAAAAACTACCAATAAACAAGGGAATAAGCAGAAGAGTTTCACGTGTTTTACGCATTTTATACATGACTCAGCTGTTTTGAAGGGAATGTGAAGAAACCTCTACTGACCTCACACCCATATTTTTTTATATGAAAGAAATATCTATCCAGTTAAATCAGGATGAATTGTAGGTTGCACAAACAATACAGAATTAATGAAGTAAAATAATGACTCTATTATCAACATAAAATACAGTGACTGCATTGTCTACAGTAAAACTCCTTTTGTTCGGTCCTTGCCTTGTTTTTGTTGCTCTCACACAGCTGCAGACTGGCCAGGATCTGGCTCTCGATGGCCTGGACCCAGGAGTCTCTCTCCTCCACACTCTGGGCTTCAAAGTGCCACGTCTGGCCGGTGCTCGACACGATAAGGAAGTCAAAATTGTCCTCATCTGACACAGACACATACAGCAGAGATTAGATGCTGTTGTTCCAATGGAGACGGCAAATGAAGAATTCCCTGCAGCAGGTTCCATTTGCACCTGAGCAGTTAAACATTATGGTAAACAACAATTCGATTTCAGTGAGTTACATGCTCAAAATTTGCATTCATGTAAGTAGAATATTTAATTACTGTATAATGATATATAGACTTTGAATTGAACATGAGTTGCTACAATGCTGCAGGAACACAATCAGACAAACAGATGTGTTCAGCGGGTCAGTCAGAGTGTGACAGATCAACATTACCTGTCTTGCTTACGTTTCTTAAGCTACCAAAGCTTTTAAGTTTCCACATTTTGCGCTTGGCTGCATTAGAAGACGCCATGAAAAAAAAACAAAGAGACAGAATAATAAATGTTTCAAGGATAAACCACCAATTTAATATAAAGTCACCACGTATTACTATTTTTTAGAATAATAATATGATATTTGCCTTTATTATTAGAAATTTGTGAATGCTAACTATAACAAATAATTTGGAGTTGTGAGAATTTACCGTCAGCTTGGCCCGTGGCTGCGTCTCCTTTCTGGTTCATGCTCTTCTTCCTGCGATGCTTCTTCCTGTCGGTCACTGGGGAGGCACAGCCTACGTCTTTGGTGGAGGAGGAGCTGGAGACTCCCTCGACTGCAGAGTCTAGACACGAAATCATAGGAGAATGTATTTTATATACGTATTATGTAAATGAAAAATGCATGACTCTAAGTCCTTTACTCACCCACACTCTGAGCGGGGTTGGACAATGTGGAAGGACACCGTTGCACCCCTCTGTTACTCCTCAGGAAGAGCGCACCGCCCAGCCCTTCCATTTCCTCCACTTGCAGGAGGCCGCTGGCACTTACAGGCACTAAAGAGACGGCAGCGAGCGGATACTCAGTAACAGAGGAATGTAGCCAAACATTGCATGTTAAAACTGAGCTCCTGAGGTTTAAATTAAATCACTGATTCTGTATGAACACCAGAGGAAATAAGTGTAAGAGTGTTACTGAGGAAATTTTTAAGTGGTTCACAAAAAACTTGTAAAATCCCTTATGGTGCTCGCTTGCTCTTTTGCAAAGATTTTGTATTCTCTCCAGATTTTTCCCTCTTTCTGGTACAGAGGCTTGATCCGCTCCTCGTCAAAGAACCGTAAATTTACTGTGGCACTGAACCCTGCACATCCCCAAATCTACTATTTTATCTTCTTTTAACTTCTTAACTGTTTTAGTACATACACACACACACACACACACACACACACACACACACACACACACACACACACACACACACACACACACACACACACACACACACACACACAGACACACACACAGACACACACACACACACACACACATACACAGTAACTTTCTCTCTTTATGGGTGCAAGTGCATTTATATTTGTGTAAATGAGATTTATTCTATAATATCCATCTATCCGTTATCTATAACCGTTTATCCTTGGACGACAACACCCAGCTGAAACTGGGAGAGAGGCAGGGTTCACACTGGACAGTGAAATCATTCACTCACATTCACACCACAAAAAAAAAACCACGCACATGGAGAACATGCAAACCCCACACAGAAAGGCCCCCGGCAGAGCCTGGATTTGAACCTTCTTGCTGTTGTAGGTAGATTTTCTTTTTTGTTTATGATTCATGCTAAAGCCCCGATTATCCCAAAATGATCCTGACCCTACTTCCTCTAATGGTGTAAAATGCAGATAACCCTGTACGTGTATTCTCTGACCTGGGCTCAAACCCTCGGGTCCCGGCATGTCTTTGACCCGGCCATTGAGCCCGGCTGGAGGGCCGCAGGCGGGAACAGCGCGAGGGGGTCGCTTTCCGGGCACTTTCACCGTCACTCTCAGCAGGTCCATCTCTTTCCCCGGGGTATTCAGCATGTAGTCCTGCCGAGACAAACAACAACTGTTAACCATCGACCAGCAGCGGCATCATCCTGCTTTACAGCGCTCTGTCAACACCCTGACTCACATTGACACTGGAGTGATAGGACAGTATGCCGTCGTTGGAGAGCGTGACATACTTCTTCTTCCACTCTTTGTTGAGCGAGCTCCCGCTGCGCTTCAGCAAGATGCCCTGATGGAGGTGACAAAACCAGAGAGTGAGAATTTATTGGCAAAGTCTGGTGTGTTCATCTCACAGATTTCAGCGGCACGAAGGCCGTCGGCTGCCAGAGACACCCACCAACTATTCAGCCGGTCGATTTAGGAGATCACAACACTTCATCACTCCACATGATGAAATTGCCTTCACACCTTTGATATCAAGTGACTGCTGGTGTGACGTCCACTGCAGACGGTCATTAGATAACACTGCACATGGTGCTGATCTGTGTCCTACCTGTTTGATGGGGATGGAGCGTCCAATGCCCAGATCGCCCTTATAGTCTGCACTTCTCCTGTTTGAGTCGCTGCCCCTCCGACCCTGGAGGAAAACAAATAACGAATGGTTAAAGATATAATGTATAAGAGTGGAAGTTTTCCCTATTAACTGCGCTTTCCAAAAATCCATTAAAAGAACAGCATTTGGAAATGGGAAGGGGATTGCAGCTGACTGGTTATGAATGTGAGCAGTTTCCAGAGAAATTACAGGGCCATCAGGGCCATTTGCATTTGCACTAATCAATATTCTTATCAAAAAAATGTATCAAATGATAATACATGTAAAATGAAAGGGACTGCTCATAGTAGCAAACATCCAGATTATCATCACATGACTCTGCAGGTCCCCTCAGCTAAACAGAGCAGTTTAGCATCTTTCAGCTCATTGTTTTGGTTTCGAGGTCCCAAACTGTAATTTGCTGATTCACTTGGATCATTTCCAGCCTCATCAGGCAGCTGCTCTTAACCAAACAAAGTCCTTAAACCCTCTGTCGACTTTCTGCCCAGAAACAACAGTAGTCAAAGTTGGTGAATAGCTGGTGAACAGAGAACAGAGTTTGGCACCAGATGGCAGGAGAGGTCAGAAAGGAGTAAGGACCGGTTAGATAAAATGTCAGTGCCAATTTATTAAAAAAAATGTTGCCCCTGAGGGACAAAAATCAATAAATGCAGAGAACCTGTATTGATTGCATACTATATTTTGTTACAAAAATTGACAAGCAACAACTTTAAATAACTCAAAATATGAGACAAGTTTGACACTCATATTTTTATCTTTCTTCATCTGCCTTTTCCTATCCTCAACGAGTTGTTATGAGAAATAAAAGACATTCTATAACAGTTGAGCCAAATCCACATCATGTTGAATCTGATGTTCTTATACCTTCCGTTCATACTTTATGGGCCCTGTGAGCAAACTGTTCACTGTGATCTAAGGTAAATCAGAAGGATTAGTGTCTTTAGGCAAATAAATGGTATGAAACAGTCAGATTTCATACTGTGATTAGAGGATTTTCAATGGTGTTCTCCCAAAGAGCCTCTGTTTGCCTTTAATTGTGTGGAAACATGAGTTCAGAGCTTAATGAGATTTTTTTCTTTCAATCTGGAAACCTGTTGAATTGTGGGGTCAAAGACAAAGGAAAAAAAAGTAAATGGTGCCAAAGCACGTCTGAAGCTTGGGACCATAAACAGACAATGATTTCCTCTGTGTGTACCGCAAATCGAGAGGTGCGTCTTCGGGTGGCGCTGCGGACTGTCCCTGGCGTGGCACTGTCCTGTTTCTCCCCCCTCGCTGTCCTGCCGATCTCCTTATGGCTGATGACAGGAGTGGAGGGAAGTGAAGAGGAGTAATCGCTGCTCTGACCACCGTTACTGGCCTAAACAGAGCGGAGGAGAGTGGGTGGTGGGGGATAATTGGGTTTGACACTACTCTGTGCGTATAGTCTTTCAAATAGCCTGGCTGCAAACATGAAATACACTAAATGGTGGAACTTGTTTCAGAGAGTGTGGGACAGATGGTCAGGAAAAGGTTTACCTGTCCTGGAAAGACGCCTGACACCGGGGTGGAGCCTCCAGAATGACTGGGAGAGTTAGGGAGAGATTTGCAGGAGGCCAGCAAAGCAGCTTGTTTCTTGGCTGCCATGATTTTCTGAGCAGCTGTGAAACAGGAAAAAAGACACATAACCGTCACATATCTGCTTCTTCTGCAGCGTTATGCGCTGTGCTCCGTATTCTGCTCGGGCTTTGACAGGGACACACACCATCAGTGAAGACTCTGTTCACGTTGAGGCCGTACGTGGCACAGGTTTCATAGTAGGTGCAGCGCCGCACGTCTGAGCACAGCTGTCTGGCCCTGGCGTCATCGATCACTCTGGGGTTGGTGCTGCTGATCTTATCTGGAAACAAGAACAAACAACACAACAGATACAGCGAGAGTTCACCTCTGCAAACATTTCGATGAAAGCATGTGTGTGTGTGTGTGTGTGTGTGTGTGTGAGCTTGCGTTACCCTGAGTGCCAACTACTACGAAAGGTATCTCGGCGACGGGCCGGTGGATGGCGAGCTGGTGGTAGATTTTGTAAACTTCCAGGAAGCTGGCCTCATTTTCCAGACTGAAGACTAAGATCACTGCATCCACCCAACTCGCAAACTAAGGAAAAAGAGGGAGAAGAATACTAGTCACAACACGGGAGCGTGCAGGGAGTAAAGACTAAATTGCATAAAGTGGAATTTGTTGTCTATTATGTTGAAGTCCTGGTCATTTCTCGACTCACCTGAGCTCCGGGCAGCTCTGTCTCCTCTCTGATAATCAAAAGGTGGCTCTGTCCGTCAACTAGGACATCCTTGATATACTGGCGTCCTGCAGATATAGGAATAAACAAGAGTTATATGATTATTTTACCTTTTCACTTGTCACAGCAGGAGAAACCCATGTATAAACAATAATTATATAAGCATGGCCCTGGTCTTGTCTGTTTTAATGCTTTTAGAAATCTCTGCTGTGACTAAAGACTTGTATCAGTTGTTTTCCTGACAGTGACTTAAAAACACACATAACAGCTGTAGACGACAACATGTGACACCAACCCTCAGCGTTTTCCAGCGGCAGGTAACTTCCTGTCAGGTGTCTGTGGACCAGAGCAGACTTCCCACTGCACAAACCTCCCAGAACACCCTGGACACAAAAACATAGAGATAAATAAAATGTTTAATAATTATAAAATCCTATGCCCAGTTGTATGTAATAGCTGTATGTGTCCACGTGCTCACCAGGTGAAGCTCTTGTACAGTTTGGGTCATGGTCCATTCTTGACTGCTGGTGACTGCACCTAAGGAAAAACATTGACAGCAAAGACAAAGGTGTGAAGTGGACAATCATCAGCACTGTAATGAGCGGATGTATTGGTAACACAACAAGGAACAAGATACAAAACTACAAGTAATACAAAAGAGGCTGGAAGATAAAACACGCTCCACAGAAATGTTTGTTCTAGAAACAGAGATTGACAGCAAGACGCCAAACTGTTTTTCTAAATGTCCGTCTGCTTTATGGAGTGTGTCTAAAAAACACGAGGTCTGAAATGGTGCAAACAGGAAACAGAGGTGGTTCCAATAAATGTGAAAAAATACATCTTTGAGAAATCATAGACTCTGATACATCCATGAGTTTTCTATAGAATCAGAAAAAGTTGCATATTTTAAAAGTGAGGAAAGCAATGCTATGGTGCAGCATTTAATTCGAATGTAGAGAGCACAGCCTGAAATGCAATCAAGCTGCGCCAAATTTCACACACTCATAAATATCACACCCCTAAATGTTTGGAATCACGATGCAATTATTCACTGTGGCCTGTTGGACAGTTATTTCTAAAAGCCTGTGGACACAGCAGCAAACAGAGGAGAGTCAGGGTGTCCAAGTCTCTCCACCTGGTGCAGAGAGGCCGCAGCTTTCACTCAAATGTACAAATGTGCAAGTCCACTGGAAATTGTGAGTGTGCTCCCCTGCACACTAAACACACACACACACACACACACACACACACACACACACACACACACACACACACACACACACACACACACACGTTAAACAAATCAAGTAATCTAAAATAAAAATGAGCAAACTCACTCTATTGACCCCTTATTGAAAGTCTTTGAATTGCACCAGAATTTTACTAAATCTAAAACAATATTTAACTAGGACATAAAAACAGTCTGTGAAGAAAGATGCTTTATCTTAAACATAGAAAAGTAGTTTGTTATAATTGTAAAAATAAACATGTGAAAATTTCCTTTGAAAGACATTTAAATTTTCTAACTGAGGGCAAATTTTTCATTTTGGTTGAAAATAAGACATCAACGAAGACGCAGATGCTTCAAAATGTTAAGAGTTGAGCTTTTTCTTGGTTTTCTGGTTTTGTTTTTCCGAGATAAGCACGTCGACTTGGCAGCAACGACGGGATGACTGAGCTCTGACAAAGTATTTAACAATCACATTTTGTTCCAAGTCTCATGATAATAAATCGTTGGATTATAATCAAATGAGTACTCAATTTATTAACTGTGATCACAGCAAACTTCCAGACTGATGTATTCTACAGCTTCAACAAATTAGATGTTAGACTAAGTGTTGTAAAAAACACTCAAAAATTCATAAAGGAAGTGTAGACAGTGAGGGTATTTACATTTGTCAGCCTCAGTGGGGAAGTTCCAACATTAAAGCAACTGTTAGAGTGTATATGCTAATTCTCTGGACTTTCAGAACTCATCTTTAATTTAATTCTGGGGTCAAAGAAAGATTTCTACAGATTAAAAACTCTCATATTCGGACCTTCTTAAAAGAAGTGAAAGATTCAGCTTGTACATTATGCCAGACTAAATTTGAAAAAAACTAGTTCTTATCTTGATACAAGGTGGAATAAGAAACATGAATCCACAAGTGTAAAACATTTACAATTCTGTAGGCAACACCTGATAAACATTTTACACTTTAAAGGTTCAAAGTCTTGATGAACTAAACATTGTGCACTGAGGGCTTTAGGTCCACTCAGTAGAAAGGCGCCTCAACCAATCAGGAGCAGCCAATTATATAAACCTAGGTTTTATAGCATCAATAAACTAATTCAAACCAAACTAACTGGAAATATTAGCATATGAAAATAACTCAGTGTGATAAGAATGACAGAAACTATCTTTGAGCAAAATTATTTAAAATGTATTTTGACTGTTTAGTTTGATCCATGTCCCACCCACTAACATGGAGGAGGTGAGATTTATGACCTGTAACGCAGCCAGCCACCAGCCACCAGACACTCAGATCAAGACACAATACACAAACACACACACACACACACACACACACACACCCATGAAGGACATCAAACACCTCTGCATCTCTGAGGTCGTACAGAAAAAGACAATTACAGATGTACATTAAGATAGAACTCACAATGACAACAACACAGATGACGTTTGCTCACACACACACACACACACACACACACACACACACACATACAGTGAAGCTGTGAGGTCACGCTGTGCTCGGGCGGGGCCGCGGCGTCGCCACAACTCTCTGGGAACACGGATTCTAACTTTGAACCCCCACAACTCTCCCTGAACCACATCTCTGGGCAACCCCCACGCCCACACTCCCCTCCACCAGCGGCGTCACGCCACAGACCAAATAGCATCTCTCACCGCTTGCTGTTGCCATGGCAACTCCATTTTCCAGAAGCCTCCAGCCCAGGTCTCTTTACAATAAACGGTCTCTCATGGATACAGCGACGTGTGTGAGTGTGTGTGAGCGGCATGAAGACATGATGTCCACCTGTGCACACATGATGCTGAAAAACGGTGTGCCTTACGTTTCTTACCACGCTGATCAATACTTTCACTTTAATTATGATCAGTATCAATCATCTGCCATCAGACCACCAACATGAAATGCTTCAACACGACACAGTGTTGACGATGCTGCTCACAAACACAATATAGCAGCGCGGAATGAATCGGCTCCATTTGTGGGCTGATTAACTCTACGCACAGAGCAGGAAGCAGCAGGTCCCCGCTCTCCTCACTCCTCCGATGAACACAGCTCTGTGTATCCCCAACCTTAATTATTCATGTCCCACTTACTCCTGACAAATTATTCAGAGCTTACTCCGATCCTACTCTCTCTGTCAAAGATGATTTTCTTTAGAAAAGATTAATCAAGATTAAAGATTGATAAAGTTGCATCACTTCCTTTACTTCAAATAGACGAGTCTGAATATTTCATGAGGTGTTTTCATAGTTTCTGACTGGACTGAATTAATTTGTGCGTCAGGGTTTGGGAAATTCACCAAAAACAGATAATTAAGTACAAAGCACAGAGACATACATACCATTGTACCTTGTAATGTGCTCTCGAGTCACTATTATAACACCTACAGATGGAGCTCTAGTAGAATACTACACTATCAACAGTATTCAAACTTGATCTCTAACATTTAAAATCCAATCAGTCCTATTTGCTTGTGAGTTCGTCATAGATCTTGATTTAAAAAGATTAGACACATTTAGAGGGTTAAATTCGGTGCAAGTTGAATTCCTTTAAGGGGACAGTTGGGCCTTGGCTGGGAATGCGCTCTACTGAGTGCTATTCTAGTCTGTTTGTTGGTTGGTTGGTTGGTTGGTTTGTCTGCAGGATTATGCGAAAACTACAGAACAGATTTCCACAAAAATTGGATGGACGGATGGGACATGAGCCAAGAAAGAACTCATTACATTTTTGGGCGAATCCGGACAAAGGGGCGGATTAAGGAATTTGTTTTCACTTTCTTTAACATTGCGAGATAGGCTGTTTTTGACGCTTTCACCAATTTCCCAGAGAATAATTCATGGACTTCTGATGTCTTCAGGGGGACTGATCTATGAACGTGTGCATTTCGGTGCAGCCTGATTGAATCCAAGGGGACTGTTGGGCCTTGGTGGAAGTATGAGCTCTACTTTTGACATGTGGATGCATTCTTCTTGAAAATCTGATATTTATTAAAGGGTCAACTAATGATTATCAATTAGTCTGTCAATTACTGTCTTGAGTAATTGATGGTTAAGTCTATAATATCTCAGAACAAAAGTGAAAATCAGTGACATCCTTACCTATCTTGTTTGTTCTGAACATTGTTCCATTGATAAATACGTTTACTCTCACATAAGACAAAGAAAATCCTCATATTTTAGAAGCTGGAACCATCTTGGTAATTTCACATTAAAATGACATCACTGATTATCAATTTGCAATTTACCTTTATTACTTTATCTTAATTTTCTGTCAGGTCACTAATCAAATTATTGACTTATTGACAAAGCTGCAGATCCTTATGGAGTCTGAGTTATATTTTTACCCTTTGAAGCCATTAGTGAATATTAAGAGGATAAATGTTCCAGATGTTCAGTTCCTTAAAAAGTGTAACCCCCCCTGCAGAGTGGAAGAACGGCCTCCTGTGTTTTTCCTCTTTAGAGACGTTTTATAGTTATTGAATTTTCACCAAACTTAGTTATTTTAAGTGATGTAGCACTTACAAGTCATTTCAGATACATTGAGAGCCGGGATGTAATGAAACAGCTGAGATGTTTCAGCAAAGGAAGAAAAGATTAGCATCTGGAAATGAAATCCTGCTTTGCCCTGTATGTTATTAACCTGTTAATACTGCACATGTTGCAGACACTTAGTGTTCACCAGTAGCTTTCGTGTTAACTTTTCATTAGAGCGGGCAGACAGTGTAACTCAACTCGCAGAAGATAATACCATAGGACACGAGAGTCATATTAGTGCTATAGCCTGAATTCACTTTGCATGACAATATGCCTCATACATTTTCCTCTTTAGCTAATATCGCAACAGTGTGAGATTCCCAGCAAAACAAATAAAGGAAATGAATAAATTGAGTGAGAGCATTAGAGTGTCACTGGGACAAAGAGGGTCTAGACACATCCAACAAAATTGCCATCTCAAGTCCCAAGTGAGTAATGATGGTTGAACCAAAACAGCACTTGTTGATAGAGTTTTCTGCAAATGTGATGAAATTTTCATGGATGAATAGTTTTGCATTTCTTCTACAGAGTCGTGTGAATGATGCTCAGCTGGTTCATACGACCATCCGCCTCTTTACTGTTGTTATTGAGGTAAGTGTTTTCAACCCTTTGATTGTTGGTTTGTTTGATTGTAAGCAAATTACCCCAAAACTACTGGATGGATTCAGACTAAACTCGGTGGAAGGATGTGGTATGGGTCAGGGAAGAACTAATTCAATTTTGGTGCGGATACAGACAGTTTAATTCCACTTTCCTAAACATTGTTGTGATAGGGCGTTCTTCAACATGTTTGTTTATTACTTGGAGAATAATTTAGGGGTTTAGGGGACTAATATTCATATGTGTGTGCACTTTAGTGCAGAGAGAATGTTGGGCCTTGGTGGAGGTATGTGCTCTCCAGAGTGCCATTCTAGTTTTCGTCTTTATTTTTTTTAGGCATCACCGGGGGCTCATAATGACTTGCATTTCGTGAAGAAGAAGAGTCAAATGTATGAAGCTAATTTGATCAGAAATGCTGGTGTAACATTGCATTGATTTTCCTTTAAAAGTTGTGTGTGCAGGTACACGGGGTGAACTCACCTTCCTCTTCACTTGAGCCCCTCTCCACAGCTGGATAGAGAGGACACGCGGTGTTAACAGTGGGTGGCACAGCTGCACTTTTGGTGAAAATCCCACTAATGAACTTGAGCATCTTGCGGTCACGAGGTGGAGCTCGCTGGATTGTTCCTCCCTGACCCTCCTTCCCCTTCCTCAGGTCATCAGAGAGGGAATGTAGGTCGCTGTTGTCCAGGGTACGACTAGTTGTTTTCCTCTGAGGCCTGCACACATCCGTGGCAGGAGGCGTGGGCAGAGAAACAGAAACGGTCTTAAATCTCTCCCCCTGTGGACTGTCCCGCGTCATTACGCCTGAAAACCCACCGCTGATGGGAGCTCCAGGGCGAATGAGCATGCCCCTGCCATCGCTGTCGGCCCACGATGCCCTGTAAGGCCCCAGAGTTGTAGCTGCCATTAGGGCGGAATGGTCACGGTTGTCCCTGCGGTCCAAAGTCTTAGCAGAGTGATACAGGCTGGTGTTGGCCTCTCTAAGATCCCTCCAGGCTGCAGAGTTGCCTCCTGCATGAGGCCTCATCAGGACCTCAGGGCGCTGGCTAACCTGCGGAGGGATGGAGAAAGGGAGGCTGCAACGTGAGCGGCTGCTCAGGTCTGCTCCATTTTCTCCCTTTAGGAAGAGCATGGGTGGCTCCCGGTAGAGCTCCGTCTTCGGGCGCAAGGCGTCTGAGCGAGGCCCCTCTCTGCGGAAAGTTCCCTCAGAGGAAGTTCCTCCATAGACTTTGACCATTTGCCGAACAGGTGCATGTATGTGATAAGTGTCTTTGCTTTTACCAGTTGCTGCAGTGTCTTTTTGGTGTCTGTGAGTTTCCCTCCACTCAGGTTTCCTTCTGCTCTCAGTGGGGGTTCCATACTTGACCGGCACCTGCTCCACATATTCTTCTTCCACCTGTGCGATTTCTTTTCCCACCACTTCCGCACATACAAGTCCTTCCTCCTTTTCAGGGACATCTCTCACCTCCTCCGTCTCCTCCTCCTCCTCCTCCTCCTCCTCCCTCCTCCTCCTCCTCCTCCTCCACCTCCTCCTCCTCCTCCTCCTCCTCCTCTTCTATCTTCTTCTTGGGGCTCCCTTCCCCCTCTGGAAGAGCCTCCTTCTGGTTCTCTGCATCATCCTCTGGCAAAGCCTCAACCTTCACCAGAGTGAGGGAGATGAGGTAGGTGGTGCGTCTCTGTGGGTTGCCTGCGTTGCTCATTGGGACGGCAGACACCTCAGCACAGTGGCACCTGCTCTCTGACCTAGCCAGACCTACACACCTCCGTCATGGCAACCGGGATGAGACTGGAGCAGAGGAGACAGAAGATGTGAGATCAAACACAGGTACCTGAACAAGCCTCGTGCTGCTGTCTGACATCAGGCGTGTGTCAGGAATCCCTCTCTCCCTTTAAACCCTTTAATAAAGGCATGAAGAGTCATTGAGAAAAAAAGAGGAATACTTCGAATTGCAAATTTTCAGAATCTATTTAAAAGGCTGACCCAGTGGTGAAACAAGTCTAGACTGTTTTCTTAATGCCTCCATTAATCCTCTTCAATGCACACCGCTACTACTGGTCTCTACCACTGATTCATTCATAATCCTTGCCCGTGTCTGCTCAGCTTTCCTTCTTAAACTCATTTATCCTCTACAAACCTGACACACACAGACAGAGAAGGACATTTCTTTCGATAGTGTTGATGCCTCAGCCTCAGATTACAGCCTGGAATTATGCAACAGTCAATACATTAGGTTGATCCAATTCTTGAATATAGGACTGAAATTAATACAGGCTGAATAATGCCACCTCACTACGGCGTGTGTCATGGCTTTTGCTCGTATCATACCTTAATTTTTTCCTGAAGAAGATCCATTGCAAAGCTCTGTGTACATTTCATTTGATGAGGACTTTATCTCGCCATCGGATTAACGCTCATATCAGATGGCACATCAAAGCAGGCTGACAAAAAAAAAGAAAAAAGGAAGAGCTTCATCTGATGAGTCCGGGAGAAAAAACAGGTGAGATGGAACAGGGGGGAGAAAACATCAAAATGGAAATCATTCATTTGTCACGAAGCGTCTGGCAGCTGGAGCCTCCATTCGACAATGTCATGCATAAAATTATGAGAGAACGGTGTGAGGGTCACAGGGAGATGCTGAAAAACATCTGTTGTTATGTCTCCAATTTTTTTGTCCTCAAAAAGACATGAAGTCGCTGCGTCCCAAAGCAAAGCCTCCTTGTGCCTGTATCCCTCCTCTGGAGAGCTCCTCTCGGTCACTGCATCCTCTCCTCCGAGCGCCTCATCCAATTAGCAAGTCAATAAAATGTGTCTGTGAGGCAGAGGAAGCCCACCAGCTCACCACTGCCCCTCCTCCTTTTCTTCCCCTCCTCTTCTCACTGCCACAGAGCCTTGCAGCCCCCCTGCTAGCCCTGCGTTAGCCTGCCGCACAACCAGTTCCACACGCTGGGATCCAGCTCTGGCAAAAGGGGTTGGGTACGACAGCCTTGCTGTGAGGTGGTGGTGCTAGTGATGATGATGGTGGTGGTCCTTGCCCACGCTCATCAGATTTTTATTTGTGCCGACACAACAAAAGAGACGAAAGAGAGGGAGAAGAAGAAGAAGGGGAAAAAACCCTGATCTCTGCTCCTGCCAATGCATCTGCTCTGTCTCCAGCTCTCTCTCTCTCTCTCTCCTCTCGCTCTGTCCTCTTCCAAAGCGATTTATGGGCAGCTCCTGATGTCTCTCTGCCTCCCAGTCTGTCGGCTCTGAGGGAGGAAGAGGTGAGGATGCACAGAGATGAAAAATGGGGATGTCACCGGATAACTAGAATAAGAAGTGGGCAGATGTGGAGGGTAAAAACTCATCGTTCAAAGGAAGATGAATTATTATAATACATAGAGGAAACTGAAGATATTGAGGAATGTAAAGGATTGGGATAATTAGATGCAGGACAATAAGATAATATAGAGAAGAGGGGAGAAAAAAAGATGTGTCCTGGTAAAAAAAATGCTCAAAAAAGCTACTAAAAATCTAGAAAATATTTGTTTACTGCACCAGCTCTCTTCAGGGAGAAGCGGCTCTCCCCTCGGTGCTTGTATCCTCATCATAAACCTGTCAAAATGTATAAAATTACATTAAAATATATTGTTAATCACTTTAACTTAATGCTTCATAAATGAATTGAATATGGACAAAGTGTGTGTGCACATAAATATTTCACATGACGTACCATGAATTTTAAGTGAATACTGCGAGTCTATTTACACTGTGCTTTCACTTTGATCTACATTTTGTAGCAACATGTGGAAATGTGTGATGAAATAGAGCCACTGTGACAAATTGATTATCATGGAATAAACAATAAGGCGAAACAGGCAAAGGTGTTGGAGTTTTAACCTGACGTGTAGCGGGGAGGATAATTTAGCAGTGTAAAGGAACAGTTCCACATTTTGGGAAATATACTTGTTTGCTTTCAAGCAGAGTTCGATGTGGAGATTGAGATGAGAACTAACTCTTGTGTCTGTACAGTAAATATAGTTGCTGGTTTGTGCAGCTGGTTGGCTCAGTTCAGCAAAGAGGAAACAGTCTGACTTCGAAAGTCCTTAAATAAAAGCTTGGTAACATATTTATTGAATATACAAACTGAAGTGGAGCCGTTTCCCCTGTTTCCAGTCTGTGTGCTCATGCAATCTCCTCATCCACAAAAACACTATATTTCCAAAAATGTTGCACTATTCCTTTAATTTACTGCGTAGCTCCATCATGCTGAGCATGAATGTTTGCTGACGACCGAGCGTGTGCACTCTAATAGGATATTTCTATGTATTGACGACTGTTGCATTTTGTAGTAGTACAGTTATTTTCCTAGTGAAAAATTATAATAATTTAAAGGGAAATTCCACTGATTTTAACAATCAAAATGATTTTAGAACCATCATGGAGGGTACTGCTCAACATTTGTTTTTTATTACTACAATGACAATAAAGACTATTATATTAAGTTCTATTCTATTCGATAGCTACAGTGGCGACAAGAAATGTGGAGAAAAATGCAGGTAGCCTGGAATTATGCACAAATGACATTTCTGCTCGCGTGCTCGTTGTCCATGTATGGTCGCCTCATAACTACACATTTCCAACAGTGTTGTGTTTGAGAGACCTGTTGAGAAACCAGGCACAACGAGTCTAACAAACAGACACAATCAAGGTGCATTATGGGAGGAGTGGGATCCACTGCTTTTGGTGCTTGACATAGAGGAAATTGGGGACCGACAATCAGAATATCTCAGCTCCCGCTGCATTGATTCTTTTTTTAATGACATCCATCTCTTCTGAGTGTCTTAACTTCATTTCATATATTTTGATAAACACAATAACAATTTACCTGCAAGAACCAAAAAATAACCCATTTCTGGCAGATGTTGGCAGCCACGTTCATGTACTTTATTTTGATTTAGTCGATGTTGGATGACAGAAACTGTCTGGTGAGGCGGCTGAGTCTCTTTGAATTGTTGGTAGTATCCAATATATTGACTTCACAAAATATTCCAGTCCATTTCAGTTTTCATAGAATCACATTTATTCATGTTATATGGACTTCCACCTGCAAAATAATAATGATACACAAATCAAGTCTGAATGTGATTAAAACTGTGTGTAGCTACAGTGCTGGTTGATTTCAGATGGTTTATAGCGACGAAAAAAATGTTGAACATAAAACGAGATCCAACCGTTCAGTCGTCCAATAAAAGAAACAGTTTCTTTTACCTTATCAGAGTATATAAGAGCAATACCAGTTTTTTTGTAATATGTCTTTCATGTGCGTTTTTCGTTCTGATACCTCAGACCATTGTGCATTGATTTAAATACAGGTATGTGTCATACGTTTTTATACAGATTCATTTCTGCCAGAAACACAGTAAATTCACACAAACGACTGCATGCCTGTTCAAACCCCCTGAGGTGGCTCTTCTGTCAGACTGTGGTCAGCCTGTATCCAGAAAAGGAGACACATCTGCTTCCTTCCGTCTAACTACTGTACAAAAGTAACAAGAGCAACATTTGAGAAGAGACGACAGACGTTTCGGTTCACGAGTCCCCGCTGATGAGACTGATACGGAAATCAAACATCTAAAACACTGGTACTGTCCTTGAAGACGTGACATGTTAACATCATTAACTGTGACATATACATGTTGGAAAGCCAGTGATCATTAAGTTCACTCCTCTTCTGTTTTTTTAAGTTCCCATTTCTTAGGCATTTTGATGCAGATTTGACAAAATACGATTCCAAAGCATAACCTAGACATGTTGAAAGGTGACGCTGTGAGTGAAATTGAAATCCTTTACGTTTAGGACCAGGTCTAAACTTAGACACTGTTGCATCTCGCTGCGCGTTTCACTGAATCACTTCATCTCTTTGTCTGAGTCAGTTTCTCCACGTCGTAGAAATATGGATGTTCTTGAGCTTTCAGGGCAGATATTCGTTTCAAGGGGTCAAAGGTCAGCATGTTCTGTGGAGGAAACGATTGCAAGGTGTCATTGTCAAATTTCACATCTCAAATTAATAGTTTGACATTTTGAGAAATACTGTTATTCACTCTTTTGACAAGCGTTAGATGAAGCTGAAGAAGCTGGTTAGCTTAGCTTAGCATAAAGCCTGGAAACAGAGCAAACAGTAAAACTCGCTCTATCCAGAGATAATAAAAAAAGATGCTAATGAGCCCCTTTAAAGCGCATTAATTCATGTTACAACTTGTTTGTTTTACCCGTGAAAAAATAAAAAGTTAAAATATGGCACTTTGGCAGACTCATCCTCTGTACCAGTTGCCAGGCAACCAGCAGAAACTCCAGGCTGTTACTGGTTGAAAAATGTTGAAAGAGAAAGCAATGTTCAATCATAATAATGAACTGATATAAAAGAATTTATTTGAATGTAGACCTGTATTTTCTACATGACATTACATGGACAGGCAAAAAATATATGTCTATTTTATCAGAAAAGTAGCACTTCGTGTACTTGTTTTTTTTTGACAAAATGATAAACC
Organism: Hippoglossus stenolepis; assembly: GCF_022539355.2. Lineage (NCBI taxonomy): Eukaryota > Metazoa > Chordata > Actinopteri > Pleuronectiformes > Pleuronectidae > Hippoglossus > Hippoglossus stenolepis. The sequence goes on from NC_061485.1 coordinate 17,487,097, forward strand.
AAATACGAATCCAAAAGAAAAGCTATGATTTTAGGTATAATTCAATTTTTATGAGCACTATGTGAACGATGCATAAATAATTACTTTCTTTAAATAAACTGCTGTACAGTCGTCTCTCAGTTTAACCAGCTGATAATTAAAAGGAGTCACAATTTTCAATATTGCACCAGGGAGATTCTTGTGGCTTCTGCTGAATATAATCAGACTGAGCAAACTGAGGTTACGTATCTATTACTGCCCTTATTATAACTCAGAGTAAATCAATTACCAGGCAGGTATCACGACCCAAACCAAATCTTACCAGCAAGAGTTGTGTCCCCTGCTCGTCTATCTCTGAAACAAATTCAGTAATGGGGCGCGGCACGAGCGAGGGGAAGTGTTTTCTCAAGAGCGTCACGTCAGTCGGCCACTCGTCCTCTGATGGCAAGCCGATCACTCTGAAACCAAGGATTATTGTCAGTGAACCAGCTGCAGTGTGAATCATCTACCAATGCAACTCATCACCGAGCAAATGTGATGGGAAGTGATTGTTACTCACTCAAATATCTTTCCAAGTTGGTCCACTTCGGACTCTCCACAGAACAACGGTCTAAACACATAAAGCAATTATTTTGAGGTTTAATATCTTCACCGACACTGAGCAACATCACCATGCAATGTGTACTTTCTAACAGCAGATGGAGCTAGTGTGCGTATCACTAAGCTGATATGGAAGATATTGAAATGCGTCACTGTGGCAGCCCAGTCACAAAATACTGATGTGTTGTCACTGAATTCACTATATTTATATATTATATTTTATATATAACATTGAGACCTGAGCCTCCACAGAAGCAGCTAAATTATAAGTTTGGGAAAAACTGTTATGTCCCATAGAAGCCATTAACCTCTAAACATTTTTTAAATGCTGTATTTCAGCTTCATGGGCCCATCAGAGTAAGAGTTCCCAATGTCCTAATGCAATACTTATACAGGTACAATCTGAACGTCCAGAGCCGCTGGTAAACTCAGCAGTTCTGTGTAAGAGTTCAAATCTGTCACTAGTGTATCTTATAATGAGAGACAAGCCTAGAGGTTTTAAACTGAACATTATAATCTAGTGCAAGATGAGACAAGACTTTGATATTTTCCCAAACTTTCTTTAACCTTAAACTAACCTTAGCTTAAGTGTTTTAATTACATAAGCTGAGCAACAAATAAGAGGCTGTACAAACCATAATTTACTTGCCCTACGTTCCTTACCTATGATTTATGGGCAGTATAGAGAAAAAGCAGGAGTTTAATCAAACTCGTTTAGAGTAAATGGAATTCTATGTGATAAAACAAAGTGAAACCGCTACCTAGAGGAAATGAAATCTGCTTCTTTTCAATGTATTGACTCGGATCACCACCAAACTGTAATGCACCGCTCTTATGCCCAAAGCCTCTTTTCTCTTTTGACCAAACAGCACAAACTTCTGCTCGTGTTATCTAATGATTATTTTTAGACCATGATTGAAACACTGACGCAAGTAGAAACAAAGACAGAGATTATAATCTAATCATAAGATTTTAACCATATTGTGTCTGTGTTCCTCATCTGAACGTCATCCTGATGACTCACTTGCGTCGGAACATCTCAGCGAAGATGCAGCCGGTGCTCCAGATATCTACAGGTGTGGCATAACTGGACTGTAGCAGAACCTCAGGAGGCCGATACCACAGTGTCACCACCTGACAGACACAAACACTGAGGATGAATGAAAGAAATATACTGGTATTTGACGGTTTTGGCTGGTTAGTGATGAAAATATCTGTATATTAACTTAAGCAATTTCCAAAAACCTACATTTTTAGACGTTTTACTTTCAAAGTGGCCAATTTTGTATTTATTTTAATACAGTATGAATTAAATTAAATAAAGATATAAGCAAGCTTGTCGTTTTAGCTTCGACTGTGAACCAGGGCTGCATTCAGCTCAGACAAAACGTAGCAAAATGGTTATTTAAAACTAAATGGTGGTGCATGAACAGCCGGTAGAGATACGTTGCAAGTGTGGCAGCTGAGAAGGTCATTCTTGGCGTTCTTGTGGAAGAAAATGTCAGATGGAGATGACATGGGTTTAATCTTGGCCTTTTTAAAATGGCGAGGATTACATACACGCCACTGCTGATTGGGCACCATGTCGTTCAACCCAGGGACAACAGAGCAAGAACGTTTTGAAAATGAACGTGCTCCTGGTAACAATTAGCTACCTGCTAAACATCAACATGTAAGCAGAGTCACTGTGAACATAGAGCTCCTAAGAGCTGCTAACATGGCCACAGACTCTTTTGTTAAAAGTGATTCTTAAATATGAATTCAAAGAAGCTGAACCCAAGATTTGACATTCAACTACTGAAAAATCATCACATTCTTGCCATGTTAGCAGGACATTTTAATAAAAAGATGAATAACAAGCTAACATGGACGTTGCCAAAAGGCACCTGTGAGGACATTGGATTAATCGTCAATGAACAATTTAAGAACAATTTAAGCAAAGAAACTTTAGATTGGTTTTCAAATTGTTACTGGCTAAGGATTGATTAATTTCAATTTGAAACCTGGTGGTTAAATTTGAACAATAAAGAATTCTAACTGTATACTTTGGAAAAATGGCACACATAAAATGACATACAGAAAATACAGAAAAACGACATGGTCCCGGTGTGACCTCACCACAGGAGTGAGAGCCATGTGGCAGCTGTAGATCCGGGCCAGTCCGAAGTCGGCCAGCTTCACCTGGCCCCCGCTGGTCACCAGGATATTCTCTGGTTTCAGGTCCCTGTGCATCACGCGGTTAGAGTGAAGGAATGCAAGACCACACACCAACTGCCTCATCAGGTCCTGAATAAAAACACACACAGACATATTTTAAAATGAAACCACGTATTTCAACAGATTTAGCCTCGAAAAAAAGCTTTTTTTACACCTAAATAATAAACTACATACTTTCCATATTTTTTCTGCCTTGTGACTAACTTGACAAATTACACAGTTTGGTTTAGACATTGTTCCTCACTTTAATGCGGTCGGTAGCTAATCCGGGAGCTGGAGCTCTCTCGAGGTATGTCTTGAGGTCTTGGTCCACATGCTCAAATACCAGGGTGACTTTAGTCTCCTGGTCCGATCTCTTGGTGGCACATACGTCCATGAGCCTGGCACGCACAACAAAAACAGAGACTTGTGTGAGAGAGTCGTCCACAGTGGACTGTAGAAAACAAAGGCTGAATAAAAACCCTTACCTCACTACATTTGGGTGGTCAAACTGCTCCAGCCGTCTCAACAGAGCCACCTCTCTGACTGTGGAGATGGGCAGGCCATTCTGGTCCGTCTGGACGCGCACGCTCTTCAGAGCGACGAACTGCCCGCTCTCCGTGTCTCTGGCCTTATAAACAGTCCCGTAAGCGCCTCCTCCGATCTCTGCCACTGGCTCATACTGGACACTGGTGGCGTTGGCCATTGCCAAGTTCAAAGAGACTGAGAGAGGGACACACACACACAAACAGCAGATTCACAAACTATAAATGCTTGTAATAAAAACAACTAATTGAATTAGCACAATGCATTGTTGTATTATCTGAATTCAATTACCCCAGTGGGCAGCTTGAAGCCATTCCACTGGGAATGAACTGGGACATCACATCCTTACATCACACACATCACTATATGATACAATGTAACACAAACACACACCCACTACCTCGCTTCTTTAAGCTCATCCCAAATGTCGATCAAAAGGTCGCTTGACTCAACTCTACAAATATAGCAAGTCTAGTTGCAACAAAAGTCAACTGTGAAATCACAACAGAGTATTGCAGAAGATACATTTGCTCCATTTATAAGAATGAAATGAAAAGAAAATGACGTGTAAAAGGCAAGACACATCAAACATCATGGAATTAGCCCCAAAGCTCATAGATCTGAGATAAACGGCTCCCTTTTATGACCGTTTGAGGGTTTTCTGTTCATTTCTGTGAGCAGGTATTACGATGAACTCTCAGTGAACTCTCAAGCTGTGAGAGAAACTGTTGGATCCTCTGCAATAAAGACGGAGCAGTCCTCGGGCTGAGAGTAACACGCACGCCACAGAAGCTGAATTCACTGTTATTTCCTCTCCAAATACTCCACATCCAAACTAAATGGATGCTCCTTAACCATTCTTGTGCTTTTACATACTTTAATGAGTAGAAAACCTATTTTAAGTCAGGCTGCCTCTGATGGTGTTGACAGGGGATGCTTTCCCTTTTAGACCTCACGAGGACTGCACATTTCAAATTTTCCGTCCTCCTGCAGCAGCCGTGGGTTCGGATGCGACCCCAATAATAATAATATTTGTCATGCAGCAGCACTGCCTTTTGATTTATTCACTGACATGTATTCAGACTTTTGGAAATGCCTCAGGCTGTTACTTGGACAACACTGTCTGTGCTGAAGTTCTCCAGTGAGACATCGGCTGCAGGATGCATCAGTGTGAGGAGAGGAGTGAGGAAACAGCAGCTTCTAACGTAACAAGCAGTAAATCACTATCTCCACAAAGAAAGACAAATTTAATCTGGAAAGCTATTGTCAACCAGTGGTTACAAGTGTTGGTTCGAGTGCTGGTTTATACAGGGGAGGCAGGATAAACAGAGAGATGTTTTACAGCTAAACAACCTGCTAGATGTGCCAAGGAGCTGACAAGGCCATTCTTGCAATGTGCTAAATGTACATTTGCAATTACAACTAGAATTACTGCCGTGTAGCAGTATGCCTCCGCCAACCCATGCAAAAATCAGTCCCTCCAGGTGTTACTTGAGTTATTGTATTTACAATAATGTGAGGTCACAATGACCTTGACCTTTTACCAATGAAATCTGATCAGTTGATTATTAAACTCAAACTTTGAGTCCAAATTTTGAAGAAAGTACCTAAAGGCAGACTTGAGATATCATCTTCAAGAGAACAAAAACATCTTTTGTGGGGCCACCATGACCTTTAACCACTGAAATCTAATCACTTAATTTGTGCCAAATCTGAAAGCATTCTCTCAAGGCATTCCTAAGATGGAGTGTTCACAAAGTACAAAAAATGGGTTTGTGAGATCACTATGACCTTGACCTTTGATAACCAAAATCTTATCAGTTCATCTGTGACTCTAATTGAACATGTTCACCAAATTTGGAGAAATTTCCTCAAAGCGATCATGAGATAACAAGAATGAGACAGAGAGACAACCCGAGAACACAATGCCTCAGGCAACAAGATACCGTTTCGCCTGATCATGGTGGGTAATATAATAAAATCGATCACAGAATGAAATTTATATTAGTGTAAAATAATGGCAGAATAAAATATCTACATGGGAAATCTGTCAACTCTTTAAAAAGCTTTTTAATTAGTCTGTAAATTCATCTGCCTTTTGGTGCTGGGCTGGGAGTTTACAGGGGGTTTATCTGAGCCGGCGACTGCGTCTGAAAATGGCGCTGGTGAGGAAAGGTAACAGAAAAGTTGTGGGCCCGAAAAACAAAAACAATGACGCTGAAAGAAAGAAAAGCTCCACATGCAGAGGGGGAACTCCAGAGCCGGGTGATCATTCTCTCCACAGTTTGTCCCATTTCAAAATACATGTAGTCATTTGTCCCATGACAAATATAAAGTATTTATTGACGCAGCTTTAATATAATATAAAGGGGAAAAAAGTCTGTGTATTTCAATTTCATCCTGGCAGCAGCAGTCAGCTATCACTGCAGATAAGTGCTGGGGTTTTATTGCTGGTCGTAGTGGCCTGTGCTAGACTGAAGCCTCATCAGAGCTCTCCAGGTACTCAGGGGGTTGAAATATGTGACATATTTTAAATCATATCCGAAATGGAATTAATGAATGCTCTTCTGTATTCACAATCTGTTTTATAACTCATGAGCTGCAGGATGAAGTACCGACCTCCTCCAACAGGTCAAATGACTCACTGAATGAGACGCCATTTTAAAGCAAATATACTTGACATGGGATTTGTTGGCCAGCGCTCTGCCAGCACAGGAAACACCTTCAACCACTCAACCCAAATAGCTTTCTGTTCCCTCGGTCACCTGCCAGGCTTCATCCATCTCCTTCCTCCCTTTTGTTTAAGTCCCAGCCGGTCTAATCTGTCAGAGCAGTTTGCTGCAGGGGCAGCGAGCTCAGCCTGCTCCCTCCCTGTCTCACCCTGCTTACCTCAATTTACATCATCAAGATAGAATCATCCGAGGTTGTTAGTGTCCAGCTTTCTGTCAGTTTTAGAATATCTTAAATTTAGGTTAATGTAAGTATCTTCATCTATGATCATTTGGACTCAGCTAACTGATGTATGGAGACCAGAGATGAGACATCTGATTTACTGATTAGGTATCGGAAAATGTTTTATCCATTTGCCTCCTTTTAAATTATCTGATGAGATACAAACAAAAATACCAGAATTGGCTGTTTGCAGCCTCTTACATGTGAGGTTTTGAATCCTCAATTTTTTCCCCTAACTACCTAATCTTTGGGATTTGAACTGTCAACTCTAAATATCTATATCTGTCACCTTGGGCTCTGGTAAATTGTTGTTTGCATATTCCACCACGTTTTGACATTTCACAAACTAAACGATTAAGGACACAATCAATAAAATAATGGGTTTATTACTCACTAAAGACAATACTAGTTAGTTTTACACTGATCAGCCACAGCATGAAAAACAAACTGTCTAATAGCTCTGACTCATCCAAGCAGAAACCCCTGTAGGTGTCCTCTGAGTTGAGAGGGGTCTCCATGGATCAGACTTGTTTTCCCATCCAGATGCTGGAATGGACTGACATCTGGATAATTTAGAGGCCAAGTCAACACCCTTCTTTGTTGTGTTCCTCAAACCATTCCTGAAGAATTTGTACAGAGCAGCAAGTCGCTTTATTCTACTAAATGGAGGCACAACAATCAGAGATTATCCTTAGTAGCAGTGTTTACGTGATGCAACCATGTGGATGTTACTTTAACAAGTACCAGTTTGACTTCTTCTCAATAGTACATTCTGGAATCATCTTCCAAAAACACAACAGTCTGCATGATATAGGATACAACATGATTCTTCCGACCAAGCCGACTTCTTTCATTGCTCCGTGGTCATGTTCTGATGCTCACATGATGATACTAGGTGCTTTTAGTGGTGGACACTGATCTCTCTGCAGCTACACAGTCTCGCATGGAGAAAGCTGTGATGCACTGTGTTCTAATAGATTTCTATGGTAGCCAGCAATATGGTTGTCAGCGGTTTACAGAATCTCTCCAGTAGGATAAGGCCACACCGGCCGGCTTTTGCTCTCAACATGCATCTCTGCGCCTTAGGCACCAACTGAACGTTTGGACCAAATTTGAAGATAGTCCCTCATGGCATTCTTGAGATATCGTGGTCACAAGAATTGGACGGACAACCCGATAACAGAATGCCTCCGGCCACCGGCTGTCCCCGGCATGGAGGCATAAAAATATTACTTCAGATATTAGGAGTGGGGAATATGAATAAAATCTTTATTCACTTGATGCAATTTATTTTATATGAGTGCATATTGTGAAACTGTAAACCTTCTGAAAACACAACTGAAAAACTGTAAAATTAAATAAAATTGTCCTTCTTTGGGTCACTTTGGATAGGTACAGAACACTGCAAACCAGGAAGACCCCAACAGGACCAGCCATTTTGGAGACTCTCTGATCCAGACATGTAGGCATCGCTGTCTTGTCTTTGTCAGAGTTACTCAGATCCTCACGCTTGTCCAATTTTATACGTCAACTTCAATAAGCAGTTCACCTGCTGCCCAAATGACATTGTAGCAAGATAATCAATTTAATGCTGTGGCTGACGGGTGTACATGCAGCTTTAACTCTGACCGTGGTAGGAAACATTTTCAAATATCAAGAAAAACTAAACTGCAAATAGAAAACGTTTCAGTATTATGCTTATTCAAATAAAATAGACAGAGTCACTGTTAAATGTAGCAGTAAATTGGCCTTTCTGGTCTGATTTTTAAGGTTCACATGATTTGGTGAATCATATATAAATCCTTCAAAACTCTCAAGTTATTAAGTGCAGTGTTTCTGTGCTGCATCAATACTGGATCACAAACTGGTGAAGTGAACATGATGACAACAGAAACAAGGCTTCAACGTGTTATAGTCAAAGGGTTGAACAATGCTGCTACACAACAGTTTTTGAAGGTGTCAACTGTCAATATTAACTGTAGGTAATAGAATGAAGTTATGCTGCATTTTTCATGTTGAACACCACATGTCTTCCTCTTATGCAAAGAGTTGAGTAAGAGGTTCTGCAGACAAGAATCTGTCAGCATTCTTGTTCCTGCCAACAAAATTCATGTGGGAACTCAGCTGTGAATTAACCTTTCCCTCCTGCAAAATATGAGAAAAACCCAAGAAACATTTTTAATGCAACATTGTGTGGACCACCTTGTTTTTCTGAGCAGACTTTGCATTTAAGGGATTAAAGGGACTTTATTAAACATCTACAATTCCTTTTTCTTTCATAGAGATCTGTTTTTAATTAAATCATCACAGCTTCTCAGTACTTGTGACCGTGTTTCATCCAGATCCTGAAATACATCTCGAGGTCACCATTAAACTATAACTTTACTCCTGCATGTCACTGCATATATATTCAACATAAGGAAGAAAAAGGTTGAGCGATTTTGTTTTTCTCTTGTGGCAGGAATCTAAATTGATTAACTAATATTTTAAATATGAAGAAAAGCATTTATTAAATGATTTTACAGTTTTAAATTACACACAGACAACATGCTAAGCAACCTGCTTTTATAAAACTGTGGCGCGTATTTAATAAAATATGAAATAATTAGCGTGGTTTTTTTGACTGAAAGTATTGTTTTAATTTGATTTATTTACGATGATTGAACTACCTGAATAATCAGAAAGCTTTTTCTTGATTTCATCTGGGCTGTTTATTTATTCATTTAACCTCTGTTTATTGATTTGTTGTCTTGCTTATTGAAGCACTTTGTACCTGTGTTTTGAAAAGTGGGATATGAATAAAGTTTATTGTATTGATATCAGACGCGTCTATTTTCTCATTAAATCATAATTAAGACGTTAACTTGTTGTTTGTATGTCATTAATACAGAAACACAAGAGTAGACTTCTTTCAATTCAGAATTATAAAGTATTTATATAGAACAAAATTAACAAAATTCAAATATTTTGACTAAGAATAGTTTTCCCACATTTGAATGATGATATTATCCCAAAAACAATTAAATATATGTGCTGTGTCCTCATATTTAATGTTATTTATAAGCTGTGATGATATCACAGTGCAGCACTCGAGGGCGAGCTCTAGTCATCCTATACTACAAATCCTTTTCATATGTTGACTGTTCCATAAGAGTGCAGTCACAGCTGATTTGGGGAGTTTACCATCAACTCATTGTGAGAGTGCAACATTCCTCTGCAGGTTGTGTGGCAACGGCTGTGGGAGGCAGCAGAGCCACAATAGAGCCACAAAGTTTGACAAATACAGAAATACTTGAGGGGAGAGAGAGAGAGAGAGAGAGAGAGAGAGAGAGAGAGAGAGAGATGGCATGTAGACAATTACATTAATCAATTTACTTATTCATTATGACAATTAGTATTTTTAAAGAAAACTTTTAGCTCAACACAACCAAACAGCTCTTTTAATGTGGTTTATTGTTCTTGTGGATGTCTGTTAGTGCATGTCTGTTAGTGCATGTCTGTTACGTGTCTGTTACGTGTCTGTTACGTGTCTGTTACGTGTTTTTGTCTTCTTTTACTTGCACTAAACCAAATAGCCTTGGGGTTTTAATAAAGTTGCATTCTACTGTATCGTTTATATTGATGTATTGAGATGCATTTTGTTTTGATGCATTTACTTTTTTTTTTTACAATGTTGACCAACAGTTAAGAAATAAACAATAAATGATTGATCTGCATTGAGTCAACACCTCTAATCCCTACAATGTGACTCATTTCCCAAAAGAGCAAAACATTACATTTGACTTGAAGCTTTTCCAGTGAATCACAGAAACATCCTGTACAAAGTCCTTGTCTGTGAATGATCAGGCTTGTTGTGGTCATCATGCTTCCTCCCCTCTACAGGAAGTGCTCAGGCTTGTGTGCATGACTTGTCACTCTGAAAACATCTCCACAGTTCCTCTCCTGCAGTCTCACATCAGGGACAGATGAGTTTTTTTTTCTTTTTTTTTTAAACAGCTGGAAGTTAGTGCCACTGGGGCCATTAACCTGTGGGGGCAGCTATCGATCAGCAGCCTGTCAGTATTGATTATCAGACATCACTCCCACTATCCTTCATCCATGTAGGAGCTTGATCGAGTCCCAGCCGGACACTGGGCGCCGGTGGGCGGCGAGCAGCGGGGCAGAGGAAGCTCCTCTGGTCCCGACACGTGGTGCTCCTCCATAGCGCTCCTTTGTGAATTAAAGTGGAGACAAAGTGCAGCAGCTACAGGCCACAGACTTCTCCTCCTTCACCCACATGTTCACTGACGTGGCGGAGGGAGCGGAGGAGACGGATCACCGCTCCTCTCCCCCCCCCATGTACACGCACGTCCACATGATATAAACCCCCCGCTGTGCCTCACACACACACACATGACTGGAAGCAGATGTTGGACTTACCTCGTCTGTTTGCTCCGAGGGGCAGCTCGACTCCTTCAGCTCCGGGAGGAGGACATGCTCTCTAACGTGCCACGTATCGTCCCAGCTCCCACAGCCCCGGTCCGGAGGGAGGCAGGTCGGGTTCAGACGGAGGAGTTCGCGGGGTCTGGAGTGGAGACGCCTCGGTCCAGCGAAACGATTCCAGGGCCTCCACTGTGTGTGTGTTTCTTTGCTCTTCCTCCTGCCCGCACTCTTTTTGTCGCTTCCTGTTGCTTCTAGCAACTCTGAGAGGAGGAGGAGGAGCCAGAGTCTGTGGCAGCACATCGTGTATGAAGAAGAACTCAAAGCTGCTGGGTCACATTCACTTTAATCCTCTGTGAGACACAACATGAGAAGACATCTATTACAACCAGGAAGCCTCTGAAACAAAAGAGGTCAAAGACATCAAGAACGTACATGTACTTTATAAAAAAATATGATAATAAAATGATGTGAGATGGTGGGACCTAGTAAAATATTTTATTTACAGGCACTTGTACATTAAAAAACTTTTCAGTCCACTTTCGAAAAATAGTGCTGAGTGTTTTCTGATCCCTGTTGTCGTCAATCTCCACAATCCAGTTTATTTCAGTGGCAGTTTCCTTATATAGCATTTATTAGCAGTATATACAAATAAGTCAATTGGAGTACAATATAGTGTAATTGTAAGAAGATGTGCAATTGTATTTATAATAATTTAAATTATGTTTAAATTATTATTATTAGTAGTAGTAGTCGTGGTAGTAGTAGTAGTAGAAGTAGTATTTGTATTGTTATTATTATTATCTTCCTCCGGCTTGCATACTGTTTGGGTTGTCGCCTTCTGTTGCTTCTGCTCTCTGAGAAGAGAAGGAGCCAAAGTCTGCAGCAGCACATCATTACCTTTAATCCTCTATAATTTAGAGGTGAGGCAGTCTTATTTATAAGTCATGTTTCAAACACAGAGGTGGATTCAAGGTGCCTTACATTAACAACAATACCATCAACACAGAGACCTAACTTCAAACATATCTTCACCTTAAAATGTAATGATTTACATTATGGACAGGTTATTTGTGTCCCCATAAGGAAGACCAGTCCCCATGATGTGACAGTTTATACAGATTTAGGTCCTAATTGGAATAACACGTTCTGTGGCTCATGGATAAAAGCTGATCGTGATTACAACTATATTTTCATAATATGCCTGCTCACATATACTACCATAATAAGCAATAACACTAACATTACAATTGTCATTACAGCTCCTTTCACCTCTGTCACACCTTTTCTTATGGATTACTACTTTAAACATTGATACACCTCTCCATTTATCTTTTCTCATTAATGTTGTAAATACTGTTATTTTGCTGGCATGCTCTGCTACATGTGGCATCCTTTGCACTTCTGCCTCCGCCCTGGGAGAGGGATCCGTCACATGTGGCTCTCTCTGAAGTTTAGGTGCTTTTTCCCCCTGTGAATTTGTGTGTTGGTGTTTTTTCCTTATTCTTGTTGAGGGTTACAGGCAGATGATTGATGATAAGTGAATATCGACTATGCAAATAAAACGGTTGATTTATTCCCTTGCCCCTGTAGCCTCTGAAACCAAGTTTTAACATCTAGGTCCTGATTCTTGAAGGATTCGATGATGATGATGATGATGATGATGATGATGATGATGATGATGATGATGATGATGATGATGATGATGATGATGATGAGAATGATGAGGATGATGAGGATGAGGATGAGCGCTTGTCTTTGACAGCCTCCGGAAGGGACAGTTGCAGTCTCCTGCTGCTGCTGTCGGCTCTTTGTTGTTTTTATCTTTTGCAGTTTGCAGTAATCCATATCTGGCATCCAGCTCCTCTCTCTCGCTCCTCCTGATTTGTGGCGCATGCAGAGATGGATGGAAAGCAGAGAACTTGACTAGGCTCTCTCCCTCCCTCTCTCTCTCTCTCTCTCTCTCTCTCTCTCTCTCTCTCTCTCTCTCTCTCTCTCTCTCTCTCTCTCTCTCTCTCTCTCGCTCTCTCTCTCTTTGTTCATCAGATTGCTTTTTGTATTTTTTCACATCGCCGGATTGTAACTTTGTGACTGCCTGAGGTGAGGAGGAGGAGGAGTGGGGTGGGGGTGGAATCTTGCTGGATGTAGCCGGGGGGTAAAAACAAAAAAAAAAAGAGGCTCCGGCGAAGAAGAGGAGACAAGAGGAGACAGTGGTGAAGTGATGCCACCGCGAGACAACAAAGGATGCTCGCCTGTCACCTCCATGCGGGTCCATCTCCTCGGTAGGGAAATTAGCAACCCAAATGGAAATCGGATTTGAGTCACGTGTTAATAGGATTTAATACCCCCACCTTCTCCGACTGAAGAAGAGGAAGACGAGACAGCAAACATCAAGGTGCACGTGCACCCTGGACAGCTCCTGCTTATTTAAATCGCCAAGAGGACATGTTTCCACCTCGGTATTTATGACAAGCCACCGGACTGAAGATAAGCAGGCATGAGAGGATGCTGCTGGACTCCTCTGACTAACGATGCTGCTCTCAGCCTCCATTGAATCTGGGGAGAAACCGCGTCTGGCCATGAAAAATGGCTCGTCCCCATTGGCTGGATTTCAGTGCACTTGCTATAACAACAGGATATGCAAAGAGCTGTGGGCTGATCCAGCCTATCATGTCTTTCGCACGCTTTTTTGACCGAGATCTGTGTTTTTGTTCAATAGGATGTGAGCTGCGGATGGTTAAAATGCAATAATAACAATTAAAGCAGCACCAATAATAATAATAATAATAATAATAATAGTAACAGTGATGATGGTGCACGAGGGAGCTGTGAAGCTGCAGGCTGCTGTTGTTGTTGTCCTGTGTAGTCAAAGCTGCTGCTGAAGAATGTTCAAGTATCGGATCCGGCTGTTTTTCAATGAACTCAAAGTGTTGCTACTGATGCGCTCTGGATCCAGCAGCAGCAGCAGCAGCAGCAGCAGCATCAGGACCGACACAGGCACAGACCCACAGCCGCACACCAGGATGAGGGGGCTGCCTATAGGAGACTGTGGCTGGCCACCGCTCAGCTGCTCCCACCGGGACGACGAGGAGGAATATTATGGCTCTGACCCCCGGCCCTGCAGCCTGGCGTTGGAGGATAAAGAAGAAGGAGACAAGCCCCAGGGAGGAGGAGAAGGAGGAGAAGGAGGAGAAGGAGGAGGCCTGGATGCTGCCTCCCTGCCAAGTCCCTCAGAGAGCGAGACGAACTCACCGCAGTGCCGGATCTGCTTCCAGGGGCCAGATAAGGTAAAGTTCAGTCATTGAGATGTGATTGTAGCTTTAACACTGGGATCAGGGTCTCAGTTGGGAAATGTTGAGGTGTGTAAGGTGCCCTGTGTCCCCCTGAAACCCTTCAAGGTGTTGGTTTTTGCTCATGGGCACCTCGGCAGAACAAAAGGCTATAGAACACGTGGTGTGAAGATAAAGGAAGAGCAAAGCAGGTCACACAGACAAGTTCACATCTTTATACAGGGTCCACAGGAGTACCTCAGAATCAAAAATAACTTTATAAAGGTCTTAAAACAAATAACATGCAACACACGGAGGAAGGCACAGGACATTTAGATGGAAGTGTTTGCGATGAAATAAGAAAATTGTTGGAGAAACAGAAAAAAACAACATTTGTTCAACTTAAATTTTGTCAATTGACGTACCTTAACTTAGTTATATTGACTAATTGATGAATTCAATAAAAAAATTAAAATAATTTGTGTATTACCAATTGAAGTATTATTCAAGTCGACAAACAAGTGTCTTTTTTATCCATTTATGGGAAAAAAATGTAATTATATCTAAAAGCAGCTTTTTGTGTGTTTCAGCATTAAAAGTATATTCCATTAATTTAGTCAGACACCTGGGAAACTTATGAATGAAAAGGAATCATTAAAATCTGAAGCAGCAGAAGATGAGATGACCATTTGGTGAAGTTATCAAAAAACACTGGATCATACATTTGCAGTATAACGCAACTCAATGTCACCATTTTGTGAGCGTCTCCCTACCTGGTGTGTGTGTCATGCAGCATCTTTCTGTTCTTTGAAATTAGCTGACATAACCCAGATGACACCACTGTGACATCATCTGACGATTTTCTCTCACACTTGAAAAAAAAGCTCCTCCAGAGCCTCAAGAGACATTTTACAACTGTTTTCACAGTGCGGGTCGAACAGTTCTCATCACAACCGAACCCATCTTCATCGTGTGAATCCAGCGTGTGAATCCCTTCAGGCTATTTAGCTGTGCAAACAAATTTGGTTGTTGAAAACTCACAATGAGTCACGATACATCAATAGCAAACAGTCTCAGATCTGTAAGTGCAGCGTGGAGGCTGATCCGACACAAATTAAAAATTCAGAATGAATGTGACTAAAAAAGGTATTAATCTATCACCGGGGATCTGAAAATAGCATGTGGGCAGACAAGGGGCATGAGTTATGATGTAAAGGGTGGAGAGAAGCAGGAGGAGCAGTGTGTGTTTATTATGTGAACAAGTGAATTCCTATTCAGGGTGTGATGCACAAAATTAAGCCATTCAAAAAAAGACGAAGAAAGGTTTTACAGAAAGATTCCTCGACTTAAAAGACCATTTTTAGCAGTTGCTTTTTTATTCCCATAGGGATAAATAACTTGGGTAGCAGGGATCAAACCTTTAGGCCACAAATACAGCTGAAGGAGAGCAGATTGGACGGTTATTTGTTGGAATTGTTTACGTCATTAAAGGCATGGAGGTCTGAGTGCGTCAAATCTGCCGGATGAAGCCAACCTTGAAGAGACAGACTTCGCTCGAGGTCTCAGAAAGTTTTTTTGGGGTTTATTTCCCCTCCAGATACCCGTCTGATTAAAGAACGAGCACATCACCTAGAGTCAGACAGAAAATAAATTGAGACGTACAGGGGCGTTGTCAGTCCGAGAAGCCTCGGGAAGCGTTGTACTGACAACAAAAACCTGCACCAGATGTCCTGTGATTTCTTTTGAGGCTGCAGAAAAGTGACATGTGAGGAAAAGTGTTTCCAGATGAAGGCGCTCACATAGTCACACATATCACAGTTTACCTTATACTCTCATTGTTTCAAATTTGGATTCATCTTTTGAATAAATCTTTTTACATAAAGACATTGTTTGATGCATTTAGGTGATGCCCACTGAACACATCTATATTAAAATGTTCTTTTCAAGTCAGCACAAATCTATACATTCATTTCACGTGATGCTTGTCACAATGATGAGGTGCCTTGCATCCCGTGTTGCCTCCAGTATTTTCTGCCTGTAAGTTTGGAGCCGATGATCGTTGCTCCCAAAAATGTTCACCTGGACTGAGATCTGGTGACTGAGCAGGATGAATTCATTGTCATGTTCTGACAATTTCCCATCACGAAAAAAAAAGCCTCTTTATCTTTATTGCTGCCATGATGGAATTTAACTGGGATGACTGGCAGATATGTTCAGACATGTCATGGCATTTAAATGGACTATTGTAAGGGCCTGGTTGGCCCCACAGCACTGGGCCACCACCACATTAGAGCAATCCTCTAGAAGCTTCACAATTGCGTGACCTGTGAGCCTCAGTCGTGTGGATAAGTTCATTAAGTTTACAGGGTTCATCATTACTACACTTCAAAATGAAAGTAACAGATGTGTTAACGTGGCGACTATAATCAGCCAGTAGTGTGAGATTAATCAGCAGCACATCAACAACAACGTGATAGACCTGGATTGACCACCATGGCAGCTTTTGTAAAGTAACTTCTCGGGAAAGACAAACGATGTTCAACGAAAGACAGAATGAAAGTGAAGCCGGGTAAGAACAAGACAGGGAGGTTTGCAAGTGTTGGAGTGATGAGGCCAAACAGAAGATGGGGATATAGATATGTTAACAATATGAGACACAGAATCCTACGTCTGTGTACACCACTGATATAAACACTGTGAGGTTAGCTGCGCAGGAAGTGAGTGATGCAGTGATGAATGGCAGAGAAAGTGAAAGAGTCATAAGTTCCCATATCTCTGCACCAAGCAGGACACCACCAAATTAGAAAGAGAAAGAGAAACAGAGTTAATTCTGTGACACAATTGACAAATTCCAATAAACCTTATAAAACTAATAAAATCTGCACAATCTCAGAAATCTGAGGTTAATAAAAAAGTTGGAAATGAATGTCACCACCTCGGTTATCTTTGTTCAGAGTTCTGTTTTACAGACGGATTATGCAGAACTACTGAACAGATGGACATGAAACTTGGTGGAAGGGGTCAGGAAATAACCTATTAAATCTCAATCAGCAAGCGAATCCAGGAATTTTATTTAGCTTTCTTTAACGTTGAAAAATAGGAGGTTATTTTTTTCCTCACTGATTTCCTCATTTAAATGTGATTTCATTCGGGGACTGTTGGGCCTTGGCGGAGGTATGTGCTCTACTGAGTGCCATTCTAGTTACATTTTGTGACATACCCAACTATCATCATTTGCAGTTTGTAATCATTTGTAATATTTATTTTATTATTATTTATTTAATGTCACATTAATTTCACTGTTTCTCAACTCAATTCTGGAGACAGGATTGCAAACAAATATACTAGTCTCTTGCTCATCTATACCCAAAATGTGAGGGTTTAACAACAAAAACGAGGAAAAACAAAGACAACTGCCCGTGTATTACAGTCATTAACCAACACTCATTATTCCATTTGGATACATACAGCATAGTTTCACATTGATTGTATCTGTCTGTACTTGCTCCAACATGTCTTTTTGAATCCCTTGCCAGCTTCATGACACAAACAACACCCAATACCCAAACCCTTATTCCCATCAAACAATAAATATCTCCAGTAGATAAAATCTGACAGCAACAGTGTCGGGGGGGGTTTCCTAGTTCTGATTCATGATAAATCAAATCTCATCACAGGCAGATTCAGTAGCAACAGACTGGATGTGTAGCCTGTGTGTCTCATGCAGCTGCTGTTTGTGTCCTGCAGGGGGAGCTGTTGAGCCCATGTCGCTGTAATGGCTCAGTGCGTTGTACCCACCAGTCCTGCCTTATTCGATGGATCAGTGAGAGAGGCTCCTGGAGCTGTGAGCTGTGCTACTCCAAGTACCAGGTCCTGGCCATCAGCACCAAAAACCCACTGCAGGTATGAAGTCACTCAGCGTGTGTGTATTTACCTGAGCTGCTCTCTGAGGAGAACCATCAACCAGCACACATAGCAAAATTCTTTTGGCCCAGATTTGGCCCAGATTTGGCCCACATCCCACTCAGAACGATGGAACAAGGGCGGTCTGCACCTGTTTCCCAGATCTGGGCCACACGTAAGCCATAGAAGTACCGCATGTCAACCAAAGGTGCCAAAGGTGCCAAAGGAGGCCCTGAATGAGTTTTGAGCTATTTGGGCCATATTCACCACTATGATTCACCATCAACCACATGGGTCACTTTAGGTTCACATCCAGATTACACCTTGTCTAGAGCACTGCAAGTTTTCCAAAAAAAGGTTCTGGATATTTGGGCACATTAACTATAGGCTCACATCCATTTAGTCCAGGCCACAAGATGGACAGAAGAGCTGCATCATTGTCTGAAGCTGCCTACGAGAGGTATAGGCCTTCACGCTAAAAGTAGCTAACGGATAAAGTCCTTGACATTAGACTGACAGGTTACATGGCTGAACGCCCTGCACATACATTATGTTGCCAGATTTCAGTGGCTGACTGGCAGAACACCATCATCACATCAGGGTCATTGATCATAAGGTGACTGTGATGGCAAACAGCAGAGGCTGAGCGGTGTTTACACTTCCACCACCCCAGCTTCATTTTCTGAACTGATCTTGCACTCATTGTCTGCAGAAAGCACATTTAAATGTTATCTGTCTGCAGATAAAGGAGCTATTACATGGGGGAGAAGAAAGTAGTGACGAGTTAATGGAAGGTGCCAAGAATGAGACACTGCAGTCGTCTCAAAGAGTTGGCATGTGATTCCACCAGAGTGTGCGGCACATGGACAGATGACTCACAGACAGATGATGTTGGAACAGAGACATTATCACATGAAACACTTGCTCCCTCAGTTGCTCTGCTTCCTGCTGGAGGATGTCTGCATTTTACAGCAAAAACACAAGTCAGATCCCGTCATCTAGATATCAATTAATCAATCAATCCAGCTTTATTTGTACAGCACCTTTCCTACAGCTTAGTGTAGTTTTATGGAGAATAAAACACTTGATCTACCTCTTTCCAAAAGCTAATAAATGGAAGAAATCACTGAGGATGTGTGTGTGCTGACTGATTATTAGATTTTCATGAACAAACTCTGAGAGTTTTTTATTACCATTGTAAAATCTCTGATAAGCAGAGGCTCAATGAGACGTTTATTGTCTTATTGAAAGACATAGCCTTGTAGTTACATCACTTGAGAGGTGTAGTGATCTGCTCGGAATGGATCGAGGCAATAAAGAATTTACTCTCACACAAGATGTAAGCAGCCGTTTCACGTGATGAATGACTTCCAAACCAATAGTGACACCAAACTGCCGGAGGGAGTTTCGAAAATCAGTTTTTACTATACATCTATAGCAATGAAATTTAATGTGTTGACATGTGGGAGCCAGGGTGTGAACCATCAGCCTTATACAGTAAATGGATTAGGTCCCGAATAGATGAGCCACAGTCACTGTCTTTGCTAATGAAACATGAATGAAAACACAACAGTGAGATAGCATCACTTGTTTTCGATGCACTATACATTCATTCAGTTAAATATTATGCTTCATGCACAGCCTTTCATGCACTTCAATGCTTGAGCCTTAGTTCCACTCTGATCTGAGATCTATTTGTTGCTGTTTGACGAATGAACTATTTGTTGCAAGTTCTTTTAGATGTGTTATAGCCCTGGAAATGAAACAATATCAATAATTATAGCGATATAATTTTCATAAATAGCAATATAACCAAGGATCTATATATATTCATATCGATATGATGCCTAACACAAAACTGCTTTGTTTTGTATCAAGTGTTTGTCATTCTCTGATCATAAAGAGTTAAAACAACAAACTTCACTCTTGTGCAAAAGTCTGTATTTAGACTTAAAAGAAATAATGATATCTCTGACAATAATTATTGAAAAGTTTGATCTTGAACCCAAACACTGTCATTGCATGTGAAACTCCTGAAGGAAACATGTTTACTAGGAAGCAAAGGGATATCAGAGGAAGGTTACATGTATGCAAAACAGTGCAAAGATCTAGTCAGAGAGAAACAGATCTATTGTCTCATATAGTCAATAAGAATTTTTTTAATTTTCATGTACGATGCTTGGCCTCGGTCCATTGTTCTGTGTCCGTTTCCAGTGGCAGTCCATCTCTCTGACTGTCATCGAGAAGGTGCAGATCGCAGCCATCATCCTGGGCTCCTTGTTCCTCATCGCGAGTATCTCCTGGTTGGTGTGGTCCTCTCTCAGCCCCTCGGCCAAGTGGCAGCGGCAGGACCTGCTCTTTCAGATATGCTACGGCATGTACGGCTTCATGGACATTGTTTGTATAGGTAAGACAAATTGCACTGTACTGCTGATACTGTCGCTGCCACGTTATGTTATTTCCCCGGTGATTGAAATATGAACACCCTTCACAAATATGGTGGTAACTCTGTAACGCATTAAATGCCCTACATGCCTACAGGTAAGTAATATATAATTTGGTTGTTATTGTAAAGAGCACAGGCACAGAGTTTATACACCCAGGCAATTAATTCAAATTAACTGCAACTGGAGAGTATTTCATTCAGTCCACAGCAAGTGAGTGTACATGTAAACATGTATTATGATTAATAAATGAATAAGTAAACTAGAATGACACTCAGTAGAGCTCATACCTCCGCCAAGGTCCAACAGTTCCCTGACAAAACCACATTTAAATTCACTAGATTCACTTTTATTTGGACCAAAATACACACACTCATGAAGATCAAAACCCTAAACATGATTGTTTTCATCAAGAACCTTAAATAATTCTGTGAGAAATCAACGCAAATGTTGCAAAATGTCCTATCTCTCAATGTCACACATAGTGAAAAACAAATTCCTGGATCCACCCCCTGATCTGTATCCGCACTCAAATTTTATGGATTCTTTCCTGACCCACACCACATCCTTTCACCAAGTGTCCTGGTAATCCGTCCAGTAGTTTTCCTGCTAACACACAAACAAACATAGATTAAAACAAAACCTCCTCAGCAGCCGTTATTTAGGTTTAAATGGGGCAGGAAACTTCCTATGAGATTAGAAGGAGATTTAGATCCTGTACACTTAAACGTTACCACTTTGGCTTAGACACATATGCATGTTTTCTTATTCATAGTGCATGGACACTAATGAAACACATGACATTTGTTTTGTATGAACATGTGTATTGCATTCTGTCTCTGGCTTGTGTTTATTCCTGTGAAGAGATTATCATCTATTTCGAACAAATCTATATATTTAATCTTTTTATTTGTGAGCCCTTATAGTCCTTATCACCCCTGCACCTTCCGTACATGTTAATACTGCCTGATACTCAATGAACAAACAAGTGTTTGTCTATATGCAACCCTGTTTCTTGCCCCTGAACCTGCACGCTCACCCCCCACCCTTTGTCCTTTATGCCCAGGCCTTATAATCCATGAAGGGTCGTCTGTTTACCGAATCTTTAAGCGCTGGCAGGCGGTGAACCAGCAGTGGAAAGTGCTGAACTATGAGAAAGCGAAGGACTTAGGTGACCTGTTCAGCTCTGGCAGTAAAGGCGCGGGTCGCGTCGAGAGGAACTCTGCTCACACCGTCACAGACAGCAGACGGAGGACGAATCGCCATGTCAGGACTATTCTCCACCACCACTGTGGCTACACCATTTTGCACATCCTCAGCCAGTTAAGACCCAACAGCCTGCGCCGTGCCAACCATGAGGTGGTCATGAGAGTGACCACTGTATGAGGCTGGGATATAAACTGTATATACAGACCAATGTGGTTTGATGGTAAAGGAGGAGATGAGAGTGATGATTGGGATTTGATAAAAAGAAAAAATCCTAATCTTCCACATAAACACTGCCGTTAACTAGTCTCCCTGAGCTCAAAGAGGACAATTAGAAAACAATATTTCTGAGGTTTGAGCAATGGGAGAATGTTGACATTTTTCTTTTAAAACTTTTAAAACAGGAAAAATAGAAAAGAAAAAGCTTTGATTCTTAAAGCTATTAACCCCTTTTACCACCTTGACCAATGTGACACTAAGTCTTTTAACTGCTTTTGTTTGGTTTTGTTTGATTTGGATTCAACATGAACTACAACAGAGAATTTGATGGTGAACATGATTGTGCGATGCCCACAACAATGGCCGCGGCTACTCATAATTTATTCCACTTTTTCCTGAGGGCCCGTCGTGATCTAGATTTGATCTGTTTTCAGTTGAAGCTGCACTGACGGATCAGACATTCAAAAACCTGGTATAACTTTTAACTTTTAAGTTACACAGTTGGTTGAAATACAACCTGAAAGTACATTTCATGTTTTGTAATAAAGACTGTGTTGTTTTCAAACCTTTGTGTTCTATATTGTCTGATTTTTTAAAATCTCACTCCAAGCTAGAGACATAGAGGAAATGGAACTTAATGATAAAATCAAAAATATGTTAAAATTTACTCTTGTATCTCATCTAGACAATTGCCTGTAGGGGTGTCAATGTTTGTGTCTCCACATTATTGTTATTATTTTGGCCCTGAGTTACCCTAGCGATCTGTTCAGGGCGGAACCCGTCTCTTGCCCAATCTCATCTGGGATTGTCTCCAGTAAAATCAAATCAAAGTTTTATTCTCAAACTGAAACTATTGTTCTTTAATCCTGGGAATAATGGAGCTATGGTTAGTTCTCAAAATAAACTTTTAACCTAATAAATAGTGTTTAAGAGTTTTCTTAATATCACATAGCAAAATAGTTTTGGCCCACATTCAGCCCAAATACCGCGTGGAATGATGGTACTTAGGCAGTACGCTCCTGTTTGCCAGATTGCCTGATTATTGCATTTCAACCAAAGGGGCCAAATGTTTGTTTTGTGTTATTTGGGCCATATTCAGCGTTTAACACGTGGTTCACTCTAGGTTTACAAGGTTACTCCTTACCCAGAGCACTGCATGTTTGCCAAAAAATGCCCACATTTGCTTTATGATTCCTGGGCCACATTTGCTAATTGGTCACTTTAGGTTCACATCCATTTTGTCCAGGCAACAAGAAGGACAGAAGTGCTGCATCATTGCCTGAAGTGGCCCACATCCTCCTGCTATGATATTTGGATTCTTGTTTTGTGAGGGCCCTGCTGGCGTTCGCAGCAGCTCACACAGTCCCCCCTCCCCCGTCCTCCTGAGACAACACTGTCACATCTCCTCATCACTTGCAACAGTATCCAAGATAAATGGCTTGTTGTGGTCCAGATACGCCAACACCGGGGCTGTAGTTAGACGGGCTGATCCATCAAAAGCACTCTGACACCCCGGCTGTTTTTATGTCAGCTAATACTTAACGCATTACAGAATACTAATTTGAGAAAAGAGCGACGCATCTCCTTATTTCGAAGAAAAAATTAAGTTGTTTGAATTTTTAAGTAAGGGAATCATTTGAATAATTTATACAGTGAGGTGTCCATAATGCTGAAAATGCATATCATGCATCTAAAGGTTCAGTCTGTAGGAATAAGTGTCACGATGAAGAATATTGCATATTACAACTGAATATCCTTCACCCCTCTAAGTATAGAAGAAACTACTGTAAAACATAAAATACTGTAGAAACATGGCTTTGCAACATGGCAGACTCTGTGAACAGGGACACACCCCCGATGTAAATAGTTTTCACAATACTGCAATTTACATTATTACTTATAATGTGTAACCATTATAAACTGTGCAATACCTTCTGCCTAACACCCCCAAGTGCAATTATTTATCTGTGTGTAATGTTTTGTGCAATGTGTGTGATGGTTGTCTTTTTAATAGGAATATTGATACATAAACGATTGTATTTGTATCATTTATATTATTTTATGTTATGTGTGAATGCACATGAATCTGAACTGCTGAAAATAGTCTCATTGGTGAAGAATGAAAAATATGAAAGGGACATTCATAGGCAAAAACAAAATCTCAATAATTCTTACTTTCAGATGATTGTACGCTCATGAAAACATGATTGTGTATATTATATTCCATCTCTGCTGATAGATCGCCTAAATGCCGAATGATATTTTGATAGATAGACAGACAGATAGATAGATAGATAGATAGATAGATAGATAGATAGATAGATAGATAGATAGATAGATAGAAAGATAGATAGATAGACAGACAGACAGATAGATAGATAGATAGATAGATAGATGGATACAGACAGACAGACAGACAGACAGACAGACAGACAGACATATAGATAGATGATAGACAGACAGATAGACAGACAGATAGATAGATAGATAGATAGATAGATAGATAGATAGATAGATAGATAATAGATAGATAGATAGATAGATAGATAGACAGACAGACAGACAGACAGACAGATAGATAGATAGATAGATAGATAGATAGATAGATAGATAGATAGATAGATAGATAGATAGATAGATAGATAGATAGCTGTCACTGTAAGGAAATATGTGCTAATGGAGATATTGACCGATAAGACTACCAATAACACTGCTAATACTACTACTACTACTATTCTACTTTGATTTTTGAAACTTTCAGAACATTTCCTGATACTTTTCAGAAACTTTACATGAGTAAAACTTTGTAATTGTGTCCATTTACATCAGTGGTATCACACTCATTTACTTAATGATCTGCCTGAACAATCGTCCACCTCTGCGCAATAAACGAACCAGAGAGGTGGATGGACCAAACCTGGCAACTCCCGGAGAAGACGCTAACTGATGACGACATCACGCCGCGACCTCCTCCCATGCAGGAAAGTAAACTAGTGTGGAAACACGTCCCTGCGGTTGTTTCCCATTTAGGTGACTGGGTGAATATTGTCGTGAGTGGAGTTTGAATCGTGTGCCTCCAACATGAGTTCGTCAATGCCTCAGAAGAGGTTCTACAGACAGCGAGCCCATTCTAACCCCATGGCTCATCACACGTTTGACTAGTGAGTGACGTCCACGTGTCTCACTTCAATACCAACACTCAGACTGTGTGTACATCTTCTCTATACAGTCGATACACACACTCCACAGTGTTTGTTTGACCCTCTGTCAGTTCCTGCGGTGTATTTATAAATGTAGAAGAAATGTCAAGAACACAAACATCCTCAGAAGGTTTTAACAGCTTTTATATGTATTAGAAGCTTTTATCCCTTCCTAACTTCACTCTCTTATAATACAGCTACATTATACATTTCTCTTTCCAAACCCCCGTTTCTTCAGAAAGCTCTGTAAAAAGATGTCATGGGGACTGTTTGTGTTTCTTGACTGTTTTCTCCTCTGTCCTCCTCAGTCCTGTGTGTCCAGAGGAAATGGACTGGTCCACGCTGTATCCACACGTCCTCACTGGAGACCAGCCTGAGAAAGAGACCCCCCGAGTGGAGTTTGCGGACATTGGATGTGGATATGGAGGTCTATTAGGTAGATATGTCACTGATCTCTCCGATCCCCTTCAGACCTGATTTGTGATCTGAATACTGGTCTAAATGCACCTAAGTGTGTTGCCAATGTCAATGTCATTTTATTCATATAGCACATTTAAAACAACTTGGTTGACCAAAGTGCTTCTCAAGTGTCAAAAGCAGCCGTCAGGTCTAAGAGCCCCAGGACGGCAGAGTCTCCTGAGTCAACAGCTAAAATCAGATCGTTAAAAACTCTTAAAAGAGCTGTTTCAGGGCTATGATGCGACGTGAAACCAGACTGGAACTTTTCATACACATTATTGTCGATTAGAAATGTTTGCAGCTGGGTGAGAACAGAGGGATCAAGATTTTTCTTCTTGAGCAAGGGCTGCACGACAGCATGTTTAAAGGCAGCTGGGACACAACCAGAGAAACGACAAGTGTTTATCAGTGACAGAATACATGGGCCAACAGTGTCAAAGACATCCTTAAGAAGACGAGCAGGGATGCTATCTGAGGGGCAATTTGTGGGCCGCAGATGGTGGACCACCTCGGATAGGGAGGAGATTGATATGGGCTCAAACTGATCCAAGACAGCTGAGCGCATGGGGGGGGAGTTTAAAGATGGAGAAATTTTCTCAACAAAGAATTTAAGAAAAAAATCACAGAGGACAAGTGTAGGTAGAATAGGAGTAGGATTACGGGGGTTAGTGAGAGTATTAAACATTAAAAAAAAATAAAAAACTGAGGCCTGTGATAGTTATTGGAGACCAAGTTAGATATAAACTCAGTTTTTGCAGATTTTACAGCTTTCTGATAATCAGATAGACGGCTCTGTAGGATTTCATGACACTTGGAGTCTGTTCTTTTCCACCTTCTCTCAGCTTGCCGACACGCACGTCTGAGAGCGCGGGTAGAGTCGTTTAACCATGGTTCGTAAAGTGCTTTAGTGCATATGCAGGTTGAGTTAAAAAGAGAGATAAGCTCATCAGCACTGAGAACATCACTTCCCTCCAAGTTATAGAGCACAGTCTTTAAAAACTGCAACCGAATTTAAGTGTTAGTTATACGGCGGCGGCGTGCAGGAAGAGAAGGCTTGACCACAGAGCAAGGGACTGTAATTGTGAATAAAACAGGCAGATGATCTGATATATATGTATCACAGATTGAATTTATGAGCGTATAGGCCATGAGATAACACAAGGTCTAGTGTGTGCCCCTTTCCATGTGTGGGTCCAGACACCGACTGGGTGAGATTAAAGGAATTTATAAGATTTAAGAAGTCTTTAAACATAGGTTTAGTTTCACAGCATGCATGCACATTTAAATTGACCCAATTTAAAAAGTGGTCATAATCCATCGAAATACCTGCTGTGAAGTCATGTTTTAAATGGTAAAGTAAGATCTGATCACATGTGGTCACAGGACAGACAAACTTCGAGATGTCCACTTGTTATCAGTTCTCTCAGGACGGATGTTAATACCAGGTCTGAACAGGACCATCCACTTCATTCGTGTCTCATGGTTCTGTTTCTCTTGTCCACGTTTTACTTTCCCTCAGTGGAGTTATCTCCACTTTTCCCAGAGAATCTCATCCTGGGCCTGGAGATCCGGGTCAAAGTTTCGGATTATGTTCAGGATCGTATCAAATCACTACGTGCAGCTGAACCAGGGAGCTACCAGAACATCGCCTGCCTTCGCAGCAATGCAATGAAGTATCTGCCCAACTTCTTCACTAAAGGACAGGTAGGTCTGCATCCGTGTGTTTGCTGCTGACAGGAAAAGATTATCCTGATTGGCTGCTGGGGCAGGAGATGCAATGATCTTGAGATCACAGGAATTATTACGATCCATCAAATCATTAGAAACCTTCATGAGAGGTTTACAGTTTGACAAATGCAGCCAGTCACTGCTCTTAGTAGTTTTACTTTGAACTAAGTCATATATGAAAACAGTTTTAGTTAATACATCATCTAAATATAATTGATTTGATTCATGAGCCTTCTGTTTGCTTTATTATCTCAGTAACAAATTGTTCCATTTAGCATTTTTTAATTTTGTATTAGAAAGAACAAACTAAGCTTTTAAACTTTTTTTTATTTTGCACAAGTTACATTGGCTCCAAACTCTACCTCTACCTATAGTTTAATATTGCCACATTAATTTACAGCACCTGCCTGTCCAGTCACTTAAAGTTAATCCACCTACCATCCAATCAGAATGAATGATTCTTGGTGACCATGGTGGTATAAATACTAACAGACCAGCAGACTGTGAACATTTAATGGAGGAACTACACAGCTGACTTCATCTGTAAGACTATAGGGAAACTAGAAATCTATCCAGAGCTTGTATAGATCCCACAAGACATTAAGTTACTGATTTCTGTATTTGGTTGTGAAGATTCCTGCCCACTGATAGTCAGGTCTGATACTCGACTCATTCTGGTTAATTTAGGGAAGTGTTGGAGAGCCTCGTTGAGCAGAACACGGTTTAGTGCACCACTCCACATACAGATACATTTATAAACAGCCTCTATAAACACACCATGTTATTGTAACATCAGAGACCTTTTTACACTGAGTAAACCAAAGATTGCTTTTGAAATTATCCATGAACATTTCCCATCACAATCAGTCATACCTGTAAGAAGCACAGTCTAAATTCTATTCACCTCTATCTATTTGGACAGTCAGAAATCTCAATCCAACATTGTGGAAAATAAAACCAAAACTATATCTGCATTGTTATATATTTTTAAGTAAATTGGGTTAATCAAACCTTTATGTACCTACTATAGCAGGGGTGGGTGTGTGCAGCCCACAGGACTGTTTTCCAAGAGCCACTCAGAAATACATCAAAATCCTCATGACAGCCATCATTTTCTTTTCTTTGATAAAAGAAAATAACAATCTGGTAGACTAATGTGTCCTACAGGGTGGTCCCTTCTGGCTGTTGGCTTGTCAGGTCACAGTCAGGGTGATTGAGACACACACACGTAGCTGTCACGTGTAGATCTGGAATGTCACGCTTACTAAGTGATGAAAAAGGCCAAAGCATCATTACAGCTCAAAACAAGCTAAACTGGAAGAGGACAAATACACCTGGATAGATTTAATGGTCATTGTCAGAGTTTGGTTGCGCAAAACAAGTAGCTCTCACAAGACCGCAGTCTGTTGTGCAGGCAAGTTTTGTGGTAAGTGTTCTAATAGCAAAGAAGCTAAAACCTCCTGTAGAATCTGTGAAGCAGCAGTGTTTCTGCTGCAGAGCTGCTCGAACGTGTCAAAGGAGATAATTGATATGGCACAAATATTTAAACAAAAACACTGTAGGACACCACAAGAAATTTCAAGTTTTTCTCTCTGGCCTGTGATGAAAAAACAAATATGATAAATACCACCCAACTAGCAATTTCTATGTGGGATTACTTCCGAGCTTGATATGAGACTGGAATTGTTGTCTTTGCCAGCTATGCGTGCTGTGGCAAGTGCAACTGCAAAGAGGTAATACTGTGCATTTTGATAATCTGCAAGAACAAAAGCCTGGTATGACATCCCAATAAAGTGCTGGTGAGCTAGCAAAACTCCTGTAGGCATTTAGTGAGTGGTTTCAGGACATGAATAGTAAACAAAAGATTTATTTATAAAGCTTTTTAATGTGATGTGCCTGACGACATACAACATGAAGTCATTGAGTTGCAAAACAACAAGAACTTTCCATCTGCTCTGATTACTTTTTCTTCTACTCCCAATAACACACACACAGACCCTGCTCTTTGTGGAAATGGCAGAGAGGACTAAATGTTCAAAAGCTTGGTTAGAGTAAATGCTTTAAAGACAGAAACACAAGTAATCCGTCAAAACATGCAGTGAAGTCCATCACATACATTGTGTATTCTAGCAGCCTGCAGCCCACACATGGCATTAACTAAATTATACTGACATGGGTCGATTTAATTTAGCTCAGGTGCCTCCCATTTTCTCTTCATCTTCTTTTAGATGTTTTTACACGTCAATTGAAGTCAACCTTTTCTAAATTCAATTGATTCGACATGCTTTGGAAAGGCATCTGTCTATTTAAGGTCTTGTCAGAGCTTAAACCATAAAAACTGCATGACAAGCTCAGAGAATGAACTGTGTTGGGGCATAGATGTGTTGGGGCATAGATGTGACTCTTTCCCAAGAGTCACAACGGTCAACATAATAATTAAATGGAAGTGGTTTGGAAAAGCCAGGACTCTGATTGTCATGACTGGAGGAAACCAAGACAATGGGAAAATCTGTGAATTTCCTTGAGTGGCCCAACCACACGCCTGACTTGAACCCAACCGGTGATCTCTGGAAAGACCTGAAAAGAGGTGTCCACCAACCACCTTGATAGAGCTTGAGACGATATGCAGAGAGGAATGGTAGAAAATCCTTAAAATCCAGGAGTACAAAGCTTTTTCCACCACACTCAAGATTACTCAAGACTGAAATCACATCTAAAGGTTCTACAAGGATGGAGTAAAAGGTCTGAAAACAATTCGATATTTTAGTTTTAGATTTTTAACACATTTTCAAGCAGAGGAAAAAAAGGAAAATCAGATCCCTTGCACAAATACAATAATACCAATACAACAATCTGTTATTTCACGCAAAAAGAAAGGAACTACTAGTTTACTGAGCAACAGACGTTGAACTGGTCGACCAAGGACAACAACAGCAGTTATTATGAAAATAATAATAGCCAGTGGCATCACCACCAACCTCCAGAGGACTGGGGGGGAAGGTTATACAAACCACTGTTCAAAGACGACTTTGAAAACAAATGTAAGGATAGACCACAAGATGCAAACCATTCATCTTCAGCAAGAATGAGACGGCCAGATTGGAATTAACTAAGAAGTGCCCGAAATTAGCTGTAAAATCTCTGGAATGAAAAGGTCAAAGTGACTAAGAAAGGTTAAAGTGTGGAGAAAGAAGGGATCTGTTCATGGTCCAAAACATGCAAGCTCATCTGTGGCCCTGGTCAGGCTGTTGTTATTATCACACTTCTCGCCTGACCCAGGAAGCATTAGGGGGGAATTTGAAATCTGATCACTCAGACCACATTTTGAGGTGGTCTGAGACACAATTGACCATTTCTTTTAGCAGTGTGAACGTGGATTTGTACTGGGCCCCATTGAGGGACCACCCACTCAGCTGACATACTCTGACCTGCAGTTTATAATGAACCGAAAATACTTTTACACTTTTCCACAATATATATATTGACGACCATATTGATTTTCTATAGTTTTCTTTTTTGTAAAAAATTAGTAAAATTTCATTGATCAGCTGCGCACAGCACATTAATTTGCTCCGCTTCCCCTTGCCCTTCTCTCTCTCTCACTCACACACACACCAAAACACAACGGATCCCTAGTCATAGTCTGGGTTAGGGTTAACTACTGACTACAGGTGTGTTAGCTTTGTAGCATGTGGAGCAGATGGACTGAAAGAAAGTAATGAATTAATGTAGTAAAACTATAGTGGGATTGTGCATCTACAGTTATTGTAGTTATACTTTTCTCATGTTTAAATTAATTTATACGGATTGTTCCATGAATCCAGGATTTCACAACAATGGAGTCATTGACTGACACGCAAAGCATCGCATCAGCTGAGTATGGAGCGGTGTAAGACGACATTTATCCGTTCCAATTAGCTGCGGTAATCTATGACTTGTGGAAACGCGCATTAGATTACACAGTGGGCTTAGTGTACCAGGGTTAATTTAGGTACACTGAAAAAAATTCACCTCAAACGCCCTGGGAGAGAATAAACTAAGAAATGAACACGGGACAATAATGGCTGTAACAGACACTTTTATGGAGTACAAATTATGGAGGTTTCATATTAAAACACATACGTTTATTTATTTCATTTTAGTACGCCGTTTAAAACAATAAAATGATATGGCCTCTTGCCATCATGCCAAGATTGGAATTAGTTGAGAGGAGCAGAGGGCTCTGGCTTGAGTTTGCATTAAGGTGCTACACTTTCATACATTCATAAACTGCATTACTTAACTTATAATAAAATACCAAAGATGAATACTTTTCCAGCTGCAGCTTTAATGTTACTTCCTGGTCACCAGCCAGAAGAACTGTCGACCACCCAGACTAATGCTAAAAATACAGTCCCTTCTCAGTGTTGAAACTGCATATTCTACAGATCTGACATAGTCTTTTGACCCCTTCTTTTTCTTATTTTTAGTTTGGTTTGCAAACCTAAAATAATAAGTGTTAAGGTTCCTCCATCGGCACTGATGCGGCCCCTGAGGCTGCAGCAGTCCCCAGTGATTATTCCCACATCTCTAATAATAATAAAATAATACAAAGTCACTGGAAAGATTTTTAATGTATCAGCCAGACAGACAGAAAGACACTTGTCAAAGACCGTGGGAACTTTGTGGGAAAATTCCACATTCGCACTACACGTTGCTCAACCTCCAACCACAGATTATTATGAGGGCCACATTTAAGTGAAGACATTTATACATTGTAGAGCCACAGTATCAAAGACGATAAAAAGGTTTCGTTTGGATCTTGTGTGTACGAAGGACACGTAGTAATGAATAGAGATTAATAGAAGTCTGTCTTTCTTTCAGCTCAGTAAGATGTTCTTCCTCTTCCCTGACCCTCACTTTAAGAAGACCAAGCACAAGTGGAGGATCATCAGTCCCACGTTGTTGGCAGAGTACGCCTACACACTGAGAGTCGGGGTATGTATATGAGTAAGACACGCTGCAGCTACTGCTGAAATAGAACTCAATCAACAATACTCTATAACTTTGATAATTGTTCACGTCCTTTATTACGCATGCATTTTATACATTGAGTAGTTTCAGCTTCTGAGATATAAGGTTGATGTATCAGGGTTTCTGCAGGGTCTTTAAAAGTACAAATAAAAGTCTAAGATTAAATAATCCGAATTTTGCCTAAAATTCACATAATTGCGTTAATATTCATTAAAAGCCACCTCCGTTGTGCTAGAAAATTAGTTTTTTTCTAAGAGAAATATTTTGGCAGCATGTTGTTTGAAATGTCTCAGTTTGTTGTCATTTATCAATGACACCGACAGTCTGTTAAAGGGATAGTTCGTTTAACGTTTTGAAGAAGTGGTCGCCATTTACTTTTTTTACAATTGGATTGGATTTGGCTGCCACACTGTTTACCCCTGAAACTCCAAAAATGTTTTGTGGACGCAAACACTTCACTCACCCCTTCATCGGCATAGTGGTGAGTAGATAATAAGTGAGTTTCCAATTTTTAGTGAACTATCCCTTAAAGTCCTTGTCAGAATTTATCTCCGGACACTCAACTTGGCTTTAGGAAAGATTATGGCTACCTATGTCTCTGCCTTTGAGAGATTACGTGGCATTTTCCAGTGTTCCCTACTAGTCTACTTCATATGCTTATATTCGATCATGGTATAATCATGGTACGGTAATTCTGAGACTCCGGTAATCATTTGTAGCTCTTGTGCATGGTTCAGGTCTTAGATTTAACTCCTAATGGTTTTTAAAACTCTTATATTTAACTCTGCGTATATTGGTGTAATGTTTGGAGTTGTCAATGGATGAAACAAGCAATTAGATGATGTTACCTCACCTCTGAAAAATTGCATGCCTGATATTTAATTGCAAATAAGCATATACAGGTTAGTTAATAGTGAAAATAGTTTGAGCCTTATATACAGCCAAGGTCACACATGGAACAACCTCTTCTCTAAATCATTTTTAATTTGAAGTTGAATAGAGGAAAACTCCAATGTCAGTATAGACTTGTCAAAGCACATTAGGTCCCCAAGTGACTATTAATGGCAGCAGTTCTCCAAACAAACTGCAGTCCCCCGGTGTAACAGTGGACAACAATGGCGCTCTATGGCACAGAGGAATAAGATGTATTAGACGTCTGCTACACAGACATTACTTGTAAGTAGGATCAAGTCTTTTGATGACAAAATAAAAGAATATCAACATGCTTTAAAATTCTTTAGTTCCAATTATGTAATCACAGATTTTCAACGTCTTCAGCTTCAATCAATACCATCTTACCATTACCTCAGCACAATGAAAGAGAATGGGTTTAAATTTGTAGATTTAATAGAAAAGTGACTTAATACTTCAACAGTCTCATCAGCATTTCACCGGTTGATTGCCGTGTGCAGAAACCCATGAATTCACTGGAGTAAAATTAAGCGGGTGGTGTGGCCTGCAGCTGGCTGATGTCTGTACACGCCCTGCTCCGGCCTGTCAGAGCTGTCGGAGCCGCACTGGGACGCTTGAATACGACTTGAGCACTAATGGAGATGGTGGGAAACAATGGAGGGCTTGTGTGTGAATTAGTTTTTATCGTTTTTGTGTCTGTGTCTGTGTGTGCAGTGATGCTTTCTTGTGTGTTCTACAACGGCCTTCAGCTTAGGAATGCAGCCACCAACTGCACTGGTGGGTGGGAAGGCTTTACACAAAATATTCATTTATTGAAACAGTTTCATATCAAAATGAACCTGAGTGAAATTCTTTATTCTGTTTGTCTGTTCAACTCATCGCCTTCATACTTGGCGTGTGAATTGTTAATGGCCCAAGGAAGTGCAGTGTTGAATTTAGGGCAACAAGATATGTTTTCAATATTAATACACTTTGCATAAACAGAGGACTTGTAGAAGCAATGCTGGGACTCATGTAACAATTGATTCCCAGCTCTGCGTTCTGAGTCGAGCTTCACTGAACAGCTCTTGTGCAGCAGCGTTGGTACAGCTTCAGTGTTGGGTGGGCTGAGTCCAGCAGCTGGTCATTACTTGCTGCAGGTCACTTACTAACAGTTTCAGGAAGAAAGCTGCCACCAGCATCACCACAGACCAAACAAACAGCCCATTCCAAACAGGCCACTGCACTAGTATGCAGAAGAAATGGTAAACGATGTGTGCATATCTGTGCAGACAACACACAGACGCACAAGCTAATTCTGTCTTCTCTGGAGGGGGGGGGACCATATGAGCCAACATGCACTAGTGTGGAAATCTGTGCCATTGCATTTTTTTCTAAGAAATCCTTGTTCTAGTTACGCTATCTGTCCAGCCTGCAGAGTAAACTGCAGGGACACAGGTGATTAACCTCTGTGCTGTCTGTAAGTTATTTTTATCTTTTTGGCACGGACCATTGCTCTCCTCACTCTGCAGCTGCTAATGGTTGAAAATGTTAAGATGAAAAAAAGTTTGTATCTAATTTACTTTATCAGTGTAATGAGTTTATTTGGTGATTGATAACTTGATCCATGTCTAAACTCATTGTTGTCTTATTTATTCCCAGACGTGTGTGTGTGTGTGTGTGTGTGTGTGTGTGTGTGTCACTAACCTCCCTGTGTTCGTGTGCTTGTCAGGGTTTGGTGTACACGAACACTGATGTGGAGGAAGTTCACCTCTGGATGGTGAAGCACTTCACCGAACATCCACTGTTTACACGCATGTCTGATGAAGAGCTGGTAAGTTAACGTGGAGCTTTCCAATCGCTCTGTTTACAGGTCATGACCACAACATTTGTTAATCTTCTTATTGGAAGAAAAGAGGTCAAAGTCATGATCTGAATTTTTCGGGAAGGAATAGTCTGACATTTTAGGAATTGCACTTCTCTTAGTCAGCACATTAGATGATATGATTAAAACCACTGTCACAAATGTCTCTATAACACCAGCAGCTAGTTATTTCATACCATGTCAGAGATGTGGGAAGAACTTTGGGCTGGGTGATAAAACATCAATTATTATCATACTTTTCATCATTAGCAACATAACAAAAGTAAAATACATGTAGATACAAGAAGGGGCTAATGTCCTATCTCACCATGATCAAGTAGTGTTTTAACTATCTAGACTGTGTAGTCCGATATAATTTACCCAAACAGTTTCATATCGAACCCACAATTTTCATAACATGAGAGATCTTTAACTTGGTGTTTTGCCCCACTTCTGTATTGTATAGCTCTGTGCAGCACTATTTGCAGCAGGCTCACTCGTGCTATCGTCCACAAAGTTGCTACTGTCCACGCAGACAGTCAGGCCTCATAGTTTCAGTTTGCAGTTGTGCATGTAACTGCCAGTGGCATATAATTCTCTCCGTCATGTTAGATCTTGTTTGTGCGTGTTCACATGCAGCCCTGCCATAGATTAAATCAATTCTGTGGGAAACACTGCAGAGAAAGAGAAACAAAATTCTCATATATGCCCATTTATTCAGATCCACACCAAAAGATGTAATGGGTTCTTTCTTGACTCATACTGCATCCTTCCACCACCATTCATGGTTTTCCTTCTAACTAACAAACAGACGAAATGAAAACATGACCTTGTTGGTGGAGCTAATAATGCTTATGCATTGTGTAAGCACAATGAGGAGGTGTAACATATAATTGATCAACCTCAGATTTGTAAAATGTTTTGCTGTTTGTCAATTTAAAACCACAACCTTCACTCGGGCGCAAAAAATAGTCCTCAAACAATAAAAAATATGACAATCTAAATATCCATCTATCAATATGGAATGATGTAAAAAATGTTAACTTGGTACAATCCTTGGCCATAGAGGAGCAGACATCTTCCAGTTGTTCTGACTTAGTCTTAGGACAATCCAAGTATATCTATCAGCCCCATCATCAGCCATATTTGTGCAGAAACTCAGATTCAGAGATTGGGAGGTGTGCTGTTTTAACCTCAATCTTTAATTTAAGATTAGCTAATTATGTTTTAGGCTTTTTTACATGTATGAGAGTGGTATCATCCTTATAAAACTCTCAATAAAGTGAGTAAGCAGAGTTCTCACAATGTCAGTTCATGCTTTTACAAATTTAAACTTTAAAAAGTTAAAAGTAATGTTTAAAATAAATAAGAGATTGACGGTCCAAATGAGGGTTAGCTGGCTCTCAAGTATAATAATAATAATAAACCACCATGTTTAGTAAGTTTGAGAAAGTTAAATGCATCTTTAAATGTATATGTGTTAAATTAACATTAAGAACCGTTCTCTTGGCAGGTCGGGGACGTCATCACCAGTCGTTTGGGTACATGTACAGAAGAAGGAAAGAAAGTGCAGAGAAACGGAGGGAAGAATTTCCTGGCTGTTTTCCGGAGGATTGAGAATTTTAACTAAGACCAAACACTTTGGATGTGCAGGGAACTGGAGTAATGGTCTTACACAGTCATTCAGACCTGAACTGCTCGCTCTGTGGAAATGGAGGTGGGGGGGTGTTTCCCATGCAGATGAACACTTTTTTTTCCCTTTCTTTTTTTGTTGAACTTTTGCTTCATTTCCTGACGGAGGATTTTTTTGTCACATAATTTATGTCCTTCATTCACATTCAAACAGGATCTGTATTCAGAGAAGACCTGTAAGCTCTTTTCAGAAGCTTCTTTTAACGTTTGCCCTTTTTTTTCCCCCAAAGAATATTCATTCTTTCATTTCTTTTGCATGAATTGACGGTGCTGTTTTTTAAATTCCTGTAAAATTGCAAATTCAGTATTCTTAGTAAATCAAATTTAGTGTTCATTTACACTGTTTGTAAATGAACACAAACGACAAAGTATTCTTGTGTTCCAGTTATTTTGGGACCTGTCACGAAACAAGACACACACAAAAACCTGGATCACTTGTTTTAAAGTTGCGTCCGTGCCCTAGATTTGAAAAGAAGTTTAGGTTTAATACAGTGTTTTCTAATCAACCTTCACAAAACAGAGCCTCTGTGTTTTGTTTTAATTTGAAAAGAGTCTGAAGATGACTCAAATATCCATGTGAGGAGGGAACTTTAACTTCATGTTAATTAGCAGTGTTGGTGGCTGAATATGAAATGTGTTACACATGGAAGTTTGCCAATGATCTACAGTACATGTTTTGCTTATTGAGTCATTGCCTGGTTTAAAGATTAAACCAGTTTGCTGTTGCTCGTCCTGAAGGAATAAATAGTTAATAGATAACTGAATTGTACGTAATGTAGTCTAATGTAGTTAGATTCACTCACTTAAAAACACTTAACACTTAACAAGTGATGTAGCTGCAAGATGGAACATGCCCTTAAAGACTGGTACATTATGTCTGGTGTTATGTGCTCATCCCGTCTGCTGAGGATCTTTGTGAAGTTGAAGCCATGATTATGATTTTCGCTGTATATTACAGGTTGGTAATTTTGTCTGTCAGGAGTTTAGAAACGGGACAGTGCCGGTTTGACGCCTTTTTGCTGCTGCAGGGGCTGGTGATCACAAACAGGACCGCACATGCCCTAATGACAGAAACCTAGACTCTGGAAAATTGAGAGTAATTGGAGCACCGATAAATGAGAAGTCACACTGTTAATTTTAAGGAACGTTTTATTTTATTCTTTGCTCAGGTTATTTTTTATTTGCCATTTTTGACAGAAACATTTAGATAATTTTACCAAATCCCCATCCATGCTTTTAGTCAATCTTTTCTGCACACTTTCTCAGTGATACAAGAATATACAATGTGTGGTGGGCAAGAGCTGAACACACTGCAACATATGCAAAATAAACAAAAGACAAGCAAATTAAAACAAACGTCAACAAAATGACCACACGCATGCTGAAAATACAATACAACACAACACAACACAATCAAATACAGAAAGTAGACTGGATCTCAGTAGAGTACATTCCTTCAATTTCGAGTGTTTCTTCCCAGTGCTGCTGCTGCTGCAGGAGGTGGGGACTAATGTTCCCTGGCTGCTCTGATTGGATCAGTGGACCCATTCCCTTTAAAATAAGTACTTAAATGTCCAGTGTGTAAGATTTATGTGAAATGGATCTATTGGCAGAAATTTCATATAAAATAATCCTAGTATTGTTTTCACTAGTGTTTCGTCTAAATTGTACAAATTGTGTTCTTTACCCTAGAATGAGCACTTTATATTTAAATACTTTATATTTATATCTGGAGTGGTTTCTCTCTACAGAGACCACCATGTTTTTTAACAGTGGCCCAAACTGGACAAACTAAACACCTTTGGGGTTTTTATGACAACTGAAGGTGACCACAGGTTCTCCTTCATGTTTGGAAGGGGAGGATGAGGTGAGGGGTATATTCAGCTGCGACATGCAACTTCACCACTAGATGTCACTAGATTCTGTACACTGAACCTTTTAATTACAGTAAAGTCAAATGTAAAATGTAGCCCACTTTGTTGCATCCCAAAATTGATGTCGGCCCCTCTTCAGTGGTGTTGGAAAATCTTCATAGAGCAAGTTCCTCCTGGTTTTCTGTCTTAATGCTAAGCTAAGCTACCCAAGTCTTAGCTACACCTTTACACTACAGCATAACAAACGTATCAGTGTCCTCGTATAACTCTGAACTAAAGGTCTTCATCCTCCCACACTTGTACAAAGCCATTACTACCGTTAACCACAGAAGCCGACAATCTGATCTGAGGGTGTGTTCGCTCACCAGTTTCACTGTAGCCGTCCTCGTTTGTCATGAAGAAGCTTTTTGAACTGAGTCCACTGAGGTTTCTGCTGCTCTTCTCTTTACAATCTCTACAATCACATCACACATTTCCTACTTCTTTTCTTGCCACTGGCCCCACACTGATGCTGTGGTTGAGGCTTATCTCCGGGTGTCTGCCCACCACTTCAAGCTCAGCCTAAACCAGCCTGAGCTGTTGTACTTCCACAGAAATTCCTTCCCACAGCTTCAACAACCCTGGTGAGATTCAACCCGACCACATCAGAGTGGCTCAGCAGCCCTGCAGCCCTAAATGCAACATCAAATCCTTTCTTACTTGGGATTCTCAGGTCTGGACTAATGAGAAACCTCCCCTGACCGGAGTTTACAACCTTTATATTTTCTTCAGGTCTTTCAAAGAAAAACTGCTCCCTGTGTACTTATCGTCTTCAAATTGTTCTGTGTTCACCCCATTCTGCTTGTGACTATGAAGGCGAGGGGAGAAAAAAAAGTTATTACCGAGCTTCACACAGCCGCCTGTACCTCTTTCCTGCTATGACTTTGTAATTTCTCCACCTAAAATCATCTCTTCAACCAGCTGCTTCCCCTCAGGCTCCAATGACTTTTCTACTTCAGTCACAGCTCAACAGCAACAACCCATCATTCCACCTTTTGGTTGCAAACAAAAATATTCACATTATATTTTTTAAAGCGGAACACATCACAGTTTTCTCCTCTACATTTATGCTGTGGCCTCTTTGGAATCGATTTATGGAAACGGCGATAAAATAATTTCATGTCGGGGAAAGATGCAGGGTACTTCTGCCTTTTCTGCAGATGGGTTGTTTCAACTGTAAAAATGGACTTTAAACTTACTCCACAATTTTGTTAATTGGATGCAAAAGGAAATGGAAAAATTAGGGCCCCACTGTAATTGAGGCTTGATATTTTACAGTTCAATAAAAATTATTAATAACCTATGAATAATCCATGCTTTGAGGGTCAGGGGAGCAGGAGTCAATCAGAGCTGACATGAGGCGGGGTACACGCCCTGGACAGGTCACCAGCGTCCACAGGGCCAACACACAGACAAACAACCATTCACATTCGCATTCAAACCCCCAGTCAATTCAGAGTTTCCATTAAACCCCAATCTGCATGTGTTTGGACTGTGGGAGGAAGCTGGAGTACCAAGAGAACCCACACAGATACATGGAGGACATGCAAACTCCATACAG
The DNA here is from genome assembly GCF_022539355.2 of Hippoglossus stenolepis. Taxonomy (NCBI): domain Eukaryota; kingdom Metazoa; phylum Chordata; class Actinopteri; order Pleuronectiformes; family Pleuronectidae; genus Hippoglossus; species Hippoglossus stenolepis. The sequence goes on from NC_061485.1 coordinate 17,527,151, forward strand.
AAAGACCCCGGCTGGGAAACTGGGAATGACCCGCTCTACCATGTGTTCATTATGGATTGCAGGGGGAAGCGTGATCCGTTCAAACCTCTCAGAGTCAACTATGCTGCTGAAGGACACCGGTAATTAGCGTGACGTGTAGAGCTGCTGCTCATGACAACATGGCTGCTTCATTATTTAACGGCACGTTTGAAATATGACGCAGTGGTCGTCAGTCATGTGTGGACCACTGCACACCAGCTTTAGGTTAGGCTGAAACTGTACTTTGATCAGTACAGTGAGTTTTTGGCTCTGTATGCCTGAGAAAATCCCTCTCATTTCTCTTTTATATGGCCTTTTTAAGGAATTACCCAACATCTTTTGGCATAAGACATGGAAAAGGGTTAGTGAAGAGTTTGTCCATCTCCTCAAACATTGTGGTCATGGTCAGTCTTCACAGTGGCGATGTGGCGATAGAGGGATTTTATTATATTTAGAAATGTAGGGAACAAATAACGGCATTTAGGATCCACTATTAACTATGGTAAATGATTATTAAGAGGATCTTAAGTGTCATGTACAACAAATGACTTCTTCACTGGGGCTCTTATTAGTTGAGTTAGAGATCATTTAATACAAACTGTCAAACATACAACAAAAAATGACCCTTTCAAAATCTGCAACTTTGTACAATATTGACTACATTAGTCATCTTTTAAACATCTTAAGATATTTTCGATATAAAATAACGTGACGTGTATCTACTTGTATTTTATGTACTGCAGATCAGATATACTGACGTTGCTGCTGCATTAGAGGCCAGAGTAAAAACAAGCTTCAGTCGAAAGCAGATAAAGTGTGAGGGATATTAAGAAAACCCAGTCGAGACATGGAATGTAATCAGGGTTTTATAACAGCATTAAGGTCAACTAGTTCCATACGTTCTAATTGTACATTACGTCTGAGTGGAGAGAACGTGGAGGAGACCAGCTCGGCTCAAATGTGCAGCGTCACCCATCTGATGTGATTTGATGTCATGGAACCTACGGATATAATCAAACTACAACTGGAGGCTGATTCACGCTCGATCACCTGTTAGCCAGTTTTCTGTGTTCTTCCAGTGTCTTGGTGAACATGATCAAGCAGAGTGTTTAATACCAACATTAATATTGATTTCTTCACTACGTACTGTAGGCGTGCCACATACAGCCCAGGAACGAAGACTGTCCATTATCACATGGATGCTGTTACTGTTCGGCACACATCTGGACTCCAGATTCTGATCCGGTTCTTAATCTTAACAGATGCTTAGTGTTTTTATTTTGATGGGGGGTTTTCCTGGTAATTGCAGTCCTGACCAATTATTGCGTGTATGGCAATAAAAAAATCATTATTTGGTATTTTTACCACCCTATTCTTATTCTTCTACCTCACACCATGTGGCCACGAGCAGCTGGTGGACATTTGGTAATGTTCCTCATCTCATTGCCACACAGATTTAAGTCACGTCTATAAGCACCATAACCACGTTCTGAACGTTATGTCCCGAACACGTTTTTTTTAATGCACTGAGGAGCAAGTTAAAATGAAAAAAAAAAAGATTATGGGCTGTCTTGATGCAGTGATTTGCAAAGGCAGTTATACCCCAAGGGATCATTTCTGCAGTTGACTGACATTTAACTCAACTCACTAGATAATTAAAAAAAGAGGGATTTCATTAAATTAACTTGTGTCAAGGGGGGAAATAAAGAGCTGAACAAGATTATGCATTCATGTGATGTTTACTACATTTAAAAAAGTAACACATACAACTCAGGTTGTGTTTAAACATGAATGGAGTTAAATTAATGTAATGGGTAATTAATAATGTATAGATTAGCTTCAGCATTCCCAAGTAGTGAAGTAAGAATATAAACTTGACCAAAGCTATTTTAATATTTACAGCGCAGTTGTAGGAAAAAAAACTATTGCGGTAAAATTCCTTTCAAATATCATTAATTACACTGAAAGAAGAAAACTGTTTGCCAACAAAACATTTCTTCACTTGCATGATACACACTGATGAATTAAGTTTGTTTAAATGGAAGTCAATTGTGTTAATATAACTTTGAACAAACGTGATTCACAAGTGTGTCTCCAGCCAAAGTATTATCACCTTTGCCAAGTTATGTTTTCACCCAAACGTTTGTTTGTTGGTTTATTTGCTTGTGAGAAAGATGACGCAAAAACGACACAACAGATTATAATGAAACTTGGTGGAAGGATGCAGTACGGGTCAGGAAAGAACCCATTAGATTTTGATTTGAATCCTGATCAGGGGGAGGATCCAGAATTGTTTTAATCCATTTCTTTAACATTGTTTTTCAATATTTGAAAACTGAAGAGTGTCATTCTGATTCAAGTTGGTGAACAATTTAGGTTAAATAACCTTTTAAGAGCATGTTGAAACATGATGAAGAGGTGACCATGTACACGGCCATTCAAACAGCATGAAGGACAGACGACTGATACACACACACAACTGATAGACTCATTCATGTGCAGCTCTGGACACACATCTGTGTGGTGTGTGTGTGTGTGTGTGTGTGTGTGTGTGTGTGTGTGTGTGTGTGTGTGCATGTGCATGTGCGTGTGCGTGCGTGCGTGTGTGCGTGTATGTGTGCATGTGTGTGTGTGTAAAGACACTCCTCTGATACCCAGACAGGCAGACTGCAGCCATGAACTTTAGCCCACTAGTTTAGGAGCATAGCCGTCTCCCTTCTGGGCACTGGGCCAATACAATAAAGGGAAATACCTCTTAGGCTATCGCTGCCATGCTCTATACCATGATCTACAACTGGGCCACATCAGTTCACACCGCATGACAGCACAAAGAAGCCATTCTTTCACAGGATTTCTTATTATGTTTTTTCATAATCAATATTAATCCCCGGTTACTCAGGCAGGGCCAGATTAATTAAAAATGTTTCGCTTTGGGGAGAGTCTAATTTGTGTCAGCGTCTTGTGTGGTCTTCAGTTACTAACATGCTGAACAAGAAACCGAAGATGAGCCTCTGTGCCGGAGCAAAATGTTCAGATGTGTGGATCTTTCCTGGAAAGGCAAGAGGTGTAGAGGGCGCTTGAAATACTTCTGATTTCTAATCAGCAGTCCAACTAATGAAATCGTGGGGGTGGATTTGTTTGCAGTGCATTGCGTGAAACCAATAACTCATCCATGCACTGACCTAGTTTAGAAGTTGTTTATGTGTTCATGTAAATTTCAGAGGTCATCGTCTATCGTTCCCTCTTGAAGATAATCTCCCACTCAGTAAGTCTCATGAACATGTCTCGTGACAGACGTTTTCTGACAGAGCGGGTTTGATCTTTGCTCAATGCTGCATTTTCATCCTCATAACCCAGTGTCACAGACACGCACTTTCTTTTGTGGCCTCTGAAGCAGAGGTCTGATTCACATGTTCGGGTCAACTACTGTAAATAGTGAGTCCAGACATGTGGGGACTGCTGCAGTGCTTAAAAAATGGTCATCCAATTCTACCCTTTTCCCTCTTGAGGCTTCATTCAATCTGTTGTCAAATGTTTGCATCACATTTCATGTTGATTAACTTTAGAGTCCATGACCACCATTGTTCGCGTGTCCTATATGTTATGTCTCTGTTTGTCTGCTGCTATGTTTCTTGTTCATACTCTTGATATGTGTTCAGCTTCCTTGCACATGCAGGACGTCTGTATATCAAAGTTAGTGTCTCTTCCTAGTCCATGCAGACAACTGCAGAAATACCCTGACACCCGGAGGTCTACGTAAATTAGGCCACAAGAACCAAACAACATGGGTCCTTTTTGGGACCAAACTTAATATCGCCCTTAGCTAAATAAATCATGCATCATGACTTTCCTTGACATTTGTTGCGTGCTAACGCATGAGATTGGCCCAGAACATAAAGATCAAAACACAAAGTGTCCTGCACGGGATCCCACCACTGCAAGAATAGCTGCTAAAAATCAGGATGTCATGTATATCATGTCAGGAGTGACTCTTTAACCTGTCAGCTGACTGCACAGACATGTGATGCCGCAGTGTAAAGAACCTCCGTTAAATAAGTTCCCCAAAAATCACAGTTTTACTCAACAACATTTCACGTGTTTTTGTTTATGACAGAGTCTGAACTGACATTGTTGTTAATCAACTGCATGTTGCTGCTTTCTGCTGTTTTTCTGCTCAGCGTTATAAGAAGACGTGAAGAAAAGCCAATATGTCATTTTTTGGAAGTACGCCTACTTATATATCTTTCTCCTTCAGGCTGCACCCGTTCAAATGCACACCTAAAGGACTTGGTTGGCATATTGTGGCCATAACTTATGATTTAAATGGTTATGACATAGTATTGGGGTAATAAGTAGCTTCAAGGGTGATTAATAGTCACATATTTCAGATAAATTAAACTAAATTATCACCTAAAGAGAACAGGGAACCCACCAGGAATGTTGCAGTCACCGCATGTAGCACTAAAGAGCCAGTCGGAGATACTTTCTGGTACATGCACTGATTTGTCTTGATTATTATTAGACTGTAATTTAATTCTGTAAAATATATTGGTAGTATTGATACTTGCTTTATTTGCTTTTTTTGATTTATTTTGTGGATTTATGTCGATATATAAAAAATGTATCCCCAGCGATGTGATATATTGATGGAAATAAAATGTTCACCTAAGTGGATGCATTTGAACACAGGACGAAAATGTCATTGGTTAATATCACATTCATTTTAAATGCATTCTTTTCAATAAGCATTTGTATTTGAAGTTGATTTTACAGCTGAATGTCAAACACACTTTACATCAGATGTAAAATCTGTTTTAGATTATATTAATCAAAGATTTTTTATACTTACTCCCAAACAGTTGGTAAAATGAATCAACATATCAGGACCCTCTTGAAAAAAAGCCTCTGTTTAAATATATTATAGCAGATATTTAATAAGAACACAATAAGCTGACTATAAATTCAATGCTGGGCTGTAACACACGTGGAGCGCATATGCTTTCCACCAGGCCTCATTATTTTATACCTTACATTGCCACTTAATCCCCGGTTCTCTGAAACTGGGTGATCTTAGATTTCTGGTTAGAGTATCCAAAATGAGGGAGCAAATGTCAAAGCAGATTCTGAGTACAGCCCCCGGGTTGTTACTTCACAGTCCGCACACATGGTGCTTTGGACGACTTCCAGTTCAATTGAAATCAGGTCAGGATTTTCACTCTCTCCCTAGGAAACCCACCAAGTCAGCAGAAGAACAGGCAGAAAAGGCACTTTATCCCCCTTAACTGTTTTTTTTTAACACAAACTTCCACTGTCTTTGTTGATGTTTGCACAATCATTATTAATAGTCTGTGTTTGCGTTGCTGACTAAGCATGTTCGAATCCTCATTTGCAACACCTCTGGCTATTGGATCAAGTGTTTTTGCTTGGTTTTGTCTTTTGTCTGAGGTTAAACTAACCTCCAGCCCTCTTATCTCAGTCGAACAGACCTGGTTTCCCCCTCTGAGATCGATGGGATCTATAATAAAACTGGCGGTGGGTGCGTGGTCCTCTGAGCACACAAAGACATCATACCCCCAAGTGCGTGTTCACTCTAAACATGCCTGCGTCTGCTGGACTGTGAGAGAGCGGGTTGCCTCACAGGTGCAGAGATAAGCCTGAGCGGTAACAGAGAAGTCATGGATTATTTATCCAGGGCCTCCGTGAGCCTGTGTCTGGGATGGCCTGAGCGCGGCCCTCTGATTGGACACACCTTCCCGGCTCACGCCCTCGCCCTCTCATCCGGGCGGGGGAGGGGCCTGCGCCGCATTTACACCCATGATTGGCCCAAAATGAGAACAATTTTGCGGCTTTATCTCCCGCAGGTTCGAGGAGCAGGTCGCGCGTTATAAATAGAGGCTGCAGCCGGGGGAGACAAAATGAGCACCGACATCCGAGTGAGCCGCGTCCGGCCACCGCTCCATGACCCCAGTGAGAAGGATGCTGCAGCAAGCTCTTCGAATATCCGGCCGGAGCGCCTTCCCCCTGGTCAAGTGGATGGAGAGATGGGCCGAGGGCGCGTCGGCCGCTGCGCACGGTGCCAAGGACCTGAGGACCCTGGACGACATGCCCGGACCGTCCGTGGCCAGCTTCGCCTGGGACCTGTTCGCCAAACGGGGGCTGTCCAGGCTTCACGAGTTACAGGTAGGAGGACAAAAGTGCAAAACATGGATGAAATTAAAGAGGAGAACAGTGTTAAACAGACGAATAGTACACTTTCTGCATTTTTTAAATAGAAATCATACCGATGCACAGGAGATTAAGGAGGGCACAATGAATGGCTTTTTATTACCTCTAGGTTTTTGGGGAAAAAAACAAGAATATGACAATATATAGTGAACAGTATTATATGGATTATTTAAAAAATGCTTTCAGATAAGTTTAAAGACTTGTATTACTTCTCTGCTTTATGTCTTTGTGTTTTATATGGTTTTTCTTCGAAATGTTCAATTTAGTTGCTATAATTTCTTAAAGCCACATCTATGCTGATCCTCATACCCCAGTGATAAAACCAGAATCTGTGAATATGCAAATGTTTCCATTCACCACACACAAAATGTCAATGTCTCCTCCTTCACTTCAAATGTCTAATCTCAGTGAATGTGCACTGGAGGTGTCTCAATAGTGCAAGTTGCATGCTGCACGCTGATTGGCTTCCAAATGAGATATGATGTCACAAAACAAGACGAGCCTGTACGCACACGTTTTAAACTCCGATGTAAAGTGAGCACATAGCAGATGCATATGGAACAACCCTCTATAGGGTCAAACTCCACACGCACACATCTTCCAGCACAGAAACGGTCGTCCGAGTGAAGCAAAAAACTTTTTTTATTGAAATTCCTCTGTATTGTATAATTGTAATGTTTAAAATAAATCTAAACATGTCTGTTACTGTGCAGTGTCTCTGTGTAAAACATGTCACAAATACTCCTGCACTGGGCTTTAAACTATAAAGAGCAAAGATAATGCAAGTCATCTTGTGTAGCCTGCAGGGTTTTTTAACCCTCTGTCTCGTGTGCCATGCAGCTTGAAGGGTTGAAGCGCTATGGTCCCATGTGGAAGGCCAGCTTCGGCCCCATCCTGACAGTTCACGTGGCTGACCCGGCGCTCATCGAGCAGGTGCTGAGGCAGGAGGGCCAGCACCCCATGCGCTCCGACCTCTCCTCCTGGAAGGATTACAGGAAGCTCAGGGGACATCACTACGGACTCTTGACATCGTGAGTGCTGAAATATCCTCTGACTTGTCAAACTTTTCTGTCTAAGCTTTTGTCCTATCCTCTCTCAGCAGACCTGAATCTTAAGACAGTGTTAAAAGGTTTATGACCTTTCTGATGTAACTGAGAACAACAAAGAGGAAGCACCATCCTCATCTCAATTTATTTCATCCACTTACATGAAACTTTTTTTGATCCAGGCAGAAAAGCTAATAATGTTTTACACGTTTTTTTTCCTAACTGTGAATGAAGAGATTGGATAAGACCATTTCAAAGCTCCCTCTTGAAACCATAAAGTCCAATAATCCAGCTGTGCGTACAAATTCATGACAGTCTTCGTGGTGTGTTCGCAGTGAGGGGGAGGAGTGGCAGGCGGTGAGAAGCCTCCTGGGGAAGCACATGCTGCGGCCGAAGGCAGTGGAAGCTTACGATGAAACCCTGAACAGCGTGGTCAGTGACCTCATTGCCAAACTTCGCCTCAGCAGACGCCCCGGAGGCCTCGTCACTGATATCGCCAGCGAGTTCTATCGCTTCGGCCTCGAGGGTAAGGTTTCACCCAGTCTGATGAGTGGAAATGTCATGTATCTGTGCAGGGTGTATGACACCATGTAAACATTGGTAATTAGTGCCAGCCGCATGCAGCGGGCAGTATAATGTGATATCACTGACATTTTAAATACAAATGCCTGTCAGAGCCTGACATCCTATAATTATATCAACATTTCCACCTTAGAACATTGAGGAGTAACCTTTGTCTCACCTTCCCAGGGCTGGAAAAACTACTCAAATGGTTTTATTGGAGTTAAAGAGTTGACAGGGCTTTTTTAATAAAGTTATACTTAAACTTAAAAGCAAAGCAGGATCACTCGTAAAGTAGTACAAGTACTCATGAAGTACAGTGGCCAGAATGGGGTGTCATGTCATTATTTTGTATATATTAGCTAATTGTTACTGATGTTTTACTGTGTAAGTCAGGCGTTGAGAATGTTTTTCCTGCCAAAGGATCATTTAAACAACCGTCATGGGCCATATTCAATTATTGAACACATATTACACTGATCTCTCTAATGTGTTGGCTGGAACGGCTCTTTTTGCTGAGGTGTCTGATGTCAGATGGTAGTGAGGATGACGCTTTGAACAGCGCTGCTGGTTTTAGGTCAAACTACTTGAACCAAAAACCAGCTGCACTGTTAAAAGCGCAACAATTGTAGGCCACCAATCCTGGTGTAAGCAGTTATATTTGGTTGAAGTGCTGATATAATTTATATAATTTAGCCACCTTTACATACCAATGAATAGTTTAACCTAAAACTGCATCAGAGTGCATAATGATATATTGATCATGTGTTGTCTATGTAAATCTTACAGTAAGCAAAGATATTACCTTTGGTGGTGAATTGCTTCCTATATCAGGGTCTTGTTTCTGAGTGAGTGTAGGATAGAGCGGGAGATTGACAGGCGGATTTGCGACAACACAAGCGTTAATGCGGACATTGCCAGAAGGCAAAGCTTTAGATTTAGCAGTCGATCTCTGGTCCAGACCTCAAATGGTCATGAACTCATGTTAGTGACAGAAAGAATAACAACATAGATACAAGCGGCCGAAATTACTTTCCTGTGTAGGGCGACTGGGTTCAGCCTTAGAGATAGGGTGAGGAGCTCCAAGTAAAGTCGCTGCTCCTTCAAGTCGAAAAGACCCAGTTGGCTTGGGCATCTGATTAGGATGCCTCCTGGGTGCCAACTGTTGGAAGATTAACAGATTCATCCAAAAGAAAGAGAGCCTGAGGTAGAACTATAACTTTGTGTAGGGATTTCATATCCCATGTGGCCTGAGAACGCCTCAGGATCCAGCAGGAGAAGATGGAAAATGTGGCCAGGGATGGATTGATGAATGGATGTATGGAAGTACAATGTTCCCTTTAAAAGAATTAGGTTGAAATATTCATTGAAATGGAAATACTCAAGTAGTGAGTACTTTCAAATTGCACTTATAATATAGAACATCAGTAAATGTACCTTGGTACGCAGCTTTTCTGTGTTCATCGTTTTCCAACTGTGATTTAAGAGGCAAAGTTTGTCAGATATTTACAGTCAAGTTTCTCAGTTTGAGAAAGAAAGAAAATTGCCTGAGGGTATGGCCTCTTTCCCTCTGTGCTCCTGCAGTTCTCCTTGCAGGAGGACAGAGTTGCATTCATTTATTTTACTGTCAGATTTTGTCCAGACTAAACACATCTGGTGACTGCACACGTCTCAAACATTTACTCTGTAACGTCACCAAAATGACTGTATTGTTGAGTAGAAGCTGGATTGTGACATTTAAAGAGAAACCAAAGGAGATCAAATGTCTCGCTCATATTTACAATATATAGATTTAAACACTGAAACCAAGTTTCCAGTTTTGAAGCGTCCAATATTCTACCATGTTCTTTATTTTCAGATAAAAAAAGCTCTTTTTGTTTGTAGTGTTATTGCTTCATATTTCTAAACGGAACCATAATGTTTATTCTTTACTCTTTTATCCTGATGGACTAATCAAAATACAATATTATATAATTTTGTGTCTCTATTTTTTTTCAACAGGTATTTCCTCCGTGTTGTTTGAGTCCAGAATTGGTTGCCTGGATCCCGTGGTTCCTGAAGAGACAGAACGTTTCATCCAGTCGATCAACACCATGTTTGTGATGACGCTTCTTACTATGGCCATGCCCAGCTGGATGCACAAGCTGTTCCCTAAACCTTGGAACGTCTTCTGTCAGTGCTGGGACTACATGTTTGATTTCGGTAGGTTCATTCTCCTAAGCATCATCTGAAGTTTTATATTGGAAATGTGCAAACTTGGAAACAATACGTCTATTTGTTAGAATTTTCCTTTTAATATTTCATTGCAAAGAAAATGCTTTTTAAAGTCAGAATATGTGAAATATACAAACTAAATCTATCAATTGCTAGAGTATATTATAGAGACACTAAAGATGCACTACACGAGCGAGCACCTCATGTGGAACCGAAACAAAAGTGTGAATGTCTTTCCACACTTAATGTGATGAAATTCCTTCCATTCCCCTCAGTTCTAATTGGCCGTTGCTGGATCCACTCATCGCCGGGTTGTCATCCCACTTACTCTCCCCAGTACATTAAGACTTATCCAGATCTAAGACTTCGAAATCAAACATGTTTAGAATAATCACTGGATCAGGAAGCAGGAGATTAAAGTCCTTAGCCCTCACGCACTACAATATCCTCTGCGCTGTAACAAAATGTGAAGTCTTGATGCTGAACATCAGCTTAATGATCAAACTCTGGTTGTGATCGACTTAATAGTTGTTATTTTCCTTCAAATTTGGAAAATAGAGACCTCAAGTTCAAAAGAGAATTTGGATATAATCATCAAGGCTTTTATCAAGAAAGATAACTTGACCCTAACCTAATAAAAATACGCCCTAGAAAGCTGAAAATGTACTGCTTGGTCTAAGCAGCCTTATGTGAGCGAGTCTCTTCCACATTTACCGACACATAATGTCAAATGATATCTGTTCCTGTAGCAAAAGGTCATATCGACCAGCGGCTGACAACCGAGGCAGAGAAAATTGCTCGTGGAGAAAAGGTGGAGGGCCGTTATCTCACCTACTTCCTGTCCCAGACGGGCCTGCCCATAAAGACTGTCTACAGCAACGTCACAGAGCTGCTCCTTGCAGGAGTTGACACGGTACGAACGATCCCTCCGTCACCTTTTTCACCGTGTTCCGTCCGACAGTTTGTAAAAACTCTTGTGTCGCCGTGTTTTTTCAGATCTCCAGCACGATGTCCTGGTCCCTGTATGAGCTGTCCCGTCACCCTGAGCTGCAGGCCTCGCTCCGGAGTGAGGTGTTGAGCGCGCTGGAGGGTCGGAGGGTAGCGGAGGCAGCAGATGTTGCTCACATGCCTCTCCTGAAGGCCACAGTCAAAGAAGTGCTCAGGTATAAGTGGAGAGGTTGCAGTCATTTTGCAGACAAACATCTGATTTTTTCGAAGTTGAATTATGCTTACAGTATTGTACTTTCTTTTTCAGGTTGTACCCGGTTATTCCTGCAAATGCACGGGTCATCCCAGAAACAGACATCCAGGTTGGAGGCTACCTCATCCCTAAAAATGTGAGGGAATAAGTGCATATTCACACTCAAACTCTGGCACATGCCATTTGGTCACATTTGAAAGAGTCTTTGCTATGGATGGATTTTACATGAATGGTTCACCTTTGCAATATGTCACATCTAACCATTACATGTTTCCATCCAGACTCTGATCACCCTCTGCCAATATGCAACCTCACGGGATCCGGCAGTGTTTCGTAATCCAGATGAATTCCAGCCTCATCGATGGCTGAACAAGGACCCGGCTCACCACCCGTACGCCTCTCTACCGTTTGGCGTGGGAAAACGCAGCTGCATAGGTCGTCGTATCGCCGAGCTGGAGCTCTATCTCGCCCTTGCCAGGGTGAGTAGGCTGGACTTTATTTTTATTAAGACTTTGAGAGAATAGAGTTAGCCTTTAAAATCAGAAGAGTCCAATCTGGCTTTAATCCAGACCTGAGTCAAGTGATCTTAGTGAAAAAGGACAGAAGGTAATAAATCCAGGAACTTTCACATTACAGCTAAGATGCACTGACTCACTGTCTGATTACTTGTTGAATATCAGAATATTTCTAAATATTATTAATCGCTTAGTCAGTTATTCTAAAAATTGCACACAATGTAACATTTATAAGAAGAGGCTTAAGGTACTGTAAGCAGTGTCATCGCAGTATAATAATTATTATTATTTAAACAAGGATACAAACCTTTAAACACAATAAGCAAATACATACAATGTCATTTAAAATCAAAGACAGCAGATAAGATAATACAACATCATTTAAAAGTAAATGCAAAAGAAAAGGAAAACAGACACATTAGTAAAAGGAAGAAAAAAAACAATCAAATAAAACAGTTCATTTACATTTAGAGATTAACTAAGTATTAAATCTTTCATGAAAACTGACAATTGAAACTAGGACACTCGGAGGGCGTAGGCCTCCACCAAGTCTAACGCCCTATCTCGTCATGTAAAAGAAAGAAAACAAAAACTTCCTGGACCCGCTGAGTTCTTCCTTGGGTCATGCGCGACTCCCTCCACATATTTTCATGGAAATCGGTTCAGTAGATTTTGAGTAATCCCGGAACAGACGAACAGACAGACGGCAATGAAAACACAGCCTCCTTGATGGAAGAAATAAGATTGTGCCACATGCTGCATGTTACAGATTACTGGAACGATCAACAAGTGATTTAGATTGTTTACGATTTAATACAGTTTGTCACAAACTGCTGCGTTTCCCACAAATCATCTTACTGCCCTTTGGAATAATGTGAAAGTTAAAGAATGTGTTTTAAGCCATTGTACAAATCCTGCTCCTAACGCTTTCATTTGATTACTTAATCCTGGGTTTCAGATTAGAGTCACTTTCCAACACTTTCTCCCATGACGCCCACTTGATATTATTTTTCACCCTGTAGTAAATCTATTTTTATCTGATTCCTCTCTTATTAGATCCTTGTAGAGTTCGATGTGAAGCCGGACCCAGAAGGGGTTTCCGTGAAGGCCATGACACGGACGCTTCTAGTTCCTGACAATGTCATTAGCCTCCAGTTTATCGAACGATGACCTGCTCCCCCCAAGCTGATCAGTTACGTGAACGTGAGTCCTCCCGGCAGCAAGGAACACTGGCAGGCGGAGCCACCACAGGAACCGTGAGCCCGCCGCACACAGTGGATCATATCAGAGCAGACCTTTAACCTTCAACACAACTCAGACCAAAGCCCTGCGTACCTGTCACCGCGGCTGCAGAGGCCGACATGTGGAAAAGGACAAATGAACAAAGGAGGAGCAACGACTCATCACTAAAACTTCCACGGGGTGCGGTGTAGCTCCAAATTTAAAGCTGTGTATTTTAATGAAATCACCGTTAAGCACTTAAGTATTTGACTGATTTGATTTAAGTTAGGGATCTCCAACACAGTTCACTCAGATGTTCATTGAGTCAAAGCGGGGTACACTTCATGGACTTGCAATATGTAAAGAATTTGAAGCTGAGTTATTTCAGAATCTGGTAGCGCTGCCTGAATCTGATTATGAACCGTACAGTGCAGCAGTATCAACAATTTCCTGTCGTGATCCGGCAAAAAGGAGCGTGTTTGTATGTTTTATTTCTCTTTAAATCTGAGATAGACGGTGTAAATGATTGTTATCAGAACCTTAGACACATGGCACATGGAGACACTGTTTCTAATACCTCCAGCTACTGTGAGAGAGTTGTGTAGATATGATCAGTGAAAAGTGTATTTTGGTGCTTGTGGTGAAAAACTTTTTGTGACCGGTTCCTTTTATTTTTGAAAAGAAATGGCAGCTGTTGAAATGATTCCTGTGTAGGGAGACATGTAGTGCCACTGAAATCTGGAAAAGTAGGCTAGTCTGCACTCAGGCTTTGTAAATGTCTGTATTTGTCTCTAAAATGTAAATATACGCCTCGATTGATTAGTGCAGCACAATGTCTTTAATTTGTCTTGTTTTTTACAACTAAAACTTATGAGTGATATATCAGCATTCTGTAAACTTGGTAAGCTTCTGTATTTATTTTTAATTTAACACACTTTGGAACTGTTACTGTAAACGTCAATAAAAGGTTTCAAGTTGCACTTGTTTCAATGTGTTGGTTTTATTCAAGTGAATCAATGAGAATCCAGGTTATATCCACATTATCACCTGTTTCTTTGTTCTACCTCAGCATTTAAATCATCAGATCATAGGTCTGACTTATCACGTTGGAATAAGTCATTCGTTTGATGCCAGGGAACAACCACTGTGCACGTAGGCAGTAGTTTCTAGGAAGCACGGTGCTGAGAATCAAAGGTTCCTGTGACATGTGGACTGAGTGTGAGCTGTGGGTCAATAATCACTCCACAAAAACCACTGCACAGCGTCGTTCATCACATCTTCTCGTCCTGTCACGGAACGATTATGTTTCACTGCAGCTCCACCTCAAAACAGAAGTCATGCTGTTTAAATATTAGAGATTCAGTCAAAATTTGACATAAGCTCCAAAACCTTAGACCAATTTATGCCAAATATGAATGAGCTCTGTGATGGAAGTTTTCTGGAAGCTGGCGAAAGGAGAACTCACGCAGCAGGTGATGTCTTAGGCAGAAGAGTTTAACGTAGACTTGATGTAGCTCCTGACTTACACACACGTGTTTATTAGTTCTGTGCACTTTTAGAAGTTAGACATGGAATTACTACGAAGCTAAACACCGTATTGGATCAATATTTGACTGTTGAGAAATGGACCATGGGAGAAACGTCATTAAAGTGCGGCTTTCTGCACTGGAACTGGAAAAACCGTAGTCCTCCAACAACACTGGAAAACTTTGGGTTCCTGTAGGGAAAAGGGAAAAGAACCACAGGGCTGTGGTTGGAAGAATAACCCTGTGTGTAAAGTGTAACTGTACCATTTTCTTTAATGATGTGAGGGGATGTCCTCGGACTACGGAGACTTTCGTTTATTTTAAATCTTACTGGTAGTTATACATTCAGTTGGCAGTTAAAACCAATCCAGCCTAATGCAACAGTCCTATAATAAATCCTCCCATCATGAAGGTTATAATGTTCAGTTTATGGAAATTTCATCGAGGACTTGATTTAAATGTGTCGTCATTATACATTATATTACATTATACAGAGATGCCTCATTGATATAAATGGGATTCATATAATACTGGAATCAGCTGTCCTATAATACAGTATAACTGCACTACAAACTATATCCTCTAATATATATATCAGTGTCAGCATCAACCCATAAAATCCACATTGATCAGGCTCTAATCGTGACAACAGGGGCAACTTGTGTGTGTGAATTTTCAATAAGCAAAGACAGAAAGAGGAACAGGTTATAAAATGTATCAAATAAAATCGTGTGAGAGTTAAATCAGCGAGTGTCTAAACTCCAGTCCAGGAGGTGGCGCTACAGCTCCGTGATCAGAGCTCACAAGTGGAAAGTAGCGGAGAAGCTAATGCTAACAGACCTACGTCAAATCCATAAACTCGTGTAGCCAGTTCGTCATGTAGGAAGCGAACACGCTGCTGATAACAAGTACCGACAGACTACAGACTCCAGTTAACGGACCGGATATCATAACGTAGAAAACTAACAAGAAAAGGTCAGTAACGAGACTGCAGCTGTTTGCATTAGCTTGCTAATCAACTATCGTTAGCTTCCGTCTTAGCTTAGCTTGTGCTAGCTTATCAGCACAAACCAGCAGATTCGGATGGTTTACGATCAGATATCATCGTCTAACCAAGCAGACTGTACTGACACAGTGTGTATGTCGGCTCTATTACCCACCACTGCGATTCATACCATGCTAAATGCTGCTTATTGAAGGCAGCGGGAGAGGCTGCGGCTAACGTTGGATGTAAACAAAAGACGTGGCTAAGTTGATTAGCCTGTCCATCCTCTTGACTTCCACTCATGCTAAACAAACACACAGCCTCGACATGAGTCTCACACACATATAAAAGAAAAACAGGGAATTGAATGATGTACTCTGGGACGTAGTATGTGCTTTTTAACATGTGTTTCTGCTTGAGCTAAAGGGCAAACATCACGTTAGCATGATCACTGTCATGGGATAACATCGATAATCAAGCATAGGCCGACGTATTCACGATTACTCCTCACTCCATTTATTAGGTACCAGGATGTAAATCCAGAGCCTCTGATCACCTCATTCTTGCATAAATCTCCTGCTCAATGTTTCACAGTTGTCTGCATTCTAGACTAAGGAAACGCTTCTGTTTTATGGACTGATGATATACATACATACATACATACATACATACAGTAAGGATGTCTAGTCAAACCGTGTCCTGAGTCTACACGGAGACATCTGAATGATTCCCTGATGTGTTGTGTGATGTAACAGATGCAAGCAGGTGACCCTGTGGTTGGTGCATCTATGGCAGTCTCAGGTGCCCAGAGTCGGTCAGAGGACGAAGAGTCGCTCGGAGTAAAAGATATGAAAAGGACAGCAACACAAGCATTTGGCAGTGGTGTTCCCAAACGTAGAAGTTCTTCCAGGTTTGATATATTTCCTTATATATTTTACAGTCAGTCCAGCTGTGCAGTAGCATAGTTTTGTTGGCAATAATACATACACACACATATATATATATGTGTGTGTGTGTGTGTGTAAATAGATGTGATGTGTAGTGCTTCAATAATGTTGACAAAATAATGTCCCCAGGTCGATAAAGAGGAAGAAGTTTGATGATGAGCTCGTAGAAAGCAGTCTTGTGAAGTCATCTAGCAGAGTCAAAGGCCCTCCTGTCATTGAGCCTGTCCGCTGTCCAGCGAATGAACTTTCATCTTGTGAGAAAAAAAAGGTTTGTATGACCATGAAATCCACAGATTTCATCAGGAAGCAATGGCTGCAATAGAGCTTGTAAAGGTGCAATGGATGATTTATGTACCTTTGATACATGATGTCAGGTGACAAAGTCAGGAACCACTCTCACACCACCTCTCGCCATGGTAATAAACCCTCCACCCATCACCAAAAGAGTGAAGAAAAGCAAGCAACCTCTACATATCACCAAAGACCTGGGGCGGTGGAAATCCACTGATGATCTGCTCCTTATTAATGCAGTGCTGCAGGTGAGGAGTTCAAAAATTACAATCATTGCCATATTGTTGAAGAATTCTGTGACTAGTTTCTTGTATTAATCTGTCACTTTATGAATCCCCAATGTGTGACGTTCATACCACAGCTCTTGTATTTTTGTCTTTCTCTAGACAACAGATTTAACCTCAGTTCATCTGGGGGTCAAGTTCAGCTGTCGTTTCACTTTGCGGGAGATTAAAGAGAGGTGGTACGCTCTGCTCTACGATCCTGTCATCTCAAAGTAAGAGGCTAAGAGAGCAGTGATCCTACATTAACCTCCTGTTCCCAGTCTCTATAATTCACTTGTTGATGACACTTCAGTATCTTTGAATCTCATTCTATTTGTTGTCTGTCTGGTTAGGCTGGCATGGCAGGCCATGCGGCAGCTTCACCCAGAGGCCATTGCAGCAATTCAAAGTAAAGCCCTTTTCAGTCAGGCTGAGGAGGCACTGCTGGCCAAGATTGGTTCGGTATGTGAAATTGTTTCTTTGGAAAAAAATGATCCATCACATGAATTTACTCATTTAACATCTGTACTCATAAGCTATTTACCAAATTTGTCATCAAACAGACCAGTCAGCCTAAACTGGACGTGTTCCAAGAGCTTCTTAGCAAACACCCTGGTGTCTTTCACCCATCGCGCACTCCCAAGAGCCTACTGGTGCACTGGCAGCTGTTAAAGCAGTACTACCTACTGGATGACCAGAGTGGTGAGTTTAATTTCCCACCCATTTCTACCAATATTGGTACATTTACCATTAATGTGGTTTGGTTTTTCTGTGCAAATAGACAGACATTTTTATGAGAAACTTCTATTTTGGTTTCATATACATACTGTTATACTGCTGTGAATTGCTAATATGCCTGCACTAATTCACTGTTATTGATGGTTGTCATTTTGATGTATGAGAAAGCCCCTAGTGTCCGTTTTGGGAAAAAATGTGATGGGCTCTATATTTAATGGCTTTGTTGGTTTCGATTGTGTGTTGCAGTCCAGCCTCTTCCTAAAGGTGACCAGGTCCTCAACTTCTCTGATGCTGAGCAGATGGTTGATGACGTAAAGTTAAAGTAAGACAGTCTTTAATTTTTCAGTATTTGTGTTTTTTTCCCATCTACTCACTATTCTGTAAAATATTGTGTGTCCATGAGTTATCAAAACTGATCATGTTTCTTTTCACGCAGGGAGAGCAGAGATGAAGTTTTGGAACATGGTAAGAAGTCATTATTTAGGAAACGTATTGTCTATTACATTGTAATTATAGACAGAAATGTCCTAATGGATTTTATCATCATTGCACAACATGAATTTAAATTGTCCTTATCTTCTTTCTCAGAGCTGATGATTTCTGATCGGCACCAGAAGAGGGAGATCAGACAGTTAGAGCAGGAGCTGCCTCGTTGGCAGGTTCTGGTGGACAGTATCACAGGTATGTAAAGTTCCTCTTGCCAAGGTCAAGCTTATGGCTTTTATTATTTGTTCTAATTTAGTCTGGTGGAACTAATTAATGTTCATATGTGTCCCCAGGGATGAGCATGCCTGACTTTGACAACCAGACACTGGCAGCACTACGAGGGCGAATGGTACGCTACCTCATGAGATCAAGAGAGGTAATTAATCTCCTGTCAATTGTAACGGTGATGCAATGCACACATCAGTGAGGCGAAAACAGAAGCATATAGTAAAAGGGATTTCTTTATCTGTGACGATGTATTTTCACTGGGATGCTAATTGTTTTTTTTACACAGATTACGTTGGGTAGGGCGACCAAGGACAAACAGATAGATGTGGATCTGTCACTAGAAGGACCAGCCTGGAAAATATCAAGAAAACAAGGTGAGTAAACTCATTCAACCCTCGCCTGATTGTTTTGGACAATCTCCTGCTGCTTTCTTCATATGTGAAAGGGAAACTTAGGATTTCATGTCTGAAAATAGTTTAATGACCTAAACCTGTAATATCTGTTGACAGAAAACATACCTACCAATCATCTACAAATCGTTATGTAATGAAATAAAAATATGATGGTTACTCTGCGTGTTGCCGTTTACAGGAATTATTAAACTGAAGAATAATGGTGACTTCTTCATCGCCAACGAGGGCAGACGACCCATTTACATTGATGGCAGACCAGTCCTGTCAGGCAACAAGTGGAAACTCAATAACAACTCAGTGGTGGAGGTGTGTTTGTGGTCCAACCAAGTCGTATAAGATTTCAAATTTAACTACCATGATGTGTTCAAGTGGTACTGAGCCATGCAAGGCCCTAACATACTGTGTCTGTCTCTTCAGATCGCAGGTCTCCGCTTTGTGTTTCTAATTAACCTGGAACTTATCTCGCTAATAAAAGCCGAAGCAGCCAAGATGACTCAGCAGTGAATGTCCACGACCAAGCACAAGAATCGATAGACGGAACACGCTGGCAGATGAATGGACCAGTCAGTCGTTCTGCGGAGGAGAGGGCTTAACAGTTGTTCTTACAAAGCACAGCACCGTTACCAAGACTCAGACTGACAACAGCTATGTTAACCTCACATGTGAACTTGTCAACAGGCTACTGCTTAACCCTGGAACTAAATAGTAACAGGTTCTCACTTGGTGTTTGAACATTTTCCATGTTGTAATGTAGATAGTCTCATGGTAGAGCCTTGTTTTCCAGTTTTTCAAAATATTGTATTTAAATGCTGCAGTTAAAGCTTTTTCAAAAACCGAGCTTGTGTTCACGATGTTTTGTTTACAATCAAATCTACTGTTGTTTCACATGTAAACAAGACAAATATGCTAAAAGTATGAAATACACTGAATAATTTGTACTCAGTGTCCCAATACAGGAAATCAGTTAAAACCTCTTGAATCTTTCTAACTGTAAAAACTAAATAAATATTGATGCCATACTGTATTTTGATAAGATTACTCTGAATCAGTCAGGGTTCATAGATATGTTATCAAATGGAGGCGGGGACATTATGAGGGAAACAATGAGAACTACTTGCTTTTCTCTTGAAAGACTGAAGTGAATTTTCTAGAATGGAGATCTCCTGTTTTAATCAGATGAAAAAACCTGCAGTGGCTTTTTTATTAACTTCCTAACATTGCATGTGAAGCTTGTGGGAGATTGTGGCTGCACAGTGCTTCTGATTGTATCTGTAGCTTTAACAATGTGCCCATTGAGACAGTGAAGGTACTATTATAGGTTGTAAATATGTACATAAGCCACAGAGAGGCAAATAAGCCTCACTACACAATGTGTCCTGTGTGAAACCAACTCCTCCTTTACTCAACTCATCGAACTTCTGATCTTAGTTTTTTAGTCATTTCTCTGGACTCTTGGTGCAGCAGAAATAATGATCTCTTGTCTCGAAGCAGTTAGTTACAAAGACACTATAGAAGGGTGCTTACAGAGCGCATAGCTCCACCAAGGTTAAACGCCCGATCACGCTATCTTAAAGAAAATGATACAAAAATATTGGATCTGCCCTTATGTTCAGATGTGGATCAAAGCTTAATACTTTTTTTGGCCCATGTCAAAATCGACTCGAAACGGGGTCATTTACACCATGTGTTCAGCCTAAATGTCCGCTGTTATCCTCCTCCGGAGCAACGTTCACGTTCGAACGAACACACCGCACACATTGCACAATAGCTCTCGCCCAAGGGTGTGTGGGGGGTGCACGGTAGCATCGCTAGTGAAGGCAGCGGACATTTAGGCTAAACAAATTAGAGGCAAGGTGAATGGAGTTTGGTGTGACGCTGCTAAAGCCACTACAAAGCAGCTACCTAGTGGCATGCAGGCTGCAGCTCCTGAACACACACACAAATCTCCTCACACATTTTGCGGATCTGCCAAAGCAGAAGTGATGTGTAAAAAACAACAACAGCCAATTGAGAGGCCGCCTGAGTAGAAACTGATGACTTGTCTGTATTTTCAGCTCTTGAAGCAAAACACGTTTCAGCCTTTAATCTCCATGTATGTGTTTTACAGATTAGTCAAAACATTTACAGATATAAATACACTTTCAAATCTTATTTGAATAAATACATGTTTGACGATATTTTCTTTATACATTTTCAAATCTGTTTACACACATACACACAAATTCTAAATACAGATTTGCTGATCCATGTTCACATTCACAAATCTGATTACACACAGAAGGATTGAGACTCAAATTTGTCAGTATTTTGCTGCTGGCCCCACAGGATCTGCTCTTCTTTCACCAGTGTTTATGTTGGGTATTTTAGTCAAAACTGCATTTATTTATCTAAATAGTACATACACAACAAATGAGAAGTAAAGATCATATAGAATAAAGATAGGTAATAAGTATATATATATATATATATATATATATATATATATATATATATATATATATATATATATATACACAATATATATAAAGAGGAGTAAATAGCAGATATTCACTTTGTACACAACATACAAAAAGATCTATATTATATATACAATGTATACACAGTATATATAAAGAGAAGTAAATAGTATAAATACCGCATATACAAAACATATACAAAGAGAAGTGATATATGTATACATACATTTGATATAAGTGGTATGCATACATTACTCAGAAAAATTAAGGGAACACTTAAATCACACATCAGATCTTGATGAACAAATTATTCACGTTGAAAATCTTTACTGTATAATTTGTTGAGAACAAAATGACGTAACAACGGAAACCAAAATCATCAACCGGTTAAGGGCTGGATTCAAAACCACACTGAAAATCACAGTAAAAAATTGAAATCCCAGACTGAACCAACTTGTGTGAATTTCATCACAACATCTCGGGCTGTATGCACTCCTGATAACATCTGGGTACATCGGATACACAATATTTACTGTCTATCTTCTGTATCCACTCTCTGCAATACAATTTATGATCTGTACTTTGCAGCAATCCAGTTTGAAACAACGACAATGCATCACTGACAGTTTAATCATTGACTAATAAATGCACTTGTTCCATGTGCCTTATGAATTGGTCCAATCAAAGGGAGTTTCTACAACCCAACACGTCATCTCACTGGCTTGTGAAAGATTATACAGCTTTAGTAAAACCATGTAATGGCACTAATAAAGTTTAAGACCAATTAAAAATGTTGCATACCTAGGAGGAGTGTATGGTTTTTGCTACACTGATGTTACAGCAGCCAGTGTGACTCAAATCGATGTTTTCCACTGGTACAACTGGTGTGTTATTTGTCGGGTGATAGCTCAGCAGAAACCAGTCGGGTGACTTGGCAGAGGAAACATGTATAATATGTGGTAGGTCCCTGAACGCCGCAGGGTCAGTGAACGTCTCAGCTCCGTGCTACGTGTACGGAGGTTTGGGCGGTGGAGGGGGAGAACATCCGGACACGCGCCGGGATTGGCTCAGCAGAAGTGAAGAAGTGAGTGACCCTAACTTTGGTTAGCTTTACATGAAGAAACCGGCCGGTGGTAATGTTCCTTGTGTTTGTGAACGTATCTGACTGAGTGGGGGGGGGAGCGGGGCAGGCTGGCTGCGGGTGCTGTAGCCGGCTAACTTGAGTGTTAGCTAAGTTTAGCTACGTGGGGAAGATGGGGATGTGGGTGATGTCACACGTCAGGTCGCTAACGGACCTTAACTTTATTGTGACGTTATCTCACAGCAGATACGCGCTGCCTCGGCTACGAGCCTGGAGCCGACAGCTTCACAGCTGTTTACATGTTTACGGTGCTCGTTGAGTTCAGTGCGTTTTTTTAGACTGATCTTCGCCTCTCGTACTCCGTGGGGGTCTCTCGGGGGGGGCTAGCATGTGTCCACACAGGCTACTGCAGCACACACATGCGTCCGGCTACATGATATAAATAGACAATGGCAGATCTGGGATTTCTCTCAATCAGGGGCCATTAAGGAGCCACCTGTTTAATACAGAGGAGCCGGTCATGTGTCCACATACACTTCCTGATTCAGGAAGATGCACATGTAAGGCATTCCTGTTCAAATGTTAGATCGAGAGCTTTGAGCAAAGACGCGAATCAATTCATATATTTTTGGAAAATTGTTCATTGTTCAAGCAAATTGTTAACTTTAAAAAAAGCTTCGAATTTTATTTTTGAGAAACGGTCATATTTAAGTATTGTTTGTTTTTAACTAATTTATTTCACTAAATAACTTGGCACAATATGTAAAATTTGAGAGATGATTTAAAAACAGACAGTGAAGTATAAAGCAATTATCTGTCAACATTATTCGACCTCGTGCAGTAGATTGTAACCACTGTATGAAAACCTCCCAGGAAATACTGCTCCGCTTGACGAGCTGCAGCCTTTATCAGCGGGACACAGTCACACCAATGACAGATAAGAGGATGTGACAGGTCTGCAAACACATAGACAGAAACACCCTGAATTAAATAAAAGTGTAGGGCCTCTAACTAACAGCTATTGATTTATTACTGGTTCATCTGCTGATTATTTTCATGATTAATTGGTTCGTCTGTAACGTATAAAAAAAAAATAGTTAAAGGGTCCACATTATCATTTCTTTTCCTGGAAGTGCACATGTTTCCTCTCACTTTTCTATTCATGTTGTGAAAGCCAGGAGGAAATGAAAGGAATTTGGTGTAGGAAAGATCAGACTTCATGGTTATGTTGCTAGCATGCAGGCAGCACTCAGATAAGTTATAGTAGAAACAACATTTGGCAGCTGCCTGCAAGATGACTCAGCTGTTACAGTTTTCAGGGTAACGCGCCAAACTCTTTGTTGATTTGCCGTGTTTTCTTTGGCATATCTGGCACTCGACTTACTCAGGGTCATCACTGCAAATTTGGAATTCATTACAGACACTTGACGTTTTCCACAACTCGCTTACCTAGTTTAATTTCTAAGCCTGTGACATGTAATGTTGATATGGACCAAACGCTGTACATAAAGGTGGACGACATGACAGCTCCCCAAAAGTGAAGCCAATTGCTCCCTGGTGGCTGGCTGCAGTATAGGTCATAAACCCTGCCTCCTCCATGTTAGTGGATGGGACAATAAAAAAGTCGAGCTATACAGCTGAGACTAACTCATGATTGGTTGAGCGTATGTATCGCAGCACCTCGCTACTGCAGCTCCATCCCCTGATCGCTCCTGCACAGACTGGCTCCAAATGCGAAAAATGGCACTGCTCCTAGCCAGGATATTTTTGCTGTGTTAGGAAGTGGAAACGCATCATCCCTCTTTATATACTAATTACCATGGCAACAGCCAAAGCTTCCAAGGCTTTGGGTCAGCCTTACCTGAGTCATAACTTGTTTACTTGACGTTGAAATGTCAGGGTATTGTCAACAGAAGAAGATGCACTCTTTTTAAATGACATTTCTCATTAACTAGTAATCTTTCAATTTGTTTCTTAACGGGATGCTGGACAGTGTGTCCATGTTTACCATGATGGTGTTACACATCAACATGTGTGTGGTGAGGGATGAGGGGGGTGAAGCCCAGCTCTCCTCCATCTCTCTGTTCACTCCCCCTCACCCGGTTGGCTCCTCTCGCTGGTTGAAGTAACTGCTGGTTGGTCGGGTCAGGAGGAGTAGAAGGGTTTAAAGGTTCAAGTTTTAACTACATCACATGCTGGGGAAAAACAGTTTAAGGATGTACATCGCCTACAGTGGTCTGCTTTGTTAGATCATCACTCCCCCGTCCTGCATTCAGAGGGACGGTCCCAGCCTCAGTCAGTGCTCATGTTAAACCCACGTAAGGCTTGTTGATGCTGCTGGAGGTTAACAGGAACAGTTATGCAAATCTTGATGGAAAATACACATCAGCTGTCATTATTAGTTACATCGGAAAACATTTGTCTGCTCTCGACCATAGACTCACAACCTGCAGGGGTCCAGGCCCTGCTCACAGGGTCATGAGATGAATCAGGGCCACAGGCATATTGACTCAATGAGCAAGAAAAAACTGAAAAATTGTATTTCAGAATTAGATGTAACTTGTTCATTGAAGAAACCTTTATTGTAAGGTGCTATTTGTTGCAACACTGAAATTACCATTTTCCCTCCACTCCAGAAGATCAATGCAATGCTGCTTCTCAGACGCTGCCACAGCCTGACTCGATTTGGCCCTGTCAGCATTCAAAGGTACAGTACTGGAACAAAATACACACATCATGAAGGATACTCCAGCTGTTAACTATAGCTTGACTTTAATATTCATCCACTTTTTATGTTTTATTTCTTTTTTGTGATCACACTAATCTCGTTGAATTTCTATTAATAGACACATACTCACCATCTAATTAGTTTGGTCTGCATAAAAATGACCTTCAGTAGTTTTCATTTTCACAGGCATCCGGTGGCCCCTGCTGTGGCATCCTGCGCGGCCCGTCTCTGGAGCAACAGCAGTGGTGACGACCAGAGGTCGTACCAGCGCGCCCACAGTCCCAGCTGGAGACATGGCCTGGCAGGACTGCTCGCTGGTACAGGGGCTGTACTGGCGTATGGCCTTCACAAGCACAAGGTTAGTGGCAGATAAGATCTGTGAAGACAGTTTATAGCTTTTTAATTTAAGGGAAGTGACCTGTTGTTTTACTCTCAGCTCATTTGACAATTTTCAGTCTTAGTCTGAAGAAACTGAACAACGGATTATGATCTGCTCCTGAACCTGCTGACTACAAATTCAGAATTCTTTTATTCAATCCTAGATCGATCATCTTGTGATTATTCACATTAATTATCTAGAAGAAAACATTGTTTGTTGGTTCCGTCAAAATTAATTTATTTGTGAATCAGCATAAGGGCAAACAATATTTCCATCTACTATGAATGACTATGGACATCAATAAGAATAAGACATTACTCTGATTAGGATGTTTACATGAGTTGCTCATAGAATATCCCATTTATATACTTGTGTACATGTTACCCAGGGCACGCATTGTTAAGCAGTTGGTATCTGTTCTAATTGATGATGTCACAAAAATGTTGTGAAAACTCCAACAGGATGTTATGAGTCATGAGCAGATCAAAGATACAAAAATCATCAACAGCTCAGTAACATGATGCTGCTGCTGCTGCTGCTGCTGCTGCTGCTGCTTTAAGAATAAATGTCACCTGGTCGACAAGTATGTTGTTTGCACAATCAACACTGAGGCCTCTTGGCTCTTGGTGGTTTGATGCTGCAGTGTGATCCACTCTCAGAAAATTACAAAATGGGTTGAAGAACCCAAATGCTCATACTGTCACACTTCATCACGTATTTACAGTAAAGCCCGAATAATTTTTTTCGATTTCTGATCCTGTAATCGAGACTTGACATTTTACAGTTTAACAATTAACTTTATTATAAATGCAACCAAATATATAGATTTCGAAATAAAGAAAATAAACAGATTTTTTTATTTACGTTAAATGTAAATATAAATGCACATTTATTCTGCATTGTTTACCCTGTAAAATTAAAGTTTTCATATTGGCGCATTATAATAAACGCCCATATGTCTGTTAAAGGCTCATATCGGTTGATATAATCGCTCACCTGATATATTGATCGGGCTCTAATTGACATCATGCTCTGTCAGACACTCTCAGAATTGGCCACTCATCTGTCTCTCTCTCCTACAGGCTGAGCAGGTGGACACCATCAGAACTCCGACCTTAGAGACGACCCTACCTTTTCCCATCTTCAGCCAGGAAGAGGTCACAAAGCACCGCTCCCTGGAGGATGGCGTGTGGGTCACTTACCAAGGTGGCGTCTATGACATCACTGAGTTTGTGGCCATGCATCCCGGTGGGGATAAAATCATGTTGGCAGCAGGTGGTGCCATTGAACCCTTCTGGGCGCTGTATGCTGTGCACAACCAGGAGCACGTGTTGGAAATCCTCTCAGAATATAAGGTGAGCACATCTGCGGTTTCTGTTTATAATTGAAGTGATTGTAAAAAATATAAAGTAGAAAAGGTGAAAAGTCCAATTTTACTGCTAAAACTGTCATTTGTTAACAAAAACTACAGTTTACAGACTTTCTTGTTGAACTTTGACCTGCTGTAGAAACTATATAGGGGAAATAACTCTTGGTTTTACCTCCAACTAAAGCTGTAGCTAATCTAACTACACTCTTATCTTATATGTATTATTTTCTTTTGGGTGCTGCACAACAAATTCCGTCGTAAAAATTTGTGCAATGAGAATAAAACTTTCTATTCTATTAAAACATTTTATTTTATTAAAGCTTTCTATCCTATTAAAACATTCTATTCTATTAAAACTTGAAAATGCATGTGTCTTGACCAACTGGACCTATTGTTAGTGATGAGGATAAGTAGTGGATTATCATACAATAATAATTAACTACAGCAACTGTATGAATATAAAATTCATAGTTATTTTAGATCTTGAGATATTAGTATTCTTTCTTTTTCTGTTTTGCATCTGTCTCGCTTGTGGTGACTTCTCCGGACAGTTTCCTGCTGTAGTCCCACGTGGGCTCACTCTGAGAGTTTACAAGGGGGCTGGCACAAAAAGTTCAGGAGAATGTCCAGGATAACTGACCCTGACATTTGCATCTCACACACAGGCCCTCTGGATAATGTCAGGAGAATGTTCAGTGCATGCCTGAAAGCAGTTTCCGGGGTTTCTGGGAGATTTTAACCCATTATCCTTATTTATTTTGTCCATCATGCATTTGATCACTGAAGACAAAAAGTGTGAAGCTTTACTGGACACGGTCAATTAGGAACAACTGACAACTGTGGACTTAATCCTGACGCATTCAATCAGTTTGAAAGTATTCCTTTGTATTCACACACAGTTTTTAAATGCTGGTAAAGCTGCTGTCACCTCGCTGTCTTGCCAAATTGGCGTGTTCACCCAGGCGTCACCTTTCCATCACTGCCAATCGAAGCCGGAGCCAATAAATCCTGTGTCCACTGCAGACCCGGGAGTGACTGTCGATTGTATCCATTCTCATTACAGACAAAAGCCAGATGATAGCAGGTGTTGGTGTAGAAAAGCGGCTCATGTGATTGCTCGTGACATTGATGTGGTCTAATGAAGCTTCTGTGTCTGTGGTTAATACAAGGTCGGTGAGCTGAGTGCAGAGGACCTGAAGAAGCAACAGGCTGTGAAATCATCTGACCCCTACTCCTCCGATCCAGAGCGCCACCCGGTCCTGCACATCAACAACCTGAAGCCCTTCAACGCTGAGCCGCCTCCTGAAATCCTCTCTGACAGCTACATCACCCCCTCGGCTTTCTTCTTCAAAAGAAACCACCTCCCAGTTCCTCCGGTGGACCCGGCATCCTACCAGCTCCATGTGGAGGGACTTCCCGGAGGAGCTCTGACGCTGTCTTTAGAAGACTTGAAGACTAAATTCCCCAAACACACGGTCACTGCCACTCTGCAGTGTGCAGGTAACCGCCGTTCTGAGATGAACACGGTCAAGCAGGTCAAAGGACTAAACTGGGGCATTGCTGCGATCAGTAACGCCACATGGAGCGGCGCTAACCTCAGGGATGTGCTGATGGCAGCTGGCTACGGGCCAGATGTGGCCCAGTGGGCTCGCCACGTTCAGTTTGAGGGGCTGGACCATGATGTGACCGGTTCGACCTATGGTGCTTCCATCCCTCTGAACAAGGCGGTTAGCGAGGAAGGCGATGTGCTGCTGGCTTATGAAATGAATGGCAAGGAGCTTCCTGCCGACCACGGCTTCCCTGTCCGTGTTGTGGTGCCGGGCACAGTGGGTGCGCGGAACGTTAAATGGCTTGGGAAGATCATTGTGAGCTCAGAGGAGAGCAGCAGCCACTGGCAGCAGAACGACTACAAGGGTTTCTCCCCCGGGACCGACTGGGACACAGTGGACTTCAAATCTGCACCGGCCATTCAAGAGCTGCCCATTCAGTCTGCCATCACCACACCGGCCGACGGTGCTGTGGTCGATCGGTCGGAGGAAGAGGTGATTGTTAAGGGCTACGCCTGGAGTGGCGGGGGCAGAGAGGTGGTACGTGTGGATGTTTCTCTAGACGGAGGAAAGACGTGGCAAGTGGCCCAACTGAGGACCAGTGACAAGGGACAAGCAGCCGAACCCTCACCTCCACCAGGACGAGCCTGGGCCTGGAAGCTGTGGGAGGTGACGGCTCCTCTTCCCCCTGAAGCTCAGGAACTTGAGATAGTTTGCAAGGCAGTTGACAACAGCTACAACATGCAGCCGGACACGGTGCCTCCCATCTGGAACCTGAGGGGCGTCCTGAGTAACGCCTGGCACAGAGTGAACGTGAAG
Organism: Hippoglossus stenolepis; assembly: GCF_022539355.2. Taxonomy (NCBI): domain Eukaryota; kingdom Metazoa; phylum Chordata; class Actinopteri; order Pleuronectiformes; family Pleuronectidae; genus Hippoglossus; species Hippoglossus stenolepis. The sequence goes on from NC_061485.1 coordinate 17,556,408, forward strand.
ATCAGAGAGGATGAGGATGAGGAGGAATAGACTCACCTCACGTTCTGCTTGCAAACTCAAATCTGATATTTGGACTCAGCAGGGAAATCAATGAAGGAAAAAAGAGCAGATTCACAGAGACCAAGCGCGCACAATATATTTAACGCTTTTCAACTAATACAGTCGAATGTTTTCAGTCTTGGAGTTTTTATGCAGTCACAGTTTCCTGAGGGACTTGAACGGTTTTCAGCAGAACAAACCATAAACTAAGCTAAGGTTGTAAATAACTAGAGCAAAAGAGTTTTTATCAAGTAACGACTTCATTGAATTTGTGAGTCTGTAACATTTATAGAAAAGAAAATATTTACTTTTGTAAACTCCATCATCTACAACAGAGTTATAGTAAATACTATATTAAGAGTTCAACAGTATTACCATACATAATAAAAAAGTTTGGATAATACTTTTGGATCTAGTAGTACTTAGCCTACTGTAGTAAAGTTTTGAGCTTAATATTGTGTCATTATTTTCAATGAAGGCTACTAGAGATGCTTTTTTCTTTAGAGAGAACAGTTTACTAAGCGCAGACTCATCTAGGAATCTTTAAAACATCGGTAGCTTTTACTTATCTGCAACTGTGACTTTGTTGATAATCTTTGCAACAGACCATGTTTTTAAGTTTGAGTCAGTGATTCACCGGAAGAAACTATGAGAGGCTGAGATAGTCTACTTCTGCTCTCGTTCAGTAAAGAACAGGTGAACTGTGACCTTTCAGTTTATCCCCCACTGTCTCCAGATCCCACTGTGAAGACTGAGGCCGAATTTAGTCGCTTGAAGACATTCCTGAAGCCCAGTTGAGACCTGATTTGTCACACAGGCCTTTATGTTTTGTGGCAGTTTTCTGAGCGGAGGTGAAACAATGATTTAGATCAAAGTGTTGGCACCTTACAAGGAGACAGAAAAAACAGAGGAATGTCCTACGAAGCAGGATTTGCAGTCAGTGAGGAAACCATAGGTATAATTCTGGATTTTCAGACTTACATCAGTGGCTCGTTTCGTAAAACCAGTCAACAGCCCAACTCCTGATCAATCCGATCAATAGATAACCACCGTTCCTACAGGATCCTTAAAGGAACAAACAAGTTTTTCAGTAGAGTGTTTCTTTTCTATTCAAGTTATGTGAACATGTTTATATTTCACCTTGTTGAACTTCACTATCTGCTTTAACCAAATTGAACTGCAGGTATCTGTGTTTCTCCTCATATCATATCATGTTTTTTATTTATGGCTCTGATAATGTTGCCGGTACTTTAACAATGAGTCAGTCTTCTCTGTCTCCTTGAGTCTGGGTGTCTTGTTCTGATAGGAGTAGTGAAGGTCTGTACATCTCTATGTTGGGGGCCTGTTGCCTTGGAGTTCTCAATAATCTGAAATAATTTAATGTAAGATTAAAAACATAATTTACCATATTGTCTTGATTAAACATAGACCAGGAAGCTGAAGATTGTATATACATTAATGTACCAAAATCATGGTGCATTTCCTGGATTCATTTTTTTGCCTTTGGTAGCAAAGTAAATTCAAATGGTAAAACTACTTTTACATAATGATTCTTAAATGTGGCAACATAAGAAACGGGATATAAAGTGACACAGCAGTTTACAGTAAAAGATGAAAAACTAAAGGAAAACATTCAAAACTACAGTAATTCGAGTAGAAGGGATCGTTCAGGTAGATTTCCAACAATATAATAACCCTGAATTAAAGCTACAGTCCCTAATTTACATATCTTAATGAATTGGGAGGTAGGATGTTGTCATGGCGATGCCTACTCTGGCCTTTTGCCCTGAGAAGAGATTAAAGTGATGCATGTTCTTCTGCATGTTGTTATTTAAGTGGTTTCCATGCCTGATAAATGCAGTGGGACTTATTTGTTTACCTCAAAGTGGGAAGTTTTCTTTCTGATCTGTCTTTGACTCATAAATGACTAAGATTGTGGTCAGCATAAAAACATTAATATAGTCATTCGAACTGTGGAATTCTGTTGATGAAAACCATGATGCCAGTGGGAGTACAACTATAAACTGATCACTAAGACTTAGGGGAAATGACATCAGCAAAGTTACATCAGCTGCAAAATGACATGTCTTAAGAAAATCATTTAGGAATCACTTCCGTTGCATTAAACTGGACCAAATGCTTTACAAGCTGTTTGCTCATGCTCAGTTTTCTGTTTCATCAGATTATTTTGTGTCTTTCTCCCTTTGCTTTTGTGTGTCAAAAACCTCATTAAAAAACCTCATTCTTGTATATTGTCTCTCCTTTTTCCTTTCTCCTCGTCATTATCAGTAATAATGATTCTGTCACAACAATAACAGGAAACAGATAAAGCTGACTCTTACTTTCACCGCTGTAAAGGTCAGCAGAGAACTTAGGATGAGTTACTGAATAAATCAAATGTATTTGTGGAGCACTTTTCAAGCTGTTCTTTCCAAACAAAAGAAGAAATAAAATCAGGAGGACGTACACCCTTTGGAACATGAGAGCATATAAATTAACAGCACTATACATCACGTATAAAATTGGTATAAATATTATATATTATAATCATAAATATTGTACAGAAGATCTATACAATTACATCAAAGCTCTACAAAATGATAAGAAAACAAAAACGAGACAGTAAATGAAAAACATTTATTTTCACTCCTGGAAAATCTGGACCTTACTTCAGCAGTTGGCACAAGAAGACAAACTTCAGTGTGTTGTCTCAGGTTTTAGTCTGTGTAGTAACTCTGAGGTCAGATGATGCCAACCGAGCGATGACATATGGAGAGCAGCTGTGTCACCAGCTACTGTAACATTCATTCAGTCTGTTCTACATTTTTGCAAGAATATAGGTACAAATACACAGGAAAACTACCACTAACTAAACTTTTATCATCCATCATTTATTATTTATAATCTATGTAGACTTTATGTTGATCGAGATGTTAAATAAAATTTACACAAATTCAACATTTCTAAAATAATCACAGGTTTGACTCACTGACTTGCTCGGATGATCTGATTCAAGCAGATTTTGCAGACGGGGCAAAAACTGAAGTTGTCCTCCCTTGTCAGAAATAGTTAAGAGAAGTTACTGATCAGAAATCAACTTATTCAATCCACCTCCAAAACCTCCACTTCCACTTATTCAGCACGAAACAAAAGACATCAGCATAATATCCAACTTCCTCTTTACTGATTTATTTTAAAATAAAGGTTACACACAATCACCCAAATTAAAAGTGTGACTCCACGGGGTTTCAAAGTTCAGACATTATTGTTGTCAGAGCTTCTTTTTAATACAAACCCAGCTGCAGACTACAGCTGATGTTGAGAGTGGTAAAACCAAATCGTAACAATATAAAATGATTACTCCTCCTCATTTAGTAATTGTTCATCCCTAAAATATTAATTAATTGAGCTTTAATATTCATAGTTTTCTTATTCTTTGTTTGATTCCTCAAAAAATATTTCATGGCTCTAGATGGAAAACAACCAGCCATGTTTAGGGGACTGATATTTATGAGTGTGTGCAATTTTGAGCCAAATAAAAATACAAATCTAGTGAATTAAAATGTGTGTGTGTGTTTTTTTTAAGGGAGCCATTGGGCCTTGGCCTCAGTCAGTCTCAACCATAAGAAGACAACATATGCTGTTGACAACATGTAATAACACGAAACCTATTTACCCCACGTTACCTGTGAGCAGGGATGGGCCTAATCATTTGTGTTGGAGGTGTAAACATAGATATTTGTCTCAGATGGGAGGAGTGTGGGGACAACAGGAATGTGGAGATGGAGGGTGAGGCCCCTCTTGTGGTTTAAAGCCCATAACTGAGCTGTGATACACACACTGCTGTATCAACACCAGGGATCAACACAAAGGTTGTGATCCTGAAGGAATCAGGTGGGAGATATTCTCTGGGTTAATGCTCTGTTTTCAGTGAGAGCTGAACCGAATCTCTGCACTGAATCTACAGCCTGTGAAGTGTGCCCACTGCTGCCGGAGCTGCTCGTCCCCTCTGAGCAGCTGCAACAGCAGACGTGTTGGCCTTGGCTCAACTGGCTGCTCTTGTGATCCTCATTCTTCAGAGGTGTATCATCGTAGCCACAGGGATGACTCACGCTCCGGGCTCAGTTAAAAACTGCCGGGGCGCTCTCAGAGCAAATAGAGTCTGCAGCGGGACTCTGGTGAGCACTTCTCCAGCCCTGGATATCTGGGTCGGAAGCCGTTGATAAAAACTTGGAGATGGACTACGCAGGGCTGCTGCTGCTGGTGCTCAACCTCAGTGGAGCATTCAGTGCTGTGGTGCAGTGGGACGAGTTGAATGAAGCAGAGGTAAGATGATGGAACACCTGCATTCAAGAGATGCTTTAACTAACCAGCAAGAACACACTGGACATTGTATAAAGTGACAGTATGTGAGAGCTGTATTTTCTGCTTGTACATTTACAGGCCTATTTGAGGCAGTATGGCTACCTGGACGACTCTACTGACCCAGAGGACCCTGGATACCTGGAAGACATCATCAGTGCTCTCAGGTAACACACACAGGTTCATACCTGAGACAATACTCCCACTCTCTGACACGGTGGAGGATGGCGGCTGTTTGTTTTTCAGTTTGCAGATGTTCAGTGTCCTCTTGTGTGCAGGGTCCTCCAGAGGGTGAACGAGCTGCCATCTACTGGAGAATTGGATGAAGCCACGCTGGACCTGATGAGACAGCCCCGCTGCGGCCTGGAAGACCCCTTCAACAAGAGGTTTCACAAATACAGATTGATGGGTGGGTCTGAACACTGGCGCTTATAACATTTATTTCTCTTTAATAAGTTCACAAATGTGGCTTTGAAAGAAAAATACTATCAACTCCTTTTCATGTCCATGTTCATTAGACTGAAACTGTGATCAAGTAGATAATTAAATTACTTCGAAGCTCGTTATAGATTCACCTCTTAAACATCCCAGTTTGACTTCACTGTTCATTTCGCGCAGAGTGGACAGTTTTAACTTTAACAACTATATGGCAAGTTGTCATAAACTGGAAATGACTGAATCAGCCACACCTGCACTATAAATCTGATACACACAAGGTTTATGACTATGTTCCCAATTGCACTTAATGAATTGTATATATCACCATAAAACAACAATGTAATTTATTTAATGTACTCGCTCTCTCAAAAGTGGCTCTCAATCGCTCTATCTGCACTAAGGCCCCAAATAGTCCCATCTCATCGTTGGGGCGAGAGAAGAGGAATCTGGATACATTGTCTGGATACAGGGCAGAATTTAATGGGTTCTTTCTTGGCCCATGTGTCATCCTACCATCAAGTTTAATGGAGATCTGTTAAGTAGTTTTTGTGTAATCCTGCCGACAATCAAGCAAAGCAACAGACTGCGGCGAAGGACATAACCTCTTTGGAGATAACAACTTAGAAACGACAAAATAAAGTGATTCAGTTTCAGTTCATTCTTTCTGCTTTCAACAGACTGACCGATTTCCTGTGTGTTAATATGTCAGGAAACTATGTTCCCTTAATTAGGATTCGTAAACAAGTGATCATTTAATCACACTGCGAACACTCTATGCCATTAGTAGTCATTTGCAGTTGTCTACATTCTCTTTCTGATATTTCCACTGGGGTTAGTGGTGTTTTCAAACCCTACACATATCGTTAAAACAAGTCTGTGATCAGGAGCGTTTCAAGGGCCCCGGGCAAAAGAGACCTGGGGGCCTCAAATCTAAGCAAACACGAACACGACACCAATAGTAAAGTAGGAAAGTTTAAGTGGTTTTGGCACAAAGCATCACAGAATTTAAAGTGGTCCCATCCCGAAGTCTTGTCTCAAAACTGTTTCCTGAGGTCGAGAGTCTTGATGTGGTGATTCTATAAAACGCTTCCGCTCTTTCAGGTCATTGGAGGAAGAGGAGTCTGACCTACCGCATCCACAACTTCACACCTGACATGAAGAAGGCCGAGGTCAGTGCAGCCATTCGCTCTGCCTTCAACTACTGGACTGAGGTGACTGCACTGGCCTTCAGAGAGGTCGACTATGGCAGAGGGGACATAAAGATCTCCTTCCATAAGAATGATGGCCTCTGCGCTCACCCGTTTGATGGCCGAGGTGAGTGTCCTCCATAAGCAATGTGTTTACTGTCACTTGGCCTCATACTGACATACTTGGTTTATCTGGACCACCTGCAGGTCACGTCCTGGCCCACGCTGAGTCACCAGAGTCGGGTATTGTTCATTTTGATGAAGATGAGTTCTGGACAGAGGGGTCATACTATGGCACTAATCTGCGTATTGTGGCGGCCCATGAAATCGGCCACGCCCTCGGCTTGGGTCACTCCCAATTCAGAAGCGCTCTGATGGCGCCGGTCTACTCTGGTTACCGTGCCAACTTCAGGCTGCATTCAGATGATGTGAGAGGCATCCAGCGGCTGTATGGTGAGTGTTTTTCAACATGATGGTGTCAAGACTAACCAGGACTATAATAATAATAATATATTTTTTTTCTTTTTTATTGAAATAAAATGTAACAAGAAATACTATAAAAAGTTTCAACCATAACAGTAATTCAATAAAAAAAATAATAGTGAGTCTCAAGAAGAGATTTAAAAGAAGGAACTGAGTTCACCTGCCTGAGATTGGCAGACAGGGAGTTCCACAGCTGAGGGACCCGAGCAGCAAAAGCCCAGCTACGGCCCCTGCTGGAGGATCTTAGGCATCTATCACAGATGTAGGCCGGAGCCTGACACAACAAGCAGATGGTGGCTCACACTTGGTTGGAGTCTATAGACGCAGCTGTTGACCTCCAGCAAGGGTTATCCTAAACCTCCCCATGAGGCTTTTGCTGTCAAGAAATTGACCAAAGATATGTTTACAGTAGTTTGTATCCAGTGATGGCATTACACTGTTTGTCCAATGAAAAGTTTATTTTTATTTTTTCCTGCTCAGTGCATATCCTGGTATTTCTTTAATGAAAATTAAAGGGTTAAAATTGCAAAACTCAAATATTTACATATGAAAAAGGTCAATTTATTAATTTAATAACAATGTATTTTTTTCCCACCAATGGTATCGGAATCTGAGCTGTTTGCTTATTATTTTATCATAACTGAGGCTTGTCTGCTCGAAATAAAGTTAATCAATACCAACAAAACGTATTATTAAAATTAAAATGATTAAAACATTACTTTTAATTAAAGGTTCAGTGTGTAAGATTTACTGACATCTAGTGGTGAATTTGAATGTTGCAGCTGAACACCCCTCACCTCACCCTCCCCTTCCAAACATGAAAGAGAACCTGTGGTAGTATTTAAATATAAAGGACCCATTCCAGGGTAAAGAAAACAACAATTTGTACAATTTAGATGAAACACACTAGTGAAAACATCACTAGGATTATTTTATATTCAATTTTTGCCAATAGATCCCTTTCACCTAAATCTTACACACTGGACTTTTAAAAGAAATGTAGTACCACACTCAGACTTTTTAAACTGAGCCAAAAAACATTGGTGGAGGAGTTTTCAAATGATAAAACATGGTCAGCATGCGTTCATCCTAAAACTTGTATATTCTCTGTTTTATAGGAAAACGCATAACCAGCACTTTGGCCAGTCCAACAAACCCAGAGAGTCTGCTTCCCACAGAAAGCAGCCAGGAAACTCTCAACATCCCTGACCCCTGCACCGCCACACTGGACGCCATCATGTTAGGTGAGTTACAGAGGAGAGGAGGAGGAGGAGGAGGAGGAGGAGGAGGAGGAGGAGGAGGAGATGAGATGGAGATGCCTGTGATGCCTGCATCACTGGTAATAATGTATAATCTCAAAGAGACTGAATCATTGGGAGGTGGCAGGTGATCATTTCTAAAATTCCTCCTCCTCATTTTCCCAACAGTGATTTTTTGGACTTCAAGTCCATTAGGACACAATGAGACGTGTCACAAAAAGAATGAAGATCTCCCTGTAATTTCCCATCAGGTCCTTGGAGTAAAACCTTTGCATTCAGCGGTGACTATATGTGGACGATCTCCGACCTCGGACACAACACACCGATGAGAGCTGACAGGCTGTGGAGGGAGCTCCCTGGAAACCTGAGCGCTGCTGTGCACTCGCAAAGAACCAACAAGACGTACTTTTTTAAAGGTACACTTGTTTCCTTGTAAAACTACTAATACATTCAGTTCTCCAGCATGTGTAAACGATAGACTGTTTCTGGTCACAGGAAATAAAGTGTGGAAGTACACCAGGTTCTTGCTGGACTATGGCTACCCTAAAGAGGTGAAGCGGATTCCTTCTAACATCGACGCAGCCTTATTCCTGGAGAAGAACAAGAAGCTGGTCTTTATTAAGGTATCTATGATGCAGCTATGAGTCACTGAATCCATGTTCTTGCAAATACCCTCTTATCTTATTTCTTTACTTTGGTGTTGGCCTGTTTAGGGCTCAAAGTACTGGCAGTGGGATGAGCTACAGTACAACAACTTAAGTCTGTACCCCAAACCGCTCTCCATGCTCTTCACCGGCGTTCCGCCCAACGTGGACGCAGCCTTCACCTGGACCAACGGCAAGATCTTCTTCTTCAAAGGGGACGATTACTGGCGACTGAATGAGATGCTGAGGGTCGACAGAGGATACCCACTGAGCAAGAGGACGCGCTGGATGCGATGCTAGGAGTTGACCATCAGGGGGCAACAGGCACTAAGAGGTCTACAGCGGGGTGCTGGTTCCACTCCAGGGGCATTGACATGACCATGCAACCTCAACAGCAGTGATTCATTGTGAAATATTATCCAACATGAGAAAAAAGCAAGGGAATGGGAATAACTTTTATCACTGGTTCTGATTACAAACTTCTCCTTCCCTCCGACGCAGGCAGATTTGTTTTTGCGAGGCTTACTTCTTGAGCACAAATGTGTTTCTGTGACCGAGACTTATGTAAGCCCATCCATGATCTCAGGGAGGAATCAATTGAGGCCTTCTGTTTCTCTCTCCGACATATGTGTTGGATTATGTGTCTTAATAGTTTCAGTAAGATGTAATACGATGATGGGAGTGTTCACGTTTCTGTTCAGGCTTAAACTTTTTTGTTAAACCAGCTTCATGAATAAATGCTCAGAGCTCCTCTGCTTTACTAAACACTTCCACTGTAATCGAATTAATCACACTGAGAAATCATGTGGATCCGTGTGCAGCTTCTTCCTAAAGGGTGAATCAACCGTTTTGTAACGTTAAACACGGCGTTAAGTCAGCAGTAAAACTATCTTTCTGAAAGCAATGAGCTCGTCACCACAAAAGTGGCTCAGCATTGCCACTAAAAAGGATGGAGAAATATCTTATGTTCACAATGATGAAAGGCTGGTCTGTGCTGCATTGTGTTTGTCTGCAAAAAAAAAACCTTTGGTCGCGCCATGGCAACCCCGACCAATTGCCGGGTAGGAAATCCTCCTCATGACCTCTTTATTGCCGATGAAAAGTAGAGCCGGTAACGGTGCCAGTGTTGCTAAGAGCCCGAGGAGACAAACAGTGCAAACTGAGGCGACAAGTGAAAACTTCTTTTCTTTACTTTTTTATCAAACACATTTATTTCTCTTTGAAATTTCTATCAACAGATATGTACAGATTCAGGTCACAAGTGCATTGTCCCTGCAAAAAAGAAATTTAAACAAAGAAAAAGTGGATAGTTATTTTTAAAAATCGACAAATTAACAACAAACATGCTTTGTTATTCAATATCTTTTTGTCAACACTACCAGGTACTTGTCCATAACATAAAATAAATTATAAAACATTTACTCCACAAGTGGCAGTCTAAGGTCTTCACTGTATCCTGACTGGAGTTACACTGCAAAAGCAGAGGAGGGTCACAGAATTATTAGAGTGCTGCTAGAAAAAGTTCCTGCTAAAGTCTCGTGCAAAGAGCTTTCAAATACCGACAGTTCATTTTGTTTGCATTTAGTTTTTGCTTCACTCTGTCATAGTTGTGGCCACACGTCATCTACAAGTACTCACTCACCACACTTCATCTAGAAAAGTACACAAAATCATAAATCCACATGACCACAGAGTTAAACGGAAAGGCATGTCATAACACAACACTTCATGGCAATAACTCTTTAAGTACAGTACATGTAATGTCAATTAAACTGCTTTGTCATATTCACTACCAAAACAGATAGACACCTGCTGTTGAGGCTCGTACTTGCTGTTATGTATTTAATACACGATGGAAGAAAATGGAGGACCTTGCTTTACTTTGTTAGTGTCTGTTTCTAAAAGTTTCTCTGAGAAACACAGTGGTTGTAGCGTTCACCAAGCAGGAGCTTGACACTTCCTCTTACTCCACAAAAAAGCAGCATTCTTTGTTTTCACCGACACACTGATGAGGAGAAAATCCATCCTCGCTCCAGACCAGTTTGATAAACACCCTCAGCGGAGTGGAGCAGTTTATAGGTTCTACTCTACATTAGTGAGACACTGCTGAAGAACCGGAGTGCATTAGGTAGTCCCTTCTTATCTCTGTGCTGCTCACACCCTGACGACTGGGGTTGTAGCTGTGAGGGGCACAGTGGAGCCGGTGTCGTACTCCAAGTCGATCATGGTGTGGTTGGGAGTCCCCAGGCTGCTAAGGGAAGTGCCTGTGCCCATTTGTCTGTCTCGAAGACTTTGCAGGTAGCTCTGAGGGAAAGAACAAAACAGGGAGAGATGAGGGAGGTGCACAAAAATACATGCAACTTAACCAAGAAACAATCCTGTCTTTTCTACTGCACTACTCTGGTCTTACTGGTAAGCATAACAATAATCAGCAACTACAGCACACGCCATTCTGGGTGACACTGACCGGTGCCAGTAGATCCCCAGCGTAACGTTTCACTGGGGTGGGTTTACGACGGTAAGTGCCTTCCTGCCCACCTGCCTGCTGTCGCTTCTTGGCGTCCTTTTCCCGAATCCGCATCAGCTGGACTCTCTTCTGCCGCCGACTGATTACAACTAAGAGCAAAGGGAAAATACAAAACCATGAAATAAAGTAGATTTGTAAAATATGCAAATACTGCTAAAAGTGAATATCTGAACCTCATTGAAGTATTAAAGTTCTTAATTAACTAAAGGAACAAAAAGCTAACATTCTTAAATTGTATACCTTTTTGGAAAATTACACAAAAACAGGAAGATTTTGTGACTCAAAAATTATAAAAAATGTAAGGAATTTGAGGAGGAATTTAATGATTTAAATTAATTTAAGGCCGATTTAAGGTAAATACATGTCTCTGATTGGCTGTTCTTGCTAAGGCATATATCTGGTCAGTCATGTGATCACTTGAAAGTCATCTTTAATGCTACATCTTCACTTAAAGAAAAGAAAAGAAATAGGTTGCTTAATAAATGTGATTACGTGTGATTCTCAAACGAGTGTTAAATACAGGCAATGACCCAACTCAGAGCATCATTATATTCCATCCTCACCCTCAGTGTGTGAGAAGCTGTCATCCGTCAGTTTCCACTGGACCAGTACTCCTATGAGGCTGAGGGCGGGCCAGATGCCCATAATGACCCAGCTGTACCAGCAGAGAGGTGGTCCGGGCGTGAGCCGCAGGCACTCATACACGTGTGTGCCCAGTGCCAGCATCTCCACAAAGTAATCAGCACATACTGTCATGATCGCTGCCCCGAACACGGCTGTGGATAGCATGGTGAAGAACTTTTGCCACTGCAGCGTCAGCACGGCAAACAGCATGCCTGTTCCTAGGAGAGAACCCAGCGGCACCCAGACTGTGGTCGGGGTGTAGAACTGGTGAGTGACCAGCAGAGCGGCGAGGGCCAGGAGGAGACCCAGTAGCAGGCCAGTCATGAAGAGGCCGACACTTCGCACCAGCATCGTGACCAGGCCGCACAGGAGACCGATACCGAGGCCGATACCAGCGCTGGCCTCTACGCTCAGCTGGGTGTCCAGCACGTGCTCCTTGTGGCACAGCAAGAAAATGATGATAGAGCCAAACATCAGGCCCGACAGGAACATGACAGCCTTGAAACAGCGGTAACCTGAAGGAGGAGACACAGGAGAGATCTGCAATGACGAACTGAGAGTTGTAAGGAACAGAACAAATAGCATAACCATAATATAAATGCATTGGCATGTATGGTGTGACTGTGTTATGTCATCCCGTGTTTCAGCTTGCTTGATGTCAAGGCCTGTGACACGGCAGGGAGCCTCACCAAAGAAGCAGTAGATGATGCCAAACAGGCAACACATGGAGCAGATGACGGCAGGGATGATATCATACTTCCTCTCTATCTCCAAGCTACAGGCGTCGACCTCGGCTATGCCTGCCCCCGCCCCTTCAGGGCTCAGCACGGTGGGATCTGCCATTGTGGCTGAACGTGGAAGGTTGTGGGGCTGGCGGAGGTTTGGGACAAAGGTAGAACTTCTGGTGGCGTTATTTAAGGTCCATCTGAGCAGGTTTGGTAACTGGAAGAGAAGAATAAAATGTTGATTAATAATAGATAAGAAAATGTGGCTGAATCTCAGTCGAGTTTGGAAATATATTAGTTTTATATTGAACAACTCAAGTACTCCAGCGGTACAGATGGGGTGTGAAATCTTCAGTCAACTGCGACTTCTTCCTCTCTGCTCTGTATGTGCAGCTGTCACAAACTCAATACACACGCTATGCAACTCAGCACAACCCTGTATTTCTGGGCACATACACAAGCATCTCATTCACTCACTATAATCCACGTGCCAAGACCCCATCTGGCTCTGCTTCCTCTCGGACATGCAGGGGTCATGAACTCGGAGAGTCGTGAAGAAGCAATCACCTGACGAGAGCGTCCTAACTTGATGCAATCCGATTTTAACACAATTAAATAAAGAATACCTTCACCAAGGACCAACAGTCCCATTAAAAAATGTCATTCACAGATCTTGATTTTTGTTTGGATCTGCACCAAATTGCACACACTCGTAATTGTCAGTTCCCTAAATGCGCCTGATTGAATCGTGAATAAATGATTCCCTGAGAAATCACTGAAAATGCTGAGAAACCCCCCATCTCACAATATTAAAGAAAGAGATAAGACAGTAACCTGATCCACACCAAAATGTATTGGGTTCTTTCCTGACCCACACCACATCCGTCCACCAAGTTTCATGGTTATACATCAAGTAGTTTCTGCATAATTTGTGAACTAACAAACAAACAAGTAAACAAATCAACACAGTTTTAATCCTGTTAGAATTACATGGGAAGGGAAAATAAATGGTTCAGCTGCTACGTTTCCTTTACGTCATTTGGAATCTTTATTTTTATAACTGTAATGTTGCTTGGCCACTTTTACTTAATACTTATTGTAAAGACACAAACATACTGTTGGGTCAATTGATGATAATAACTAGTGGACAAAATGACTGCAGGGCCGCAGATGTTACTGCCCTGTTAAAACCATCTAGTGCTCTTGAAAAATGACATATGGTATTTAAGCTGGCAGGCCTGCAGAGAGCCACGGCGCGCTGCAGCGGGGCTCACGGCTTATGGGTGGACTGCTCTTTGTGAGAATGCTGGCCGGCCTCGTGCATGATCTCACCACAGTTGAGATCCGATTACAGCTAACTCACGTTTTCTGCTCAAGACAAACCGTCGGGAACACGCGGTCTTGCCTTTTTGCGTTTCACCAGATCTTTATTTTTCCTCTTCTGTCTATCTTCCACCTCTCCTTCTTCACCTGAACATTTCCCCACATTGAATCTGTTCTTTTACTCCAGCACTGAAATGTGACACTAGGCTGTGTAGGTTGGGTGTCCTGCCTAAGGATGACTTGACTTGGAAAAAATGAAAGCCCATTGGAAAGTTTTGTCTTGAGTCACTCAAAGTTCTTTTGGTACCTATTTCTCTCCGTTAGTTTTCTATTACTGACGACTGCAATGTCTCATCTCATTACTGAAAGAGAACTTTGGGGGGAAAATGCTTGTGTTAGTCTGGAGACTTTTGTTTGGAGTCTTTGGAGTTATATTACACCGTTGATATGTGTTGAATACGCACGCAGATATAGCTTAAGATAATATGTTCAAAAAAACGAAATGATTAGATCATTAATCAATTACTTGATTATAATGTTTAATATGTTTTGGTTGCAGGTTTGTGTTTATTGGATGTTTGGGTGTTGGACAGATAAACAGATAAAAATCAGGATTCTAGTAAATAACAATGGACATTTTTCACTTTTTTACAGATAAATGAATTGACGGTTGGCAAATTAACTCCCAATGAAAGAAGTTGTTAGTTGCAGCCTGATTAGTATACAGCTGAAGCACATTATGTCGTATTATCATAAAAAATACACTTAAATGAAGAAAATACACAGCAGTGACTAATATTTGTTATTTTGACCCCTTTGCAACAAACTTCATAATTTCAATTGTGAAATTACTTGTGCGTCAAATGATTGTGAGGAACATAAAGCTAAAAACTTTTTTGACTGAAGCATCATTATGGAGAGAAAATAAAATTGAAATAGTCACATTACATAATCAACAATTGAATAACGAGATTTTCAAATGCGTACAATCATTTATGCATAACTTTGGGTGCGTGTTCAAATCCACACACAAATACCAAGCAATTTGTGCTTTACAAACCACCACATAATAATAATATTCTACGTACAGATTTTTAACTTCAACCTCTAAGATGTAATAATGTTTGCTTTCAAATAAGTCTGTGTGTAAAAATGTTACGACATTTTTTTGTATTCATTTACGGACTATTAAATGCATGTGCATGGATTGCCTCATACGAAAGGATCAGTTTACACGTGCGTGTGGACGTTTGAGACTCTTTTTCCGCTCTCCACACAAAGCAGATTCACAAATACATGCTGCGTTTATGCATTGGTGGAAAACTGGGACATCTGGGCTTCCGGCGTATTCGTGTGTAATTTTCAAAGTACGAGACAGGCCCAAAATAATATCTAGCCTTTCTAACAAAATAAGCAGCTACTGGAAAGGTCTTTATTTAGATTATATTCCTCAAATCAGCTCCAGACATTTTAAGATGGAAAATCAAACTTACTAAAGGATACTATCAAAACTATACACAGGGGTCTGGGCACTATGGTGGATCAGTGGTTAACAAAGAGTTGAATATGATGGCTGATCCGGTTTACATACCCCGTCGAAAATCTGTCAGGGACGCCTCTACATCATAGGAAATTCAGGTTAAACTCTTAACTTCCACTGTGAGTGTGTTTATCTGTGCATGTTGTGACAGACTGAACTTGCCTGGCCAGTTAAGCGAGGGGACTCCAGCCCCCTTGTAACCCTGAACAGGATAGGGGGTTTAGAAAAAAGTAACAGGAACTTCACTGTTGTGAACTTTTGTTTCCCTCTGGTTTGGGCGTCTCTGTGATCTCACCATCCCTGTTGGTGTTCCTCTCTTTGCTTCAAGTTGAATTTGAAGCAAGTTTGAATGGACGTATTGTGGTCACCTTATTACAATTAGTTAAACCATGAGAATAAGTCAGCAATGCTAACAGGCAATAACAAAAGGCCAGAAGAGCCAGACTGTGCCACTGGGTTCTGCTTTCTACCACATATCATTTGCTAAATGCGATATTTGTTTAAAACAGTTAGTGTGAACTAGTTAATAATTCATCATTATTTTAACAGTAATTATGGACCTTCTCATGCTTCTACATCTTCCTCATATTACCCCCTATGTGAGTCACAACGGTGTCTAATGACTAGCAAGCTTGGGAGTCTGTTGCTGACGGAGAATGGAGCCATTATGGTGCAAAACAAAAGACTCTGAGGCCCATACTGTGACCTCTAGTGGCACTCAGAGGAAACTGGGCGGACAAAAAGGGGATCATATAAAGATGGTTGAGAGCACCAAGGAAACCGGTAAATCTCAACTGTTTGCTTTTAAGATGGGCTTTGAGTATTTGCCGTCAGGGGGCTGGTGAGTGATAGGAGGGAGGGGGTCCTAACTAGAAACAGTCTATCTCAATGACTGAACTCTCTTGAGACAGAAAAATCCCAGAAACTTCCAAGCGGCGTTTTCTACGAGCTGAAGTTGCCTGGCAACAAATTCAATGCGAGTCAACAAGACTGTAAGAGTCTACAGTCATGCTAATAGGGCTGAACTTAAATAGACTAGATGGATACTAGCATCAGCATGCTAACATGCTTACTGCGATAATGTGAACATGTATAACATTTGCAAATAATATCAAGTGTTCATAATTTTTGTTTCGTGACTTAGCATGCTGATATTAGCTGTTTAAGACAATGCAATGTACAGCTAAGTCTAATGTGAATGTCAATAATTTTTAAAGCAAAGAATAGGACACATTCAAATGTAGCCCTGATGATAGTGGTTGGTGGAATATGATCAAAATGCTCAAAAGCTATAATGTCAATGAAAAAAAGTCAGAGGATCACTAGTGTCTGCAGGATTCATCATCTGGGGAACAAGGATGTCTGTACTAAATTGAATCTAAACCCATTGCGTAATTGTTGAGGTATTTTAGCATTGACCAAAGTAAGCGACTTACCGTCCAAGTTTTGCAATAGTTTCATTTCCAACATTGACTAACTTAAAAAGTGTCAAATGTCAAATGAGGGAGTTTAAACAAAAGCCTGCACACGTAGCTGTAGCTACACATAGCATCAGTATGGTAATATGCTCACAGTGCTAATGCTGATCTTTTGCAAGTAATACATGTTCACCATTCAAGATTAGCATATTAGCATGCTAATAGCTACGTCAAGACACAAATTACAGCTATGGGTAGTTGGAATGCCAAAAAGGTTTTTCAGATTTCCACAGCTTTGCGATGAGTTCATTTCCAGCATTGACAAGCTTGAACATTTGAGGCCTGAAACATGTCAAATGTCAAATGAGAGGGTTACAACAAAGGCCTGAACTGTTAAAAAAAAAAGCAGATTGCTCTCCGGAAGCAAAGTTAATTCCTATAGCACTTATCACAGACACTAGTTACAAAGTACTTCACAATCAAAGTGATAAAATCCAATAGAGTCACATAAAAATCAAACAAAATCTGACAGAGCACCAGATAAAACACATAAGGGGTGCAGATATATGACAAAATATAAAATACTACATGTTACCTGTATTATTACGGGAACTGAGAGTTAAAACCCAATGAACATCAGCTGCAGATGAGCTATTGAAACATTATGTTGCCCTCGGAACAAACTTGCCCATAAGCCCCCCCCCTGAACAAACACTGTGTGTCTGAGCAGCACAGGTTTGAGTGCTCAGCTGCTGAGGGACAGGCAGGGTCGGCTCCGAGTTCCCCACATAGTGAATTTGGGTGTGTTTAATCAAGTAGTGGGCGTGTGTGATCACAGCCAAGCATTCTGCATGTGCTCCTCCGTCTTGATGGCCAGGGCCAGCTGAGAAGCTGAAAATCTGCAGTTACAGCCTGGCCGCCTGACAACTTCATTAGGACGACTCTACCAAGAATGTGAGATGCACCCATGGTCTGCAGTTGCAGCCATAAATCATGCCACCTTCATCTGAGCCCCCCAAGCAGCTGAAAGACTGATCAAGTCAGGACAGCTTCCTTTTCCTCCCAAGCAGGAAGCTCAGGACCAGATGAGGAAGTGGAACATCAGGTTCCAGCAGGAACTGACCTTTGTGTTTTTGACACAGTTGGATCATCAAACCCAAAGCTTATTTTCAACTAATGACAACACATATTTCATCTGAGATAATATGGCAGGGGGGGAAATCGAGGCGGCTACCTGCACTGCAAAGAAAGACAACTGGATCCAACAGCAGGAAAGGCAAACCTTGCTAAATAAAGAAAATAAGCTTGTAATCTCTCTGGCTCAGGCTAAACTAGTGTAACACTTACCATTGTGTCACTAAGTGCCTCGGTTTGCGTGCTTGAGGCGATTTCAGCTGGGTGTTTGTGCATTGTAGCTACTTTAGTGTTGCTGTGACGTACCAACCTTGCATAATAAACAGCGCACCACATGATTGTCATTCTACACTTTTCCCCCCCAGAGTTTAACTGCTGAGGTTTTTGCGATTTATATTCATATACATTGGGTTTAAAATCCCCCCTGAACTCTACATGCCCAACATGTCTCCTGTCAAAGTCACCAAATACACCACACCAGACCTGTTGTTTCAGTTTATAGTGGCAGAGGCTCTAAACCCTTCAGACATTTTATTGTTTAATCCAGATTTACATTTCAACACTCACACATTTTGTATTGCTCTAGAACTAAACAAACACATCAAACTAGAGTTGCACTCAGAAGAACACGTACCACCACCATGGCCCAACAGTCCCCTTGAATTCAATCAAGAAGTACCAAATTGCACACATAGATGTCACTTCCCTTCATGTTAGATTTTTTTCATCAAGATCAATCTATCATTTCCTGTGAAACCGGTGATCCATGCTGCAACCTGCCACCAAGTTCAGTGATAATCTGTTCACTTGTTTTTGTGTGATCTTGCTCACAAACAAACAAATCAAACAACAAACAGACAGGTGGAAACAAAACCAAAATAAATGAATAAAGCAACAAAACTATGCCTTTCAATGGATATATATGTTCCCTTGCTTGAAAACCTTAGAGTGTGTGGCATAAGCAAACCAGCTGCTTTTTGATGTACAAACAAGGCAGAGACAACTACACTGCGTAGCCCATAGAATAGATTTGCATACACAGACTTGAGTCGTAGAATGTAGCTTGAGGGATCCCAGTGTGTCCTTATTGCATTATGGGTGCATTCACAGCTTTAAACTTCTAGTTACATAACAAATATGCCATTTTAGGTCAAAGTATTAACAGCAACCTCATCAGCGTGACTTCTATTCCCCTTGCATGGCTCTTAGATACCACTAACCCTCAAGGTGTATTCTCTTCTGTCGGTTGTCTTGCCATGGTATCACATGGAGTTTTCCTAGTTACCCGCTGTTCAACCCAAAGCAGTAACTAGAATTCTAAATCAGACATGAACCTTCACGCAAGAACTTACTACAACTCTCTGACAACATATGACAAAAAAAATGTGCACTGTGCTGTGCAGTTGAACTTTCTTGAAGCAGTCTGAAGTCTCTTTATCATAATTCAAATATTTGTGACCACAGAGTCTCCAAAATTGAAGATTTCCTGCAAAACAATCTCTGATATTTGCCTCCTAAAACTGATCAACAGATTTAATTTTGCACACAGCACAGTCGGGAGTTCCCAGAGTTTGTTCATTACCCAGTTATGAAATAAAATATTTTGATATTCTGCCATATTCTGCTGCACTCATTCGATTATGTAAGCCGCACTGGTAACTGCAGGTCTTCAGTCCCTTGTCTTAAAGGACATAAAATGATCAGTTGGGTTTAACCCCATTTTCGCTGCCAAATCGATCGCCCCGTGGCCCCCCAGACCTGTGATTTGTGGCAATAGTTTATTAGTTCTACGTGACTTCTTTTCACTCATGATCTCTCAATCTCATGCCTGCCTGACTTCAGTCTAAACAATAGAGGCCATTCAACTCAACTGCAAAGAGCTACTTATAGTGACATGAAAAAAGATCAGAAACACAATGAGGGGCCTTTAGAAGAAAGTCACATGTCAGTAAGCACGTGTGCATGCTATACATCACAGCTACACATGGCCATTAACATGGTAAAAACCATACTAACAACTAATATCCATCCACCAAGTTAGCGCTCTGTGCTGCAGTAAGTTGGAGATGAGATCCAGCAGCAGAGGAGGCAGCGCACAACGTGTGCAGTAAGGAGGGGCAGTTCCACAACGCTCCATTAGGGTTTGTGGTGGAGGGCAACATTTAGTAGGCGGTGTGGTGGAGTCTGATTTCCATATGTTAGTGAGTACATGACAGTGTAGCACTGTGTAAGGGATCATTTATGATGCTGATGAACAGCACGTTGGCGTAGAGAAGCTAAATTTGCCCATCCACCGAGCAGTTTGTATTTGAGTCAAGACACCAACACGCTTATTATGTCCAGGCATGTTTTGACCTCCCTGTGAAGATGAGCCGGAATCAATTCAATGAGGAATCACATTAGTATTAAAGTGTTTGTTATAAAACATTATTAAGCTGTTATCAAACTTCTGTTTTTATTGCAAAACACAGAGTTTACAAGTTACCAAGAAACAGAGACTTAACAAAAGAAAAGAAATAGAACTAACCACTGATTGAATTGTGATCGTTTTTGGCACAAGGGGAGTAAGGACGCAGTGGTGGTTTAAACCTCCATGCAGTGCCTATATGTCTGCAGCTCTTCCATTGCAGCTCTATCATTTAGAGCAACCCTCTTTGTCAAATTCCAGCCTGCAATAATTGTACCTCCTACAGCGAATCTCACGAGCCTAAAATATCACGTATGTCCGTCCTCTTCGAAGCGAACGCAACACCCCCCTCATGTCATAACGATAACCAGTGGTTAGGGCCTATAAGTAGCCTATAGGGGTGTTTTAAAATGACTGGTATCAGTTCTGTGTGGTTTCCATGTGACAATGGGGCTTTTCTTGCACCCAGGAGTCTCCGGCTCATTCCCATTGCAGAGTCTAACACAAACTCTTGTTCTTCACATCAGTTCCCAGAGTAAGGCTATTTCTGGGACAATCATTGAAGAAGAAGCCGCTAGGTTGGGTGTGTTACTTGTTAATTATATGTAACCTTTTACCTTCTCGAAGCTCTGACTCAAACTCCAAATGACCTCTGTGTTACTTTCATAACTGTACTGGACACAAAAATGAATAGCTAAAAGATTCCAGATAATTTTTCTACTGCAGCACAAAGGAATTAAATAGCTGGCACTATTTAAATGGTACTTTTCTGCATTTTTTTCACACCCATGATGCACTTTCCAGTAAGACAAGAAAGTCAGAGATACAGAGTATAGGAGCCTCCTTATTCGAAAAACCACAGCAATGAGTCTACTGGTGATTTGACAGAACAGCTCTTTGTTAACGCTGCTCATATTCATAATGACAAGGCCATAGCTCATCATTATTTAGATTTGTGGACAGATTCAAGGGGCCAGAGCACATGGTCTGACAGAGCTGGAGTGTTAACCCAACAAAGCTGAATACTTCTGATACAAACTCGGATTAATAATCAATACTCAAGTGTGCATCTGTGATGCAACAGAGTAGGTGCCGACAATCCTGAACACGATTCTGCCAGTTCTTCAACATACTCTGTATAATACTGAAATAATGCATTTGAAAGTACAGTAACCCCTGTGACGATGGGTTTAGAGTCAGCTGTGACTAATATGAAAGTATTGTGTATTTATTTTTACTTCATACAACGAAACATAGAGTTAACCAATGCCTCCATCTCTGTAAAGTCTGAAACCGTAGAACGAGAGGAGGCCGGCAAACACCGTAATTGAAAGAATAAACCTTCGCCTATGGCTCTGTTGTCTTAAGCGGGGGGAAAAAAGACTGTGTGTGTTTTCAGAAGAAAGCAGATGCTAACACAGCAATTACCCAAACTTCAAATTAAAGCTCGTCCTCATTAAATGGGAATTCCTGCCTCGCTGAGTGGATGAAGCTGTCTGCTCAACAGCACTCCCTAGAACGCCACTAAAAGGTCTTGTTGAATGTCATATTGTGTGTTTAAGTGTTTAATATTCTATAAAAACAAAACCTTGTGTCGGTGCTAATTAAAAGGTATTATGGAAAACTCCATGTGCAGTGTAACTTTCATCCATCCCTGCTCTTCATGCCTGCTTTCCTGCCTCCTCCTTTTTATTCCCAAGGCAGGGAAGGGTTTCCTTTCTAGTTTTTCAAAGGGGGCAAAACCATCTGGTGCAGGCTAACAGAGTAGGTCAAGTAGATTTGGGGTTGGGGGCTGGAGGGGGGGTTACCGAGTCGCTGTAACTACAGACTGCTCTGCCCCAGTACAGACAGGCCCGTAGGCTGTCATCACATTGTCCCGAAAAAGCCAAGAGGCACTCCCAGCCTGGATCACACAGCAGAACCACAGGGCCGGGGGCCTTTTGCACGCGAGCGTTGGGCCGTAGAGGAACAGTAAACGCTGCCCCACACAAGAAAGGATGTTTGTGTATAGCTTTTTGAGGATGTGCAGACATGAAAGAAGGAAGAGACAACAACCTGTGGAGTCACAAAAAACAAAACGATTGCAAGGAACATTCGTCTTCTGTCAGTTTTTTCGCAATCTGCTGCAAGTTGTTATCCAGTGAAAGCAGAGCACTGGAGGATTTTGGTCTAAATGGCTGGTTCAGTGCACAACAATAAAGCCCCGATTATCCTGCATCATTATGTCTTTGTCCTCAAAGGCTGACGGATAAGTTGCATTATGTCCCTCAAGTGTAAAAAGCTTTAAAACTGAAAGTGGGGGAGCAGCCATTGAAGCAGTGGGCTCTGCCTATAGCTACGTGTTATTACAAACCGTGATCAGCCATCATCTGGTGGAGGAATCACTCAGCTATAATCAATCAATCAATAAATCGATCACTCCACCCTTTTCACGGCAGCCATTTTGACATGAAATAGTCTGTTAATTAAGGCTCCATCTAAATAGAGCTCAACCTCATGTCACACCTGTGTTTACCTGTTGTTTCATGTCAAAATGGCTGTCGTGAAATGGCTCTGTACTGCTGATCAATATCCAGGTGTTGAGTTACAGAGACTAAATAAAAACATATGAACACATGCAGGAGGACACACACACAACAGAGAGAGTGGAGAGAGAGAGAGACATTCACACACACACACAGAGAGAGAGAGAGAGAGACACACACACACACACACACACACACACACACACACACACACACACACACACACACACACACACACACACACACACACACACACACACACACACACACACACACACACACACACACACACACTTCTTTAAAGTAGCAAAGTGAAAACAGAGAAACTCACCGGTGAGCCTGTGCTGTGTTCGACACTTCGCTCCTGTCAAACAGGAAAAACTCTGCCCCCGTTGACAAACACACAAGCGGCGGCAGGGTACCAGGGAGAACCGGTTTTCTCCCAACGTCCCCCTCTTTTCTTCTATTTTTTAAAACTCACGGGAACTTAGGCGACAACAGCGGCATCGCTCGGTTCCTCTCTCCCGCTCCGCCTCGCGCGAATCTCCCGGTGGAAACGCGGAACTCGCTCGGGGCACAGACGCGAGACTCGGGTCCAACTTTCGAACCGCTCCGGCTCCTCCGGTCTGTGACTCCACACTGCTCCACGAGTCTCTGGAAAATGTTACCGATCCTCCTCCCTCCTTCCTCCCCTCACACACCTCCCCTCCTCTCCGCCTCTGGAAGCTGCATTTAAAAAACAAAGGAGGAAGAGTCCCCCTCTCTGCCTCCATCCAACGCGTCCGTTGGTCCGTTGGAAGGGCCGGCAGGGAGGGGTGGGGGACTGAGGGGCAGCAGAGACACATGAGACCCCCACACACACACACACACACACACAGCTTTGAGCTGCTCTCAGACATTTACTCAACTCCGGAGATTTTCCGCCTTCTGTCCAAAGGAGATCTATGTCCTCCACAGTTTCTGCAGACTTTCTCCGCCTGCCTTCAGTTTTTTTTTCCAGTTTCTGCTTCGCTTATTTACAAATTATTTGGCGTCTCTGTTTACTTCATAACAATGATGAGTGTTAAGCGGATCATGTTGGAGTCAGAGCTGATAGATGTTGATGAGCAATTACTTTTTCTTCCAGTCAGTACATTTTCATCCATGTTCATTCCTTCACCTCAATTAAAGATGGCGGTGATGACGCATTCCGGAAAAGCTGTCTGCCGGAAATGCGATGCTACCAAGAGGACCAATCACAGCTCTTGAAGTCGTAGTTAACATTTTTGGGGGTGCATGTCAGGGTACGGCGTAGGGTTCTGCGTACGGATTGACGCAGAAGCATGAATTGGGCTTAACACGACAGAAGCAAAAAAGGAAAAACAAAATCAAAACAATTTATCTGGGTGAAATTTGCGGTGCCACGCACGTTTAAGACATCTATGAAGATGTGAAGAGAGTTTGTGTTGAAAAGAGCCGACGCTGGTGTCGATGTGCTGTAAACAAAATCACGTGATCTCCGCAACGAAATTAAAACATTACCTCCGGCCTCTGTCTGCTTCACACGCGGAGAATTAGTTGCTGTTATGAACATGCTAAGCAGAGAACCTACCGCTGCGTTGTTCATGTGTGAAGGTAAAACTGTGGAGAAAGTCCGGACCCAATTCTCCGAAGATCCTCCGCAGGACATGTCTGAAAACATCTATTCACCGAACTCAAGATGATATCCTGAAATTATCCAGAGGG
Source organism: Hippoglossus stenolepis (assembly GCF_022539355.2). Taxonomy (NCBI): domain Eukaryota; kingdom Metazoa; phylum Chordata; class Actinopteri; order Pleuronectiformes; family Pleuronectidae; genus Hippoglossus; species Hippoglossus stenolepis. The sequence continues at coordinate 17,580,768 of NC_061485.1, forward strand.
GCTGGTAGTGAGAACGCCAATGTCCAAGTCAGCTGTGCGCACATTCTCAGGAGTTCTTCATCTCCCATGTGAGAATACGAATGAGCCCATGTGAGAATACAGCAGAAGATTATCCGGAGGATTCCCCGTGAGCGGGCGCATTTCTAAAACCGTTTTCAGACATGACATTCAGAGTTTGTGTTCCACACATGAACAACACAGCAAGAGATTCTCCGCTCATACACGTTCACAACAACACAGAAATGTGTGTTCTGGTGAGGAGGGGGGGCGCAGTATGCAGAGGCAGGATGTAACATATTCATTCTAAAGGAAAGAATGAAAGAAACCTAAAAAGTAATAGATAAACACAATAATGTTAAATCAACTTTTGAGAGATGATATAAAACCGACAGTGAAGTTTCTAGTCTAAGTTCCTCAGGTAAACTTTTCCAGAAGCTTTGAGCCCAAACAGCAAAGCCGTGTGGTCTTCAGCTTTGACTGATGAACACTATGCAGGGCCTTATCAGAGGATCTTAAGCTGTGGGCTCCTGATATAAACAATGTAACTTGATTTTCTTTTAGATGAAAGCCCTATGCAAGTCAATTAAAATGCAACGTTATAACAATTTGAAAATGAAAACAAGATTTGACATTTCATTTATTTTTCATTCACATACAGCGAAGATTGTTTCGCAACCAGAACATAGAGGGAAACGCCTGGAGGTCGTATTGCACACATGTGAGTAACAGATGCATTATGCCGGTCATTATATTGAGCACGCCTTCAGAAAGTAGAAACCTTAGCTTTGTTAATGGAAATCAAGACCTGATGTTTCATTTAAAAGCCACAGAAAGTGATAGAAATCACCCTTCAGGGGTTTTTGGTTGACACGTTTTCCTCAGTACTTACATCAAAACAAAGGCTCAAACATAATGCTTTGATTAAAACTAAGATGTTTTACTTGAGGAGACAATCATTGAGTGGCTTTTCTGGAATTTCTGACAATATCACATTACACATTATGCTTAAACTGGACTTTTGAAAGAGCAGCTGAGAAAATCTCCTCACACAATGTCAGGATAATGTACAGAAATGCATAGAAGGAGATATTAGGTTGTAGAAGGCCTCTTCAGTGATTCTCCTGCTGTGGGTTTCTTTAGGTTACTCCACAATCACAACTGTTGGGAAAATAATGCGGTGAATAAACCTGTCTGTTCAGTTGTGAGTTGGAAACATCGATCTGTCACGATTTCCCGAGAAGTCGTGTCGAGAGGAACTGAACTTCGTGTTGCAACACAACAGGAGGCACACAAGAGTATGAGGTATTTAGGATGGTTTGCATTTTCTCTCCAGTTCAAGACAGTATTTTGTTTGCTTTTGTGTATTTTTGGTTTGAGCTGTGGAGCAGAGATTCTGACGTTCACAGGAAAAAGACCAACCAGCATCTTTACTTAGCTCCTAGTTTTAGTATTTGATGTTTTTTCAGGAGAGGAAGATTGTCAACAATGACATCACCTCCTTCCTATGAAGAGCACAAGAAACAAAGAATCGTTTTATTTTCCTCTTATTAAATCATCTTGGGCAGAATGGTCAAACACTTTTCTACTGCTATATCTACCTGGAAATGGGTTTTCACGATGATCAAGTCACTTCAAGAAATCGTGGAATCTAGCATGGCAAAAGCAATAATCGATGTATCTTAATGATCTGCACACAGGACTATCCCAAACCCATAAAATGATCCCCATTTGTTTATGTCAACTGTGAACACCCTGCCAGTGGTAAACAATGCACACGTGGGAGCAGTTGTGGAGCTGCTAGCATTGTGGCCGTACTGTCTACAGTCGTTGTTATAAATAAATAAGATCCTGTCCCTGGCACACCACACAGCCACCACCTCCTCCTCCTCCTCTGCCGTACCCTGCGGAGAGGAATGAAGCGCTCCCACAGTCACTGCACGCACAGCTGTAGCTCATTCCCTCTGAAAGTACCAACACAATCCTCAGGGTCTTGTGTCACCAGTTGGTGCTCCATGAACCCAGCGAATTCCCAGTGCTCCTCAGTGTGCAGCAGCAGGAATACAAAACGAGTTAGCCTGTAATTCAACTTGTCCGCCTTCACATTCAAATTCTGGTCACTGTCTAAACATGTGGAGCGCACTACTGGCCCAGTATAGACAGAGTTGTATGTTAGTCATGTCTGCATTTCATCTCTATTTTGTGAAAATGCTCTTATAGAGGGATTTTGGTAATTGTTCAAATATGTACAATTGTGGATCAGCTCTAAGCTATTAATAAGGACCACATTGCATTGGCAAGTTGTACAAATCTCTCAAGTTTTATTGTAATAAGTGCCATAAAGTCTGCACTGCAAATGACTAAGAAGGTTCCTTACAGCAAAAGTTAAGTTATACTACTAACCAGGACTCCCTGGAAAGCAGTTATATTGAATTGATTATCCCGGAGAAAAATAATAAGTTGAGTTTTAAGTGTTTTATAAACTTGTTAATAACTCTATATTTTCTCCAGCACTTTTACGGATGATTCAAGGTTTTACAGTGTTTCAAATAGTTTGCTTGTTGAGATGAAATGCTATGAGGACAGAGTGTCCAGCTGAAAGAAGCTCGATGCCAACGACAGAAAACCTGGCAACTCAAAACCTGGCAACATATATGTATCACTTCCTCCTGCTAAAACTATCCTGGATACGAACATTGCCATCTTGCACATTTGGAGCCAGAGTCTGCCGAGAGGCGATCAGGGGATGGAGCCGCTGTATTGAGGTTTCATCGATACACACACTAGACCAATCTGTCAATCATGACGTTTCTATAGCATCAAATAAACCCTTGAACATACATCATTGTGATAAGAACATACAACAAAAAAAATCTTTGAGAGAAAATTATTGACACAAACATTCACTGTTTAATTTGAACCATATCCCATTCATTAACATGGAGGGGGTTGGATTTATGACCTGTACTTATATATACAGTCCATGGGTACAGCATTGAATATTGCATGTCTAACAACTTTTCCAATATACTTTAATATGAGGAATAAGCCCATCTAAGTATCTGAAAATGAAAATTGCACTTGCATTTTAATTTGTATTGAAACAACCCCCTACATACATACATACATGGGAAATGATTCTGCTTCTGTGGATCTACATTTTGATATTCAGGTTTACACTATGGATTTAATATAGTCCCCTTCAGGCTTCCATACAGCCTGGTTTAGCTTAAATTCATGGAGACATTTAAGGCATTTGTGTGCAGAGGAAATGATGTACCTTTAACCTCTTAGCTCCAAGAAGAGCACCCACCCACTAATCACTGTGCACATATGCTGAACTCACAGCAGTATCTGTAGATTGTCAGATTCTGCCTTTGGCTCGGTGGGATGGGGGCAGAGCAGATGCTGTGACAGGAAGTTACTAACGTGGTCCAGATGTGAGGACAAGAGACCACCGCCGACACAGCTGGAAAATGTGAACCACTACAGGCAGCGACTGCAGACGGACACGGGATCGCTGTGTTAAAGAAAGCTCTGTCAAATGACATATGTTCATGTCATTTTAGTAGAAAGTGGAAGACACAAACAAGATTAAGGATTTAGTCTTTCCTGAGCATGTCCTCGCTCACTGCAGAGGAACACTCAGAATTTAGATCAAAAAACATATAAGTGATACAAATGTATTTAAAAAAGTTCAACTCAGATATTCTACATATGATACATGATCAATTACTTCCTACACTAATAAGTAAAATTACCCAGTCAACATTTACCTGCCCTCTAGTGTTCAAAAAGATGCAATGCAAGACAAAAAAGGGCAAAGGCAGCCAGTCAGACACTATTTTGACAACAGTGCTTTTTTAAATTTATTAATTCACAGGAATTTCACTTTGAAAGAATAACAAGTAAATAGTGTGAAAGATGAAATTGTCGATTAATAATTGAAGTCTAAAAATGGAAAACAAAGGAAAGTAACTTACAGAATAGAAAGACACCCAGAACTTATTAGGCATTATCACAGAAAATGGTCCAATCAATACAAATATGACCTGCACTGCCATAGAGGCATGGCTAAGGGCTAATTTCTTTGGGCTGCTCGGTTTTTCTATTAACAGTGTTTCTACAGTCTGGGATGAACTCCCTCCAGAGAGCTGCATCCTACTCAGAGCAAAGCCACAGTCTCCCGTGTCCGGAGCTTTTACAGTCCATTAAAGCTCATCACTAATCCTCGTCTTCCCCTTCATCAATTAAGACCATCTTCCGTCTACGCTTCACAGGAGCAGAGACATCCTCCTGCTCTGAATCTGCATCACTCTTTGTATCCATATCCATGGCAGTGGAGGAGTCCGCCTCTGTATAGAGAGAACTGTGTTAATGCTGCAATTATGATTAAACATCACTTAAAACTAAGTTTTAACCATAGACTGTACATAAAGATGGACACATACATGGTCATAAACCATTCGCACCTTCATGTTAGTGGATGGGACAAGTACATTTTGCTCAAAGATGGTTTCTGTTATTTTAGGTCGTTATTATCACACTGACATATGTCTACGTGTTTCTGATTAGTTTGGTTTTAATTACTTATTTGATGCTATAACGTCATGATTGACAGCTGAGTCTGACTCACTATTGGCCGAATATATCAGCAGGTCATTGATACAGCAGCTCCACACCACAATCACTACTGAAGTGTTTATGGATATTTCAGCTTCATTTTTGAACACCAGGGGGAATTGGAGACGCGTCATCCATCTTTATACATAGTCTATGTCTTAAATACATTAACACACCAGTGTCTAAATTGGTTTCCAACAATGTGAGTAAAATACCATTCTCCTCCTCCTCGTCATCGTCCAACACTCTGCTTCTTTTAGCTGAGTTCTTCTTTTGGGACCTGATGTGATTGAAGTAGATGAATTAAATGTAAAAATAGACATTTCTCAGCTGTGGTTTGGCTTATCTGATAAACAAATACAAAGGGGGATAGCTCACCTCTCAGCTGTACTTTCTGTATCCTCCATGGAGGTGAAATCTGATACAGAGGCTAAAAAAAAACAAATACAATCTTAATGCTCAACCCATCCAATTAGCAGCAGATTTACAATGAACTAGAAATACCACACTGCAGCTGTATGCCTCCGTCAGCCAGTGCAGTTTCTGTGTACATACATTTTCCAGATTCATAAAAGGTCACGGTGACCTTTACTTTTGACCATTGAAATATGTGATCACTTTGAGTACAAGTCAAAACGAATTGTGCCAGATGTAATGAAATTCCCTACGTGCTGCCCTGATATATCACATTTACAGGAACATGAGGTCACTGTGATCGTGACCTTTGACCCCCAGGCACCAAATATTTATCAGTTCATCCTTGAGTTCAAGTGAATATTTGTACCAAATTTGAAGAAATTCTCTCAAGGCATTCTTGAGATATCACGTTCACAGGAATGGGACAGACCCGAAAACATAAAATAAAATAAAAAATAAAAACCCAGGTGAACAGGTCTTCACGATTAAATTTAAATTTACAGTTCAAAGGAAAAGCAACACTTGATCATTGCAGTGGATTTCAATTATTTTCTTGGGAAATTATGTATATTCTCAGGAAATTAAAGCATAAACAGTGACTTGTTCCAAATACTCACTTCTGATACAACATTCCTGGCTGCTTGACTTGCCAAAGCAGGTCAATTTAATGTGCACCATGTAACTTAATGCTTACATTATATGAGAAAGCTGTAATTAACTGGTGTCATCTGACACCACAAGGCAACGATTGTTCAAGAACCAGACATACCTGTATGCTTGGTGGTGCGGGGTTTCCTTTTTCGTGAGAGCAGCAGAGCTCTCAGAGCCTGAGCTCTCTGTTCACCTGACACCTCTGACACCTCTGCTTCCTCCTCCTTCTCCTCCTTCTCCTCCTTCTCCTCCTTCTCCTCCTCCTTCTCCTCCTCCTCCAGGTGTTTTTCAGTTTGACTCGTGGGCCCGTCCTGCTCCTCACCAACTCTCGGTTCGTCCTCTCTCAGATTAAGAGCTGCAGCTGCACTGCGGAGCTGGGATACGCTGATCTTTGCTGGGATTCTCCAGAAAGTTTCCTGGTTATAAAACATTAACTCAGTTAATTACCTCCACCAAGGAGGTTATGTTTTCACTGGCATTTGTTTGTTAGTCAACAATATTATGCAAAAACTACTGAACTGATTTCCATGAAAGTTTGTGGATTGTTAAGCTGTGACCCAATGGAATTGTGGAGAAAATCTGGATCAGGAGACAGATCCAGGAATGTTTTTTCACTTTCATAATTTTTGTTGATTTCTCAGAGAATAGTTTATGGAACTGTTTAGGGGAATGATATTTATAAACATGTGAAATTTGGTACCGTTTCAAATCAAAGTCTGGATCTAGTGACATTAAATATTTGTATAATATGGAGACTGATGGGCCTTGGTGGAGGTGTGCACTCTTCTGAGTGCCCTTCTAGTAAATATTTTAAATGTTGGCAACATTATATGATGTTTTTCTTATTCTATCAAATTAATTATCTAGTTAATTTGTAATCAAGCAACAACACAACAAAACCGTCCTCAGCAAGTGATGGCACTGATTTGGTGATGACATCATTAAAAAATAAACACCTGTTCATTTGCCGGTGGCCGCATCCCCAGTTTGCGTAACAGCCTCTGGATGCTCTTGTTGTCCATGGCGTCCTCATTTGTCTCGGTCAGAGGGACCAGTGGCACAGGCTGGGACAAACCTGGGCAGCAACGATTTCATTTACTCACACTTAACTTCCACCAAACCTAAAATAACTTTCAATACAGTAAAGAAATGAAACAAGTCCAAAATGTTTTTGACAGTTTCACTCACCATCTTCTTCGCGGTCATTTGCTGTTCTGTTAAGACAGTTCTGTAGCCACAACAGAGGTCCAGACATGCCTTATAAAAACATGAAATCTGTTTTTAATTCATGTTGTCCAAGAAAGTTTGAAAAAAATAATTGTCTTGGAAATACTTACTGAATTATCTAATAAAAAACAGACTAAATATTAAATATGACTATGAATATGACTTCTTATTAAATATTTTACATTTCAGCCTTTGGCCATTTGAATTTAATAAAGGTGGAGAAAGTAGAGCTGTAAACCGTCTAAGAGGTTTGGCTTTAGTCTCACCTCCCTGATGCAGAGCAGTGACCATGGGGCCTACATCAGCTCTCCTCTCCACTGGGGCATGCACACTTTGGTTCTTCCTCACGCCATTTGGGGATTCTTCCCTCTCCTGCTCTTCATCTTCCTCACTCTCTTCAGACTCATCCTCTTCCTCATCTCTGTCCATAGAATCGTCCAGGTCACCTTGAGTTAGTTCTGACAGGAACTCTTCTTCAGTCTGTGGCAAAAAATTTTTTTACAGACACCATTTCTTTAAAAAATACTTGATCACAGGGAGCTTATATTTTGAAAGTCTTCACATATTTAATCTTTTCTACAAAAAAGATAGATCGTACATCTAAAATAACTTTACCATTGGTTTTCCAGAGCTCTTCCCGTGAGCATTACGACTTCTCTTCTTATAGAGTTCTTTTCTTTCAGACACCAGGCCCAGGCTGAGCAGCTTGTCCACCACTCGTGCACGGGAGCGCTTGGCTGTGAGCTTCTTCAGGATATTACCCAGCACATCTGTGAGAGAGGGTCACCACACAAACCATGAAGTGCTTCTGAGACTACTGTTACTACAGGGACTGGAACAGAGGGGACAGGTACAGTGAAAGGTCACTTGATTATCTCATGCACTACATAATGAGCCCAGTACCGTCAGAATCTTTGTACTCCTCAAACAACATCTGCAGCTCCTCCTCTTGCTCCTCAGTCCAAAGTACAATGCGGGTACCGACCCTTTGAGAAAAATAAAAACACATCAGTTAAGATTGTAAACCTTGTAAAAGCCTTTCTGCAGAATATTACTCTCCATATTCTTTCTAGAGTACATACTTCTGTTTCTTCAGTTCCTTAGCGTTGTCCACCAGACCCATACGCACCAGCTGTGTCACGACCTGCCGCCGAGTTCGGGTGCTGCCGCTGAGCAATGGCAGCAAAGTCTCCACTATGTCTGGCACTAGACATAAGAACAGTGAGAAAAAGGAATTTATACACAAGTACATAGTACAATGAAACTACATCAAATAAAACAACAAACAGAAAAGATGTGGGAACAACAAACAAAGAGAAAGCCAACCTTCAGAATGACGGTGCTCCTCAAAGAGCTTGCGCAACTCCTCTTCCTCCTCCTCAGTCCAGGTTTGTTTCTTTCCCTCTCTGATATATGTAGAGAGACAATATTTCAAATAGCAGAAACCAAAGATTTGCTCATTTGTTATAAGTAATGCCACATCATGATTTCCCCTATGTTCATCCGCCGATGCAAAATAATTATATATTTAAATAATTTATAATAAAGACACAGAATATAGGCCTGGTATCCTGGTACCGAATTACTCTGCCACATGTCCTTCCTCCACACTCTCCTGCTGAGTTCCATCAAGTTAAATAAATTGAATCAAGGTCCATCTTTGACCTATAACTTCACAACAAATGCAAATTTAACATAACACAAAGCTAGAAACAAACTAACAATAAAGAAACACAAAAGGAGGGAGAAACTGACCCATCTTTGCTGTAGCCCTCCGTCATCTCACGTACAGCTCCCACATTTTTCCAGAACAGCAGTTCAACATATGCCTTGTTGTTTTGTGTCGCCAGTGAAAAGAAACACTTCAGCACATACTGGGCAAAGGTCACCAGTTCCTGTGAAGGACAGAATGAATCAGGTGAATCTTGGATTTAATGTACTGTACAGTCTATGTCATCAAATAGGTTTTATTCTCTCTCCTATCTGTTATTACTGTACCCTGTAAGCAGCTGCAGCGGGGTCACTCAGGATTTTGTTGAAAAGGTTGAACACCGACAGCTGGAAAAGCAGGGCGTCCATTTTGAGGTCAAAGGCCAGGCGGTGCAGCATTCGAACGATGCAGTGGTTTGTGTGAGGAGAGTTTTTTGAGAAGGATTTTAATAGGACGAGGTATGGATGCACAATATTGGGGCTGGCAAACCTGAGAGGGGTAAGAGAAAGGTGACATCTTATTAGAAAGGTCACAAGTTGTTTGAAGAAGCAGTAGGAAAAGTATCCGTCATGAAGGTTATCCTCAAAGTTAGTGCCACTGTTTTGCTTACTTCTTGATGAAGTCGAAAAAGTTGAACTCGGTTTCAGAAACTTGGACGGACTCCAACTCTTCTTCTTCTAACTCTAATCCATCATCATCCTCCTCCTCTACCACAGGCTCAGGAGGAGAGGACCCTGAAATGAAAAGGAAACGTTTAACCCCAACGCTACATAGATGCTCTGGTACAAAGTAGAGCCCCAATAATTAGTCAATCAAAAGAAAATGAGTCATCCACTAGTTTAACAAGAGATCGATTATTTGAATAATTTTCATCAAGAAAAAAAAAAAACGGATGGCAGAGGAATCAATGCTCAAAATAATGGTTAAATGTGGCCTTAGTACAAAGGGTCAATGTTATTGTTTTACTTGGCAGGTTGGCATGCAGGATCTGCTTGAGCAGCTCCAGTTCCTCCTCGGGATCCACATCAGCTGAACCAAACACATCTCCCTCCGGCCACACCTCTCTGAGGACGACAGGGGGACAATCTTAAAGACATAACTAGAAGTGACTGGTCTGAGAGGTTGTTGGAATAACAGCTTAAATCACATGATCAATTACAAAAAGGAATCTGAAACAATTCTGAAAATTAATTGGTGGTTATTGTAGTTAAATTAAGCAAATCCCGAAATATTTATTGGTTCCCGTTTCTATAATGTAAATATTCTTTATTTTTCTACATTTATATTATTTTAAAATAAATAAATATTTGGGACTGTTGGTTGGGAAGAATAAAGCATTTTCAAATGTCATCTTTGGCTGTCAGTACAAAACAAAAACTGTAGACAGATTGATTGATAATGAAAATAACTGAGTCTAACTGACCTGGCAGCTCGCAGCAGTGCCAGTGCTTCTGGTCCCAGTCGAGCCAGCATGGATTCCTTAACTCGTACCATAGCCTCAGTCCGCTGCTCCTCTAGAGGAGTTTCAGATGTGGCATCGAATGGCACAATGCTTTCAGTCAAAGACTCTGACAACTGTGCACAGCAAAGCAGAAACACGTTTTCAAGTTTAGAAAAACTCTCAGTTGTGAAATACTCCTGTGCAGAATGTGCCTCTCATAAACTTCCACTAAAACACAACACAAATTCAGATGATAAATGCTCTCTGCTCCGTCTTGAAGTAAATTCAAACACTGACCTGAAACCCTGAAGTCTTCAGCTCCTCCTCCACAATCCTGAAGGTTTCCGCCAGGGCTTCTGGAGTAGTCTCTGGAATTGGGAGATTTTTATCACCTCGAGACTTTTTCCGCCTCACCTTCTTCCTCTGCAGAGCAACCACAGATAGATATTAATAATCCGAGCAGGCGCTAATGGAAAACATTTACACATGCACTAGAAAACTAACTATTACCTGAACCATCAAGTTTCTGCGACCTTTGCAGAAGCGTTCCAACATGCGCAAGAAGAGATGAGTCGACTCCACCAAGTCTTTGAGGTAAGAGTGAGGCTGTTTGGTTTCATCAAACTTCCTCAGCAATGTTAGAAAAATCTCCCTGTATTCCATCAGGTAGAAGATGTTACCTGGAAGGTTACAACAAATAGATGAGACGATAATGTTGACATATTCAAGATCTAGACAAGAATTTTAATCGAGTTTGTTGCATAACAAAATCCTTATTTGAAGCAAAATGGAATGATGAGAGAACATGAGTCCAGTTAGCCCCAAAACAGGCTACATATCAGAATTTAATCACAAAATGAAATACTGTGAGCATCTTACTTTTAATAACGTTAGAACTCTGACGGATGCTGTCATCCTGTGACTGATCCATCTCGTTCACAGTGAGCAGCAGCTCTTGATATGCCTTTAGAGCCAAGTGCATCCTAGAGAAGAAAAAGAAACATCAGTCTGGGCCCAAACGTTTTCTTTACACCTGCCAGCAAACATTTCAACGCTGAAAAGTTGAAACTTCTAAACCACAACGTTGTCAGGAGTTGAAATTCAGAGAGTAATTTAATTGCTTATTATGCAAATGTGACCATCGGGTTGCTTGAAAACTACTCTATGACACTGTTAGGGTATGAATTTATACTCATTAACATTTAATTATTTTGTAAGTCTGGTTGTTTAGTGGTTTAGGTGCAACCTGTGTCACTCTATAGATTTTGCCAGAAGCCTGCTGTCAACCATCAGGTTGATGAAATGTTTGCAGGCCTGCTTCAGAGTGATCTTCTTACCGGCGGGACCAGGATGTGGCCTCTTTGCGGTCGGTCAGCAGCATCTCATAGTAGTTGGTGATGTTGCGCTCAATGAAGTGAAAGGCACGTACAGAAATGGTCTCAGAAACCAAGTCAGCACGGAAACCGTTGCCACGATTGAAGGCCATGAAAAAGCTGAGGGACCAGAGGTAATAGGTTTCATCATGTTGCTGAGTTTGCTCTCGAATCAGACTTTCCTGTGGAGGACAAGAGGAAACGGGTCAAAAACCATGTGCTATGAGTGTAGGCTGTCAATGGTAAATAAAATAAAAAATGCTGTTTGACTTTTTCTACAAAGAAGAAATATAATACAATGACTCATTCCTGACACTGAGGCTTACCTTGACCAGGTACATGAGGTGATTGTAGCAGTTCTCCAAGAAGTCCATGCAAAACTCTCGCAGGAAAAGTCGCACGTTTAAGGCAGAACGTCGTTTCTCCTTAAATTCCTTGGCCCGTCGATTCCTTTTTGGAACCCGTCTCAATGCTTTGCCTGTGTCATGAGTGTAGTGTTTGAACTAAGAAACAAAAACATGGAGACCTGTATTAAAATCATTTTTGTTAAGGTTGTTAATACTAGGATTCCTTCACATGACCGACGAGTGGAGTTACTCACATTATGAATATTTCTGTGATAGATCACATCGTTGTCTCCGATTGCCTTGAGACCTTGGACAACATAGGATCCTCCAAAGCGAGAGTGTCTAAAAACAAATATCATCACACAAAATGTGACATAGATATTACAACAGATATTCTTCAGTCTGGTAGTATTTCTTTCACTAATACCTCTAACAAACACACCTATTATTGTCTGTACTTGGTTTGTTTTGTTTTAATTTCCCTTACTCTGAAAAGCAGTTTTATGTACCTTGAAAAGTGTAAAGGTTGTTATTACTTTTTTTAAATAAAGCTGTGTTGAAACTAGACTTTATGTCCACTGTTCCATCTTGTAACCTTGTAAAGAACATCAGCTTGTGCGTCACCTGGTTCCTCTTTGTAAAGTGCGAGAGCGTTTCTCTGCGTGCTCTTTCTGCCTTAACGCCTCCAGCTCCTGAGAGTCTCTCTGCTTCTCCTCCGTTGAACGAGCCTGACCAGCGCTCACCAGAGCCTCCGGGGTCTGCAGGAGAGGAAGAGGAGGAGCTCAGAACACAGAAAACAGCTGACAATCTCTATGTGAACAACATCAGTATATTCAATCTAACCTGGTCTCTGAACATGAGGGAAATGATTTCCAACACATGCATGCTCCACTGCTGCTCACTCTGAGCTGACGCCAGGAACTTTACCAGGTCATCAAAGCCGCTCATGTGAATGGCCCACAGCAGCCTGTCGTGGATGCTGGCATCATCATCCACTTTCTACAGTGAGGAGGACAGACAAAGATCGGGGAAGGAGGAATTAGAGGTAGCTGAGATGAAAGATAAACCAAGGGGTTTGTCTCCATGAGAATAAACATGGTATTCATGTTAGAGTCAGACCTTCTCTTCACAGGGGTCTGCAGGTACATGAAGTACATTCCTGACCAGCAGCAGGATCCTCTCTATCAGTAGGTTATCCTCCTCCTGCCTCTCATCCCAGTCCTGACAGAGAAACACATGAACAAACAGAAGCATTGTATAATCTAGTTAACAGGCAGGATGGAGGCAAAGAGGATTACCAGTAAAACACTCACCAGTTGCAGAAGGTTGTACAACATCTCACTTAAAATGCCAAACACCTTTTCACTGGCAAATGCCTGAAAATAAAAAGGACATTCTGTTAAATCCTACATCACAATGTTGACTGTGTAAATATACATATAAAACATAAAAGAAATAGTGGTTATGCAATTAAATGAGGACAGGTACCTCTTTATAGGCTTGTAAATGAGATGTCACTTGCAGAAAGTGATGTCTAAACACAGGGTCGTCAGGGACTTTACCAAAGCAAAGCATAGCAGGCTGAGTGAGGTTGACCATGAGCCTGAGAAAAAGTAGATAGGAGTCATATGAGCAACAATTGTTTATCTTATTTACAGCTTCCAGAAAAAATGAAAAGAAAAATGGCATCACATTGTAGTGTGAGGTTTTTTACCTGATAGAGGCATCAAATAAGGCTTTATCTTGCCCATGTTGAATGATAATAGGCAGAAGGTCATTCTGTACAATCTGGCCGGCTCCCAGCTCCTGGCGGACATCACGGGTGTCATCTTCATGGCGTAAATACCTGATCAAGTCTTTCACACTCTCTGCAATACAGAGACAGGGAACAGTTAACCAATGACTGCTTTTAAATGCAAAAATAAATAGCTTGTTCTCCTTAGTAACTAAATATTTAACCACTTCAGAACAACTTACCCAAACAATCTGTTTCCTTATGATAGGTGTCCCCCTCTAGATAGCCGAGAGCACTGCAAGTTGCCAGAAGTTCGCAGTTCATCCTGAATACGTCCATACACCATCAGACAGCACAATGGTGAGAAGAACAAAGACACACATTTTCAGTATCTCAAAATCAAGAGAGCACATCACAAACAGCTGTTTTTACTATGATCTTTGAGGACAAGGACAATGCAATGAATGAACTTTCTAATAGGAGTGAACCCAAACTGTCAACAAGACATGTTAACACGTGTTCATCATTACAAAATATATCATATTGTGAGTATTTTGATTAAAATATGAGTCACAATTTAAGCAGGAATTTTGTAAACAAGCGTGCTCTCCTGAGATTGTATTAGTGTTGGGCAATAGGCCACAAATGTTATCAAGATTAAACATTTTCACATCAGTTGATATTGGTAATAATCATGTTTCAAGTAAAATTATAATTTCTATCTTGTTTACAGACTGATTGTTGCTCCTGAGTGAAGGTTGTGGTTTTAAACTCTTCTTCATGAGCAGAGAATGATGAAACATTTCACAAATCTGAGGTAGAACATTAAAACAGTTGATGTGCTGCACCTCCTCACCATGTTTGAACAATGCATGAGCAATTTATTGACAGATATTGAACTGCAGTAAATATTGTTACTGTTTTATCACCCATGTCCAGATTATAATTAGCCATATTCAAATTTCAATAATATTATGATTAAATGTTGTGTCCAGTTCAGTTCAAGTTAGATGTTGATACAGTTTTGAGTTACTTGTAGTTTAGGCACTTCATTGTTTCTACTTCTACTACAATAAAATTGAGAGAAAAATAATGTACATTCTATTTTTCTGGTTACTGCAAATATTCAGATGAACCATTCTGCATATTATCTACAAATAATGATGTTAGATTATTGTTACTATAGATTCATATCAGATCAATATGAAGGAGTAGAATCAGTTCTAATCACCAGCTTGAACATTAACCAGACTTGCACGTTACTGCATCAACAACATAATGTAAAATGCTAATGTATGACATTAGTTGGTATGAGCTGCATTATGTGCTCCACTTGTTGCTAATGCTAATGTTATGTAGCCGCTGGTTAGCTCCAGTTTGCAGCAGCCTGGCTGCAGCGCGCTCTGACTTCCGGTCCGCCTCAGAGAACGATAGAGTTACCTGCAGGTCTGAGTGTTGTCCCTCCTCGCGGGTCGTGTTCAGCAGCTGGAGGTGTTCAGTCTTTGTGCAGACGTGCAGCGATGGAGTCAGTCTGAAGTCTCTGACATGACCGAGCTGACAAGTCTCGCGCCAACACACCGGATGTAGAATGTCGTCATGACCGCTGAATTCTCCACCCTCGGTTTTGTTTTCCAGGCAGCTCACACCCGCACATGGCTGCGCACCGACACAAGGAACTTCATCCATCACATGACAGATGTGACGCTTTCATGGAGAGAGTCTGGATTGAAGCCATGTTTGACGTGTGGATAGGCCTGACTTTGTGAAGTCACTTGAATTTGCCTGCAGTTTGAGCTAAAGTATTGCCTGAGAGGTTAAACTCAGGACATAGACTGTTGTCAGGAGATTACTCTTCACATTATAGGGAAGCTACGGCCCCCTGAGGTCCCAAAAGATTTATCTTGTGCGTACAGAAAACTTTTGGGACTTAAGGGGCTCCGTAGGAAGCATCCAACGGGACACTTTAGCCGGTCTCAATTCAGGGGCTGCCTCCTTCAGATAGTCAATGGTGTGACTAGGCTGTCCCATTTCGACAGCTCCTTCAAATGCGGCCCACTGATGCGTCTTTCCATTCCTGAAAGTTAAAGCTCCAACAAGTGGATCTTTCCCAGGCCCATCCCATCCCAGGACGGATTGCACTTCAGCTACGAACCATTTTTCAAAGAGGTAACTGGCACAGACAAACGACAAAACATCTAATATACTAAGTATAACGCTTCACCTCAACCTGTATGTGGAAATAGAATCAAGGGGCAGACAAACGTTCTCGGCATGTCCAACTTCAGCTCTGTTGCCAGGCAAAAACAATAAGGGTCCTCAGTAGACCAAACCGTCTCATTTCAATTCGGCCTTCGTGGTCTACTCAACCAACGGAAGAGGCGGCCTTCATTGGCCAGGTAGACCGTGCTCTCCAAAGGTTTAGACACAGCAATTGTCAGATACCAGAAACAGTAGAACATGCATCTGGTAACTGCAGGAAATGTGGAATGTAAAGAAAGGACATGATAACCACAGGGCTAACAGGAGCAGGTGCACAGGCCACTGACTTGACTGGAGTGTGGTGGAAGTGGACAAGGCAGGAAGCATCTGTTAAACTTTCTAAAGAAAATCTGGACTGAAGAGGAAAATCGGAAAAAAAATAAAGTTAAATAACTCCAGGAGATGGCAGTATTGCAACATCATGGATGAAAGCTGCTGATCAACTCCAAAGAAGAAGAAATGTTTGAATCCTGTAACTGTTCTGATCCACACTTTACTTTAGAAGGTGGCGTTAATGCACCTAAAAGCTGTTTGCCAACCTCCATTGAACAAGAATAGAAGAAGAGTTGTACTACTTGCCTTGAACTGTCATTCTTGCTTGACATATACTGATTGTGCAGCACTCTTTATCTAACTCAGGTTATTGGAGGGGGGGGAAAATAAATCAATCGATTTTTAATCAATGTATAAAACCTGCATGTGATGCCACCTAATGCAGAAGTCATTCCCCTGGCAATGAACTGGTGATGCATGATCATGGAGTGAACTACTAAAGGTAAAGAACTTTTGGGCAGCCTCCTGAACTACCAGACATCTTAAGCCTAAGAGAAGAGAAGCCACGTAAAGGTATTTTATACTTTTTTATAATGAGCTGTCTAATGATCCATTATAAAATGTTATATATGCTATATGCTCAAAACATTGAGTTGAGACTGACAATGAATGCCTTAAATACCTGATTAAAATGGTTCTAATAAATAGTGTGCACACAGGCCTTTACATGGGGCTAATACCAATGCCATGGTAGTCGCCTATAAGAAGAGCACAGGTTTTAACCCTGTTGTGTTTCCCACTCAATTCAGAATACACTGACACTCAGTAGAGCACATACTGTATCTCCACCAAGGCCAAACAATGATTGTCACGTGATTTTCAAGTTCTTATAGTAGAGATATAAAAAATTTTTAAAAAAGATTTGTGCATTAATCCCTGAAAGATTACAGAAAATGTTAAAATGTGAATGAAAGTGAAAAGAAATCCTGCTGCATACACCTCTTGATCGGCATCTGCACTACAATTGAATGGGTTCTTCCCAGGCGTGTGCCCCATACCTCCACTCAGTTTGGTGGAAATCGGTTTGAGTTGTTTTTAGCATAATCCTGCTGACAAATAAATCAACAAACAGACACAGGTGACAACATTTCCTCCCTGGCTGAGGTAATAACAATAACAACTGTCCTTTCTTCTAGCCATAGACCATTGGGAGTGAGATGGTCTGATTTGTATTAGTCCCTGAAAGCGTCTGAGTGACTTGACAGCATTTAAGTGAAGGTTATGCCGACTATGTCGTGTGTGGAGTAAAACTCTGGACATGGAAATGAAGAAAAAGTACACATCTGTACATTACTTTTGAACACATCATCAATTGTTGTTGATTCGCTCGTGATAAATGGACTGACAAGACAACACAGGTTTGCTCCAATTCATTTTATTTGCACTTACATATTCATTCTTCAGTGTTGCCAGATACACACAGAATCGCAAAGCACATTCAGCCAAAGTCTTCTTAGTTGGTGATAGTCGTATTTTAACTGTCAACATTTCCTGTCTGCTATTTGTGTATTGATGATCCATGTCTTTATTGATTTGGTGATTTGCACAATAAGAGGATAGCAAAGCTTCTAAAACAAATGCCAACATGTGAATTTAGTCTCGATCTCTATTTGAAGGTGTGTTGAGTGAAAGGACAGAGTCAGAAGGTTGATAAGCACAGTCATATCTACGACACAATCTTCTAACATCCTGCATCTAACCTAGATATTTTCGCCTGTAGTTTAAATATTTTCGCCTGTAGTTTAACACGCTGCTATAAATGTGTGGTCGTCTAAGCACTCCACGGGATTGCACTGTAAATCAAGGCCTCAGGTGGTAAGTTACTAAAGGGGTTTGTGTTAGCAAAAGTTGGGTGGCTTAAATAGCACCAAGGTGACACTGTCTAAAGGGATTCATTCAACATTGCACCTACACTGCGACTCTTTGCTCAGCAGATAAACACATAACTAGTGGCAATGAGGACTAAATATATATGTATCAGGTTCTCTTTTTTTCGAATTAATTTTCTCTTTTTTTTCATGTATTTTTTTTCTACTATGGCAGTGGCCTTCACATTTTCCAATCAGTTTTCATCTAGTCATCCTTATCTTCCTTGTCGGCTCCATCACTGTGGCCTGAGTCTCTTTCCTTCTCCCTCCTGGACTCCTTCACCACCTGACGGGAAAGAAACGGTCCGATTAGCTCAAATATTTTTTTCACATTTTTTTGGTAACAATATTTTTTATGTTCCTCACAATTTCCATAATGCAAATAATATCAAACAAGTTATTTTTGCATTATGTCTTTTCATTTTGTATGAATTGTTGTACCTCTCCATCTCTAGTCTCAACTGTCTTTATCAGCACAGTCCTCTTGCTCCCGCTCACTGGAGTTGGTTCAAAGTCTATGAAAAGTCAGATTAAAGTGCTGCTGAGTTTTTACATGAAGATACATTTTCATTCCACAAATAGATTTTTTTTTTCTCTGTTTTCGATGATCGAATCATCACTGATTTGACGTGTAATTGAAATATATTAAAAGGAAGCCCTGAGACTGAACATCTTATATTTGATATGAGAAACTGAGAAGCTTACCTCGGTCTCCATAGTGATTGCTCATACCCATGTTTAACATGGGGACAGTGATCCTAAACAGAAATGAGATTTATTTACTAACCTGTTATGAAAAAAGGAATTTGCTCTATTGCTCTGAAGATCTTAATTGAAGTATGTACATAAAAAACAAAGAAAATGTATCTGTAACATTTTACAGCCCCATAGGTGAAAACATCGAGAAAAGTCATTCATAAAATGAAACTTTCTACTACACCAAACTTTCTCTGAGCAGTTCAGTGTCACATCCATCTGTTGTATATATTTTTGTTTTTATTCAAGCCTTTCTTTTATGCTTTTTTTATCACATCGTTTATATTTGAAAGTCTATGGAATGGAACAAATCTGTGAAAAACGAAAAAAAAAAAATTCTCCCTCACCTGCTCTCCTCCCCCTCCAGCAGTTTACGGTAAGTGGCGATCTCGATGTCCAAAGCCATTTTCACATTGAGGAGGTCCTGGTACTCCCTAAGGTGGCGAGCCATCTCCTCCTTCAGATGGCGGATCTCGTCCTCCAGTCTGCCCACGTTGTCCTGGTAGTTGCCAATCTCATTGCCAAACTGGTCCTCCATTTCACGCATCTGCCTCAGCAGAGCTTCATTCTGAAAAAGACAACAGCACGTCACCACCGTTGTCTTATTAATACCACTACATGACAGATTGATATAGGAAATCAACGGGTGGTTCTTGGCCTCACCGTGTTCTTCACAGCATCAATTTCACAGGTGAGGGACTGAATCTGCCTCCTGGACTCATTGGCCTCCTGCTTGGCCTGCCTCAGCGCGTCAGTGTTGCGCTTTGCAGACTCAGTCATATCCACAAACTGTGAGGACAAAAGATGAAATACACTGGAATGAATGTGTGTTACTGTGCTCCTGTGTTATTAACTGTCTGTTTGGCTATCTGCCTACCTTGGACTGGTACCAGTCCTCTGACTCCTGCATGTTCTTTGAGGCGATGGTCTCATACTGAGCCCTGATGTCCCTCAGGGCACCAGTTAAATCAGGCCTGACGCTGCTGTCCACCTCCATCTTCAGCTGCTGGGTCTGGACACTCACTTGTACGTCCTGGATTTCCTGGTGATAAAGAACAGGACACAAATGGACAAGAGTTATTTTATATTTATATTTATAATAAGTCTAAACAGTCAAAGCAAAAAATTAAATTACTCGTACACGCTTAAACACAAACCTTTATTAAGGTGTGGGGAGCTAGTTTAGCCCCTTGCATCTCATTGTCTTTATCCAAGAGTTAGTTTATAACACAATAAGGAGTGTAAGCGTGACGGGCTCCTTTTCAAAGTCAGTCAATATGCTAATGACTCCCGTTTGATCTTTTGCTGATTCTTTGTCTGCTTGTCTTGCAGATATTACTAAAATCCCAAATTTTCAAAAGGCATCCAATTAAAGCAAGTTGTGTGGTATGCAACCACTTTTTTTAACTTCAGAAAACAAAAGCATTAAATCATTATACTATCTACAGTACAGAATGAATGAGTGGCTTGGTTCAGCTAATCACTGGGATGATCTTGTTTGTCATCACATACTGCACATGCAAAAGTTGAGTGTTTCCATAATGTTTGTCTAGATAAGGACAACACGTAAAAATGTTCCATTAATACGTTGACCGTGAGGTGCATAAGTGATAGATTCACTTACTTCATCATGGAGCTTTTTCAGGAATTCAATCTCATCCATCAGAGACTCAATCTTTCTCTCCAGCTCCAGACGAGCCAATGTGGCATCATCCACATCCTAGTAACCGGAAACAAAACATAATTCGCTATTTGTTGCAAAAACTGCAGCTACAATTTCCTTTACACTTAATTGATTTTACATTGCATTATGCTAAATTGAGGATCAGTATGCTATATAAAAACATGAGTATGAGTTCCACTTATCTAAAGGTAAAGGCTTGGAAATGAAACTCCAGGTGATGATTGTTAAAGAATTGTCCAAATATATTTAACTTGTACAAACCAAGTGGAGTGGTAGGAAAGTGCCTCAACAAAAAAAGTTTTAGTCTCAATTTTACAGGTCTGCTCTATGATATTACACCATTCCATTGAAGATGGAACAAAGCTGTTCATTTTGACCTGTTGCCTCAGGACACTAATCAATATGTTAATCATGGTCCAGTGAGCTGAGTCTTTACCTTACGGAAGGAAACCAGGTTGCCCTCAGCATCTGCCCTCTTCTGGGCTTCTTCATCCAACCTTCAGAACAAAGAGCGATACAACATATTTCAAACAAGAATTACCTTTAGCATAATAGAAAGAGCAAAGGACGTGTTGAGTTTTTTTTCCCCCTAAAGAAAACCCTTTCTGTCGAACGTTGCACCAGGGCATCAGCTGGCAAAAAGCTTTCAGGATCAATTTGTTAATTCACTGTCCTGTGAAAAGGGTTTTGGGAGAGCACCCAGTGGGATCAGCAGCTGCTCCTTTCAACTAATGTGGTTTCCCCACAGGTCAATAAGGTCATCCACAGTCACTCAATAAGGTTATGTACACACACTTCCCCTCTTTTTATAGATTTTAAATGGTTGTTATAGTATTGACTAGTATTCAGTGGAGAGACAAAATCTGCTGGGTACATATAAGGAGTGGTTTAAAAGGTAGGTATATAAAATATGAATTGTGTCCTATGTGCTTTAGCAAACTGAGATACTGTCAAAAGCCAAAATGTAATTTCTTGCTTCTGCAAAGAAACTAAAATTGATATTTCATTTGATTTCAGCATCGTTATGCTTCAGCAAACTCCGTTACAATTTATGAGTTGCTGCAATGACTCATCACAAATGATATCAGAATGTACAAAATATGAGTTTTGCTCATTCTCTGCAAAAATAGAAGTTCCGGTGATGGGTGGTCAATATCTGGATACGCCTCCATCTGTCCTGTCAGACAAAAGTCATGCTCGGGAGCAAACATAAAGTAGATTAGTGGGGAAAGCATTAAATCGTGGGGCCTGCTGCCTCATCTTTTATTCATGCTGTGTTACGCGGGGCCCTTTTGTCCTAATGGGGTCCCTGGCACCATACCATCAGCAGTGAGGGACACTTACACCTAATGGAGTCATTGAGTCACATTGATTTTTCCTGACGCTGTTCTCCCCACTCCTGATATCCAACCTCTCTTCCTCTGGTCCCATTTCCTCTCGCACTCCCCTCCCCACTACTCAGCCGGCCCCACCCTTTGTCTGGTCCATCCACCCTGCTCCTCTGTGATCTCATGTCCCTTTGTGCATACATAATTGTGCATGTTTCCAAGTCTACACATTTATGTTGAAAATGAAAATCACTCATCATCTTCCTTATCTAATTAGATCGTAAGTAGTGTGTTATACTATTTCCGTTGGTTCCTGTAATGTCGTGTTCATCACCATGTTTCATGTTGAATAGGGCCTGTGGAAAATACATTTAACAAACATAGACACTCATACATGGAAACAGTCTGGTAGACATGATGCAGTGCAGTGTCCTATAGCCCGCCATCGCTTAGTGGCGTCCAGGCTACTGATGTGCCACGCCCTACTCAACCATGGTTACCGGATTCAATTGATTGGTGCCAATAAGAAATCCCTTCCTCCTCTGAGCTTACCGATGACCAGTAGCAGTGTATCTCAACCATGTCAATGACAGCTGTGAGGATGGTATTGTTGGTAAGCGCAGTCTATAGCTCCATGTTATTAAGTATAAATCACACAACAGGGTAATGTGGAATCGAGAGGCGAGGAACACTGGGAAACTATGGAGTTGGACAGCTGGCAACTTTCTCTGTAGCTCTATGTACTGTAATGGTTTTGCAATTTACGTTGAACAGGGTCAAACAATTCCTCAAACTATTTTATAGTATTCTTACAGTATCCTTCAATCATCCTAATGTATCATTCATGCACAAACTATCTATCAATCTGTCTATCCCAATCATTTCATTGATATATCCAGGTAACTGATCTTCATTTTACACTTTACTTTCTTATCTGAACGTGCTGGTACCAACCTTTGCTTGAGCAGAGTCAGATCCTCCCCCAGGTTGTCCCTCTCCATCTGGTACTGGTCCCTCTCCTTGCCGACGGCGTCAAGCTGGCGCCTCATCTCCCTCATCTCTTCCTGGCAGAGATCCGAGACGCGGTTGGGCTGGCCATGCTGCTGCTGGCCCTTGAACTGGTTGAGCTCCTGCTGCAGCGCACCGTTCTGCTGCTCCAGGTAGCGCACCTTCTCGATGAAGCTGGCAAAACGGTCATTGAGGTCCTGCAGCTCGGCCTTCTCATTGTTGCGGGTGGCCAAGAACTCCTGGTTGATGGCTTCAGACAGGGTGAAGTCCACCTTCTCGTAGGAGAGGCGAGGGGGCTGAGCGGTGGGGCGGGAACGCTGTTGGTGGTAGGAGCTGGAGCTGGTGCGGGACGTTACCATAGGTGACGCTGAACGCATGTAGCGTCCGCTAGACGGGGTCATACGGGTAGACACAGGAGAGTAGGAGGACATGGAGATGGGGTGTGGGCTCCCAAAAGTGCGCCTGTAGGAAGTGGAGGTTTGCATTGAGTGGCTCATGGTTGATCTCGTTCTGTTCTCTGTCGCTGAGGAAAGGTGGAACGTTGAAGGCTCTGTGATGCTCGTGAAGCAACAGGACACTAGACTGAAGACTGCGGGGGTTTTTATGCACCCACGTTGGCTATCCCATCATCCTGACGCCTCCCACTCCCTCATTTCTCCTCACCCCACCCACATGAACTCTTCTTTCCTCGGTCACACATCAGTGTACAGGCTTTGGCCACTCCCTACCCTTCACAGATTGTCCCTGCCTCTCCCTGTGCCTTCATCAGTGCTCCGTCTTACTCTCCGTCTTGACAGCTCCACCCTTTTAACTAAAGCACTTGGCAGAAGGCCAGACTGGCTTCTACATTACTGCTTTGATAACTAAAGATGTCTCCTCACGCCCACCCTCCTCGCCTCTCTGATTTACACCCTCATTGATGCTCAGCTCAATCGGTCAGTCTTCATGTAAGATTTTACTCTCGTTTTAACGTTTTCAACTTCACTATCAAACATATATGTCAAGAATGATATTATTGGGTTTCCAACAAGTACAAGTGAAATTTGGCCTAAATTGAATCACATGGACACATTGATTGGATTTGGGGGTTTTTTTTCTCTTCCCTTTGTCTCCCTCCCTCTCTCCTCTCTGTCTCTCTCTCCTTTTACAGTAATGGAATACCTTATTGATATTCTGGGCGTCTGGGGCAGAGCCATGACTGTGCAGTTATTCTATCCTTTTCAAATGCAGTAGATCCAGTAATGCTTGCTAGAGTAAGGGCTGTCAAATACCTCTCTAGATATTTTCAAAGAACAAGGTTTTTTTTTGTCGCATGTAATGCAAAGTCATGACTCCGAGGTTTTTTCTGGATCAGAACGTAAAGATTGGAAGAGGTCACAGGATAGTGACTGTTGTTATAGAGGGTGCATGAACTCAATGACTTACACAGCAGCACTCTCCAGGAAGCCATTATCAACATTTGTATTGGTTTGAGTTTAATGTGACTTTGAAAGCAATCTTTTAATTAGCTGTTGCTGTGAAGGTTGCTGTAACAGTGCAGGCAGGGAGGACTCAAGCGCAGAACGTCTGAGGCAGTGAGGTTACTTTTAATGGAAAAGGAGAATCTTACAGAGGGACGGGTGGAGGAGCAAGCAGGTGGGTGGACAGACAGGTAGATCGGCCAGACTGACCAAGAGCTGATGATACAGGCAACGCTTTGTCTCAAATTGGATACTTCAGTTAGTACTCGTAAAGGTAATGCTTTAGAGTACAGCCTGCAATGTACAGTGAAAATACTCTGGAATTACGGTGTAACTTTTTGTACTAACACTAAATTAGTACAGTACCGAACCAACTTTGCATTAAAATTGAATTAAAAGCTGTGATGTGAGTGTGAAGTCTAATTGTAAGGCTGATACACAAAGAACAAGTTTTGATATTCCAGAGTTTGCTCTTGAAATGATGAATCAACAACTGAGAGAAACAGTAAATATGCTTTCAGACATACCATGAACTTTTGATATTCTCTTGAAATATTCCAGAGGGGCTGTATGAGAACACGAATGTCCGAATAATTTGCTCTGGAGTTTTTCCTGCCAGCCCCCTAGTAAAAAATATTGTTGAAAGATTGTTGCATGTATAAGCACATTCAATGCAAGTTATTTTCTATGAGGAAGCACGTTCAAACCCTTACAGAAGACTGCAGTGCATGTTCCTCACAATATCCTCGCTAGTATTGTAAGAGAAGCGTGTGTGTGTGTGTGTAAGATCTATAGTCATTTTAATAGAGGTCTGGAGACAGGCTACCAATCCAGTATAAAGTTGACGTAATACTGAGCATGCTCCGTGTTGAATGGGTGTGGTACTTTCTTTCCCTTTGTGTCTCCAGTGAACCTTGTTACCTTAATCTTGTCCGTTTATTCTTTTTTTAGACGTAATGCAACACACAACCAGATGTAACATATTGTGTCACAGTTTTTGTCCTTCAAATACGTGCTCACTGTTACAAATCAATCAGCAGTTTCTATTCTAACCGGCACTGAACACTTTCTCTGTTGAAATTTAATCATGGGTTTCCTCTTCTTAATGGAGCATCCGTTACACACGCTAGTGAAAACAGAATAGTCTCTTTTTCAGTCAGACATTCATAAACGCTCGCGTCCACACTTTCCTGTACGAGGTCTGCATGGACAGCTCTGGCTCTCTGTGTAATAAATGTTAGTCTTTTCTCTGTAATCTAATCAGCCTGCTTCATGGTAAGTAACTCTCTCCTCCCCCTCCCTCACCCTCTGTCTCACGCCCTGTCTCACCCTCTCTGCAGAGAACACATCTCACTCTCTATTGTTTTTCCACATCCTGCTCCAACCTGCCCACATGGCCTCTGTCACAGTTTTAGACCTGTGCCAAGACAACATTTGCATACCTCCACTCTAATTAACAACATATATGTCAGTCACACAGATGCATAAGCAAAAAATATACAACTCAACGATTTTTGACTGGACTGTATCGGTAATACTAACCCTCAGCCAGATGTTACAGATAGCAATTGATCCTTCTGGTTCTTGAAGAATTCCCGTTGGGGCCTTAAATTCGTCAGTGTCAGGCTACAGTATCAGTTCCCATTTCCACACACTATGCTCACAGTATGTACCGTCTCTGTTATATGGGAAAACAGGGTATAAACTTGCTAATATAATTTTATTTGTATGGGACAATTAAGTTAAATTCTTGAACCTTTAAGTTCAAGTTTTGGGTGTGGTCAGAAGCAGAACGTGACTTTTACAAAAGAGTATGCATATATGTTAAAGAAATTATGCATTTGAAAACAGTCATATAGTACATTCAGTACAGCAGTATCTTTCTGCCACCATGGCACACTAAAATGTCCACCGCTTTGTCATTTCTGATGCAACCACAGAGAGGCACTGAAGCTGAGGCTGCTGTGTTTCAGGAACAAGAAGGATGGTGGTATGATCCCAGGCTCCTCCGGTCTGCATGCCGAAATGTCCTTGGACAAGACAGTTCCTTAAAACTGCCCCTGACAGCTGTGCCGGCAGTGTGTAAATGGTGTGAAAAAGCATTTTGCATTGTTTGAATGGGACTTGTACTGTAAAGTGAGAGGTTGATAAGAGTAGGAAAGTGCTATATATATTCAATCCATTTACCATTCAGTTTAAGCTACAGCATGATAACATTATGTATATGCTGATTGTAGGCTGCAGTGTGTCTTCACTATATCTGTGACTTTGGTAGGTGTCTGCCGTGTGGAGGACAAATAAAGCAACAGATCTGTTGCCAGGGAGCGTTGAGAATAGTCAGAGCAGTGTAGCTGCTTGAATGGTGTCCTCTCATGACTCATCTATTTTTTGCTTACCCAGAGTAGAGTCAAAAGTAAGATAAAGGCCTAGTAACCTGACCAAATAAAAACTAGTCAGCCTTTAGCTGGAGTTAAAACACTTCCGCCAGTGATGCTGATTTGCTTTTGCTGTGACCTATAAACAGCTGCAGGGTTGGTAAGATCCGGAGGAGCTGTCAGGGCCGAGATAGAGATCATTTGTGAAAAATGATGGTCTCCCAGCAGAGCTGTTGGGTTCTGCCTTGGCTGCAGAACACATCTGGAGTGAACAGAGATGACTGAACAGCACTTGGTACATGTGACCAAGAGGCATGTTAGCAGTCGAGGATGATTAATGGCTGTGTTTGCTAATGACTGCAAAAGAGCACTGCAGTATGGAAGGATATTCACATGGAATACGTAAGTAAAGAGAGCCCAGGGCCAGATCATCAAGTTACAGACCCCTGGGTACAAATGTTTTACGGGCCCCAAGCCAACTTGGTTTTATATTCAGGATTTGTTTTTCTTTGTTTAAAGGTTCAGTGTGTATAATTAAGTGACATCTAGTGGTGAAGTTTCATGTTGCAGCTGAACACCCCTCACCTCACCCTCCCCTTCCAAACATGAAGGAGAACCTGTGGTAGGCATTAAAACTAAAAGGTGCTAACTGATTTCCACTTCTTAATGGTGGCACGTCCCTCCCATTTTTTCTCATGTTCTCTTTTGTTTGCTGCACCGACTTTGGTTTGTTTCCCCCGATTTCTGACTAGTGCAGATTAGGAGTAACATAAGGAAGAGCAGGGTCAAGTCAAACTGCTGTGACGACGATGACCCGACCCCACAGAAAGGACATTGTGAATGATTTATACTTGGTGAAAACCACACTAATACAAAATTACTTGTGAAAGAGTGTTTTGTCGAGAAAAGCACAGTAGATATCTCATATTTTGCTGCCCAGACACTAAATTACTCTTTAGCTACAGTGGCCCAAGTTTTAAATCAGTAACAGCCTTCTCAAAAAACACTTTAAATGCTGACCGCGTTATCTAGGACAGACATAATCTCTTTTAGTTCCCCATTAGTCCACATGTTCTTGCTGTGTCGGCCAGAACATGGCTTCTTCCATTAAGGATTTTGCTGCAGTGACGTCAGCCTTTTTCTCCTGCACTGCAGTGTGTCATATCATGTGCATGTAACCAGCAGCTCTTTGTCTGCTCAGTGCACAGATGTAGTCGGCAACATCATGGTAAATCTTTTTAATTGAGCAGAGAGTGAAGCAGGATGGATGTATTTTTTAGCACACTCAGCTGCAGTGAACCTATAACCCCACCACTTCCTGAACACATCTCTGCTACTATTAAGTGCTGTAGACCAAACAGAGCAAATGAATCTGTTTTTAAAACACTGTATTGTATATTATGTATTTTATATAATTTATGAATGTGATGTGTTAGTGTTTTGTCTAAAACTAACCTGTGGCAGATTGTAAATGTGTAATACATGGAAAAGTCCTCTTCAGTTTGTTGGTAAAGAGGTTTAATTAACCAAACAATAAAGAATATCAATTGAGATAATGGTTAAATACTGTGGGATAAAGTCAATTCCACGCTCGTGATGGATGTGGAGCTGATAAATGCAACAGTGACGTTAAGTGTGATCAATACTGGGGAAACGTACACCATAGAGGGTATCATCAAACCAAGGCCACTTGACAGCAAAATCTATCATGAAATGTACTTATATTACCTTATTGTCTAACTTCAAATGAAATACATGTGAGCACTTGTTAGCAACGTTGTATGCAACAAGATATTGCAGAGATATAGTTCACTGACTCAGTGTTTCCGGGGCACACTCAGAAGTGATGAACACTTGCGCTGTGTCTCAATTCTGGGGCTGCATCCTTCGGAGGCTGCATTTGAAGACCAATTGCGTCAGATCAACAATTCCACAGTAATGACAATATATGTTGATCAGAAAAAAGACAAAGTCAGCATGTTATATTGCTAGCCAACATGACGTTATTCTCAATTAATTAAGTGTATTTCCTCAGATAACTTGAATTGGCAGGCTAAAGCATCCTAGCTGGGTTCATCACTTTTTAGTGTCCCCTGGAAACACAGTATTTGCAGTGTATTTTCTATTTGTCACAATAGCATCAGCTCCGTTTCTTTAGCTTAGCATCACTGTTTCTGTATTCACCTAAAATGTAATACTAGCACATTTATTAAGAAGAGCAATCACCTGCATCATGGCTGACCAGTTATTCTGATTACTAAAAAAGGAATGCACACTATACAGGACAAAGCAAACTAATGATGTTGAGAAAGTTCCATTTTATTCATTTTAGCGTAGCAAACATTATAATTATTCGGTGGTGCGCGTGATTTAAATTACATTGTAAAGAAATAGAGCTGAAATGCATTAACATTGATTCTCCAATTGGTTTAGTATAAGTAGGCCACAAATAAGAGCTATGGCTTCTAAAAACTATCAGTGTCAAAATAAATATAACTTTCCTCTAAAATATTTCAACATATTTTATTACAACTTTATTACACACGTGACTCCTTTCTATTCCAACAAATGTGTTTTACATGGCTGGTTTCACTCTAACTGGTTCTGGTTCATTAGATTGAATGGGAGTTACAAAATACTACAGAAGAGTATTATGTGTATAAAGCCGATATGTTAGCACGTGTTGTAGATGTTGAGTGCATGAGCTGCTGATGATATTCACACCATCCTCCCCTGAAGCAGCGGACGACTTTCTCCTGGCGACTGCCGGCTCAACAAGTTCCACAACAACAAAGGCACAGACGTGACCGTCGAGCTGCCTCCACTCTGGTCTTCTCTGAGAGGCTGGTACTGCTTGAACCGTCTGTTTCGATACATGGAATAGAAAACACTTACTCATGACAAAGTTCAAGATGAGTATATATGGCACTTAACAGTTAAAAAAATGTATGTCAACATCTGTGTTTTTGGGTGAAATGTGTTCACAGCTGTTGGATGGATGCCATAAAATATGATGCAGACACTTGTGTTCCCCTCAGGATGAATCGTAATGACTTTAGTAATCCCTTAACCTTATCTCCACCACCAGAATAACATCTTGACTTGTTCAATCCTTTGGAAATGGATTTGGATTTAGACTAGGGGAGTGAGGCCCGATCACAAGTGGTCACTAGAGACCCAAGTGAAAACACCAATTCCAGGTATGAGGAGATGTAGTTGGACTGGGAGGCATCTGGCCACATTCTTTTTTTAATGAAAGTTGTGAACTTCGATGCGTCCTGGGCCTCATTCGTCCTCTTTCTCAGTTTCAAATTAGTAAATCTTATTTCATAGTTGAGCTGCACACAGAACATTGATTCACTCAGCCCTTCTTGGCTCTCTCTCTTCTCTGTCCTTCTCACAGCGACACACACAAAGATACATAGACGACAGACTTATCTCTATAGTCACACTGACTAAAAACTAAATTTGGTCTCATGAACAGAAATGACATATATGTTTATTTGCATATAGAGCTGGGAAGTGAGATCTGATCACAAGTAGTCACCAAGTGGAAAGACTAATACCAAGTGTGAACTGCCGCACTTAGAGCTGACCACTTGTGAGCAGATCACCTGAGACAAATGTAAATACCAGGTCTGAACAGGGGCCATGTGAGCATGTTTTCATCCTGATGTTATCAGAAAGCATTGTTGTGCAGACTTGTCGATCAGGGACCTGTCAGTTTGGGTGTTCAATATTGTTAATTTAATGGATTGTTGTGGACGCTGGCTGACTGACACACCTAGATTATTGTCACCGTGTTCTTCCTGCTATGACAAGTGGGGAAAATGTGAGAAAGATCTATCACACCCACGTCAAAGTTGAATCACAATAAGACAGAGAAAGTATTAATGCTGAGAATGGCAGTGAACTTGTTTTATATACGACACCAGGATCAAAGATTTACCACAATTACAATACCCTTGCATGCCGTAATTTATGTTTCGTTATTGGGTTTTGTTCCTCGCAATCAAAAACAAAACTTTATCCCCAGATTAACTTGGGTTCATATATTAGTGACTCACCTGTACATCAAACCAATACAACAGACAACGCAGGCGAGAACCATAACACCCAGGACAGTGGCGGCTGTTCCAGCTGGGGAACCACCAGAGGCTGTAATTAAAGCACATTGAGAGAATGAGAAGGAGTAACATGTAAATCAAGTGATTAAAGTGGCTGATAATTACATTTTCTTTCACCCACCTACTGTTACACTGACTCTGGCACTCGCCACAGCAAGACTGACATCATTGGTCAAGGAGACATTGATGCAAAATACTCCAGAGTCATTGAAGAACTGGCGAAGGATCATCTGACAGTCCGGAGATGGTGTGGCTGCAATACAGATGGTTTCCACTGGTGTGATACAGTCAGCATCTGAAATGACTGTGCATACCTCACTTGGCAGACTGAAAGAAGAACAGAGGAGACCAGCAATGAGTGCACATAATAAACTTAGCTAACCAGGAGAAAAGTGCTGTATTACTTAGAAGTTATTTATCAAGATAAGAGAAAATCTTGTTTTACTTTAAGTGGTAAACTGAACTATAAGTGAACACTTTGTCCCTCTGTGTGGTCTAAATTGAGTGGGAGACACTTCATTTTCATTTGCAGTTTTGATTATTGGAGATTCTTACATTTGTCAAATGGATTGAGTTCAACTTTTTAGATAATCTGTAGATTGTCATCACTGTTTTAATGTTAAGTTTGAATTATAGACTGTTTAAATATGGAGGACATGACATGACAGCTCCTGTCCTGAAGCCAACACATCTCAATGACCCCTGGTGGCTGCCTGCAGTATAGGACACAAACCCTGCCTCCTCCTTGTTAGTGGATGGGACATGGACCAAACTAAAAAGTCAAAGTGCATGTTAAATACATTACTCTCAAAGGTGGTTTCTGTCATTTTAGATTATTCTAAATTATAGAATCTATTGTTAACTTTCCACTAAATTTTGTTTGTTATTTCAGTTATTCAATGCAATAAAGAAGAGGGTAAGAAATTTAGATTGACTCGTGATTGATTGAGCGAGTGTATCACACAATCACTACTGCGCAGACTGGCTGCAAATGACAAAATAGCAGCATCTGCATCCAAGATATTTTAGCTTAATTTTGTGCAATGGGAGGAAGTGGAGATGTGTCCTCCATCGTGTATATAAATATATATATATATATAGACTGTGGTTTGAATGAGAAGAAATTATAGTGTAAGTTATGGAGCTAAGTGGAGCTAAATTAACAAGCACAACTTTACTAACTTGCAAATTGCAATGACTCAATGACCTCAATGAATGTACCCACCTTCCCTGACAGGAGATGGTGACGTCCACAGCATTTTGAACCAACTCCGTCGCCATTGACACAACATTGGTCACCTGTACGATCTCTACACTTTCAATACCCTCTGCAGGGTTGAAATATGAGAGAGATTTTAACACTGTTAAACAGCACTGTTTTCATTAAAGCATTATATTATCAGATGAGGAATAATCTACCATAACAACAAAAAACATGTTTGCTTACGGACGACATCCACAGAAGTGGCAAGGGAGCCATAACGGTAGACCATACAATCAGCCGCCAGCTCTGGTGCTTGTCGTTTAGCCAAAACAAGAGCAACTTGAGCTGGATCTGCTTCCACTTCAGCTGTAACTTCCCCTTCACCTGGAGCAGCCTCTTCCTCAACAGCTGGTATCTCTGGGGAGAAATAGAGAAAATGTGTCATAATATCTCTGTAACAAGAGCAGCTTTTTTATTTTGTGTGTACTTAGTTTAGATTAAAATAGATACTCACCCACAGCAGCTACAGTAGCTACAACTTCATTCTCAGTTTCCTGTACTTCAGCCTCAGTATCAGCTGCAGCATCCACTGGTGCTGCTTCTTCTACAACTGTGGCCTCAGTGGCAACAGGAGCGACAACGTTATCAGCAGGGGCTGCTGTTGCAGCTGGGACAACCTCTGCTGCAGCATCAGCATCAGTAGCCACAACTTCAGCTTCTTGCTCCACAGTTTCTTCTGCCACAGGAGCAACAGTGACTCCAGCAGTGACCTCAACTGCAGTTTCTTCTCCCTCTGCAACAGGGGCAACTGAGGCAGCAGCATCAATCACAGGCACATTTTCTTCAGTGACAGCTGTTGCAGCATCTGTATCTGCAGCAGCTTCATCAGCAACAGCTGTATCGGCATCTACAGCCGCTGTATCGGCATCTACCGCCGCTGTATCGTCAGCAGCTGTCTCGACAGCAGCTGTATCGGCAGCAGCTGTATCGACAACAGCTGTATCGGCAGCAGCCGTATCGACAGCAGCTGTCTCTGCATCTGCCGGCTCTTCAGCTGCAGGTGCAACAGGGGCAGCAGTGGCTGCCTCCCCTGTTGTAGCATCTGTTTCCTCTGCAGCAGCATCTACCTCTGCAGCAGCATCTACCTCTGCAGCAGCATCTACCACTGCAGCAGCATCTACCTCTACAGCAGCATTGGCAGGATCTTCTTCTGGAACAACAGCTGCATCAACTCCTGCAGGTGCTACCGAGGCAACCTCTATTACCTCTGCATCTGTATCAACAACTGCTTCTCCATCGACTGTATCTGCAGCTGTGTCGGCTGGCTGGACAGAAGCAGCAAGCGGGGTGGCGTCAGAAGCAGGGACATCCAGCGCAATTGCATCTCCTGCCTCAGCTGGTGCTGCTGGAGTGGGGTCTATCACAATAACTGCTGGAGCTGCAGAGGCGTCAACAGGAGCCACAGAGAGAGAAGTTAAAAACAACGGAGCGAAACAGAATTCAGACATCACATAGGATGGCATTTACAAAACAAATGATGAGTACAAAATCTTACAAGCAGTGGGGTTTCCGCAGTCGCCGGGGATGGTTGCCATCAGCACCACCTGAGGCTTGAAGGCCCCAACAGCGAGGTATGTGTGTGTGACAGTTTGCTCTCTGGAGATCAGAGTCCCACTGCTGTCGCCAAAGTCCCAGCTGAAGCTGATGTCGGCGTTGCCGAGATACTGGCTGGGATCATGGAGCTTAATGCTGAAAGCAATAGCTCGGTTTTGGATGAAGTTCTGGTCGTCCTGGTTTATGTCACTGAGTTGGGCAAGTGATATGCTGAAGGGAACCTGGTCTGATGACAGATCAAAAGATGTTGGGATGTTGTGATGGGGATTGTTAAAGGTTTGAGTTACAAATTGTTGAATGGGGTACCTGTGACAGAGAAGACTGAGGAGGCGTAGCCGAGCGGGATGAACTTGTCTTTGCCGCGGCAGTGATAGATGACAACCTCCATGTTATAGGAGCCCAGGGGAACATTGTCTGTACCGATTGTGAGGGAGGAGGACGGTCCATCTGCCACCTGCCAGTATCGCCCTTGAACACAGCAACAATGGGATCATTTACAGTAAACTGGTAATCAATGCACAACTCAGTTCAATTACACCTGGAGACCCACTAGATATCACTCATTATACAGTAAATATGATGAAGCTGGTTCATGTTTAATTTGTGTGTAAGTACAGTAGAATTATTTGAACACAAACTCATATAAAAAATACCATATAAAACTCCTCAAAGGGCTTCATAGATAGACACATAGTAATGTACAACCCATAAAAAATTAACAGCACACTTTATATTCAGTGTGTATTTCCTGTTACAGTGTGTCTCCATATTAAGGGTGATGATGACACATCTACCACATATACAGTAAAATGTTAGAGACAATCACAGCTTCGTCACATGCCCCAAGGCAAATTTTAGCTTCACTGGGTAAAGCAAAAGATCCCATTGATAGTTTTACAACCTTTTATGATGTGTTTCATTTTGTCTCTATGGAGAGATTAAGGATTTTAACGATTTGGTTTTCTCATCATTCAGTAATTTACTCAGTAATAGCATAACCCTTGCCGCTATTAAACTCAAGTGGAGCTAAAACATTACTACATACAACATAATACATTATAGCCCAGGTAACAAGCAATTAACTAAGCTTTAAACAGACTCATTTATTTTCTAAATCTTTACCCCAAGTCTTCCAAACGAACACATAGTGAGGTTTCTTGTTCTGGCTCCTGTTGAATGGTGTGCCGTCTGGAAAAAGTCCCGTCTGCTCAGTGTCCTGGTTGGGATACACAGCCTGACCCTCCTGATACTGTTGACCTGAGAAACACGACCGTCATAGATCACACATCAGTATAATGAAAGACAGGGGGAAATATCACCTATATATTAAGATGAAGCACCACAGGTGAAATAAAATTAGAACATATTATTAATATTATTGATTGAAATAATCTGTGAGGGGTTCGACTGGCAATTAAAGAGTCACTTATTGTCAAAGAAACTTTATCCAGGAGTAATACTGTCCAAACTGCTGCAAAAGGTCAAATATTACCATATGAAGTATATTTTGTAGTAATAATCTGCCTGTGGTTTTGATCATTAATGAGGAAAGTGAAAAAAAAACAATGACATTACAAAACAATGACATTACAAAACGTCAATTTACCGTCGATGGTGCAGTTACGTGCCCACACCACCTGACCGTCTGAGAGCGCCGTCTGATTTGGCGGGAAATTTAGATTAATATTGAAGGTTGTTCTTGCTCCAGTCAGAGTGGGTCCATCACTTTTAAGGTCAAAGGTTACTTCACCACCTGGAAGACAAAATACACACAATTTACCATGTTTAGATCGACTGCCTTAGAGAAATAGCAGCATAAAAATAAAGAGTGAGGGAGAGAGAGAGCTCACCGAACCAACAGTTTCTGAATCTGGTGTCTCCATCCTTCCAGACAGGATACATCCGTGAGTTCCATGAGCGGTAACGTGTGAACTGACTTCTTCGCTCTGCGAGGAATATAACAAACTCTTGAGGAAAAGAAGCTTCACTTTGCAACTCATCAAAAACAAACACAATCACTGAGGGACTCCAAGGGAAGTAAAACAAATCTGAAAAATGTATCTTTAAAATCTTTAAAATACACAGTTGATTGTACATAGTATAGTCACTTATATATTTATATTAGTGCTTGTGCAGGATTAAACACACTGTATAGCATTCATTTCATATTTGAGCAGAGTTAGAGTTTGTTGACTTTATTTATTTATTCATTTGATTGGGACAGTGCTCATTTATCAACAGACAAAATAGCCGACTGTAACTTTGCCAGAGTTAGCAGTATAAGCTAATTTTCATCTGTTGTCCCTATAGCCAGTTCTTAAAAGATAACCTGAAATAAAAATAAAATGACTTATCTTATACAATTACAAAATAAATATCTTTGGATAATTAATGTGCATTAAACATACCATCCAAATTAACTTACAACAATTAAAACACGACACCCAATACAAATATGCAGTTAACAAATACATTACAATACATTAGAATAATCAAACAATACAATGCAATGCTCAGATACAAATGTAAACTAAATCATATTAGATAAAGTGGAATGACTACACATGATCACAAGTTTGGTTTGCTTCAAGTCAAATCTTAAGTTTGTATTTAAAGGTTACCACTACTATTTCTTAGGTCAACAGATTCCCTATTCCAATAGTTCTTAAAAATAAACATAAATTATTCATGATAATGAAGCAACAGTAATGATAAAGATGCTCATGTGAACGTGTTGTCGGTGCTGAGGGGGCTTCAGGAGTGTCAGGGTTCTTGGTGGTGGGAGTCACACGACCTGCAAACTCCCTCAATCCCCTTCATGTGACTATCAGCTGAGCAGCAGCATCGTAATCCCAGAGAGAGGAATGAGAGATCCCAGACTCACTGGCTTTTCTTCTCTCTCTCTCCTCAGTCTGAGGTGTGTGTGTGTGTGTGTGTGTGCGTGTGTGCGTGCATGCGTTCATGCATATGTGCGTGTGATTGTGTGAATGATTTTAGTTGTGGGTGTTCTGAATTAAAAGACATTCCTTGGGAAATTGTCATGAGAAACAAAGTAATTGCATCAAATTGGCCTGAAAAAGTTTGTAGATCTTGTCTCTGTTAAACAGAGTGCAGAGTGTGTTAGCGTGTAACCAGCGTAAAACGACAGATCAATCCATTTGCTGCTCGATTTATTATCCAAACAAAGAAATACAGTTATACAGTAAAGTTGTATTTAATGGGAAACGTAAATGTTGCGGTTTACATTGGACACAGCGATTACAATCACTCTGCCTGATGTTGATACAAAGGTCCAACATCCAACACATCAAAATTACTTAACCTTAACAAATCCTTTAGACTCGTATTCAAATTTTAAACTTTGAATTCCTCAAACAACAGAGAAAAACAAACACTGACTTTGCGCCCTTCAAGGTTAGTTTTTCAGTAGATATTTATGTTTTACATATTCCGGTTACAATTGAAAATAAAACTGATTTTGTATTGGTAAAAAAATTCATTGAAAAGTTGTTGTTTTTGATTGCAGATAAACTCGAGAATGAGATTCACAAAGTCAAGAATAAAAATGAAGCGAAAAAGTGATGACATTTACAAAAGTAAGAACAATAAAAACCACACACTTGACCAGAAACTGATTTTCAGTAACTTCAGATGTACTCACGTATGGCGCTGGCTGATGTAAAAGCAAAAGTAAGCAGCAGCAGCAGAGCCACGGTCGTCATCCTGTCTCTGTTGGTCCGTCTCCTGTCTCTGAGCCCTGATCTTCACCCGGTGGTCCTGAACCCCAACACTACTTCCAGAGAGACTTGGGAAATATCTCCTCACTCTCTTTAAGAGGGCCTCGGACCTGAATTACCATAAAATTTCTTCTCACCTCTGACATCATTGTGAGTCTGTAAACTGGCACCACCCCCTTTAAGAGCAGATGTAAGAGCTGTTTTGTTAAACTGTTATTGTGAGTGAACAAAACAAACGGTTTAATTCATAGCTTTTGACCTGATTGTTATTATCTTTTAAATTTGTTTAAATTTTTATATTCATACCAGAACTAATTCACGTCGTGTGAGCTTTGTGTTTTTGCTTTTAAGCCAAATTCCATCAGATGTTTTCTGATTCTGATGCTGGATTTTACAAACTAAAAAGGCTACAAGATCTCCAACAAGGTGCTCGGGCAAAGTTACAGTTCAGGAAAAATAGGATAAAGAGCATGTAACTAACTCAAGTGAACACAAAATAAGACCTGAATGGAACTAATGGCCTAACATTCCTCTTCAATACGATCAAAGTGCACCAAATTGCACACACTAATAGAAATCAGTCCCTTAAAGAAAGTGAGAAGAACTTCCTGGACACACCCCTTTGTCCAAACCTGCACCAAAATTGAATGGGTTCTTTTTTGGCCCAGACCCAACCCTTCCACCAAGTATTAAGAAAATCCCTACAGTGGTTTTTGCATAATCCTGCAGACTGACAGAAAAAACAACAATGAAAATATGGCCTTATTGTTGAGGTAAATATCCTCCAAACATCCTTCAAGTATAGGATGGATTATTGGAAAATCACAAATGCTTTCTACACAGTGTAAATTCTAATTCTGTATGTGATGTCTGCTTTGGGATGGAGAGTGGTGAGAACCGTGTGCGTACTTTGAGTCATGCCTGTGTTTGACGTTTGACCTCACAGCTATGTGAGCACGGGCGTCACAAGATGAGAGTGCAGTTGGCAAATCAATGGCCTCCTTTTATTCACTCAGCCATTCCTCCGCATCTTGCTGTCCACCTTCAGGCTGCCGCAGCTCCGAGAATCTGTGCTCGCAGCAACGCAGACACACCCTCAGTTCATGAGACGTGTCCCACAGCTTCATTCGGATGGAGACAAGAGGAAGAGGTGATGAAGATTTTAAGTTTTTGCTCTGAAATTATCCCAGAATTGGACAAAAACCCTTTGCATCAATTTTAACTGTTTTTCCCCCCTCTTATTTAGACTGGGTTCTTTCATTTTCTTCAAGTAACTTGAACATAATAACATCAATAAAACCGGAAACAAGATCTCATTGATACATCACAATGAATTATTAATGTTATTCTGATGGTCTGAGACTTTTCATGTAATCAAGTGCAATAAAACCGGAAACTATAAAAGTAGCATTTAGGTTTCCTATGTAAAACTAGTAGGTAAACCACTGATCAGTTACTGTGTAATAAGCAGAGGTTTATTCTGTATTAGAGCATAAGAATAGAAGTTCACATCAATACTATACCCATACATTGATGTACTCAAAATAAAAAAAGGGGCCTTATCAAAATAATTCTGGTGGAAAATGCCATGTTGTTATGAATGGGCAAAACATGAAGTTATAAAAAATGAGTAAAAAAATAAATGATTGTTTCATAACTGCTTTTATTATTTACTATTTCTCCATGTATACTGTTTAATATATAATCTGACTATTTATTTGATCTATCTATCTCACTTTTCCCTCTTTGTTTCCTGTTTTTCTTCCTGGCAACGACAGCATCAGGCTCACGTGGTAGAGTGGGTTGTCCTCTAACCAGAGGGTTGGTGGTTCAGTGCACTTCGGCATGCAGAAGCACTGAATGAATGTGTGCATGAATGTAACTTGTACTGTACTTCTCTTGGAGTGGTTGATAAGACTAGATAATATGCAGTATAAATACAGCATATTTAAAGCTAAATTAAAAGAACAACTTGAAAAATGTGTATAAAGTTGTATAGAAAGAGATTATTCAGTATTTATATTTTACTGTATTTATCTCTTCACACACATGAGCTCTGTACCAGGGTGATTGGTGGTTTTCCCACTGATGTTGCCTCATGCCTGAGAGACTGTTCAGACTGCACTACATGTGACCCCTCATGTGCTAACAGCACAGTTCAGGAGGAAATAAATCCATCCCACAGAGCACCTGACTTAACATACCACAAACAGTCAGCCGTTACCTTCTCTCTTCATTAGTCTCCACTGTATGACAGATTAATGGCAACGTTTGAGCTGTTCAGTGAATTTCTTGAAATTTGAAGAGCTGTATGTCACAAAGAGGGAAAATCTGACCCTAACTTTACGCCTCCTCACTCTCCCGGAATATTCTTGGATATATTTCTACAGTATACAGATTCAGAGATTTTCATTATAAGGCAAGTTATATAAATTCAAGTAAGAAAAAGTACATTATCTAACAAAGGAGGGAATAGCCACAATAAATGAATGAAAAAGCAAAGCAATGATCAGCCCCAGTTCATTTTAAGTGCTTTAAAAATTATGTAAATACCACAAAGCCCCTTCCTGGCCTCCCCGACAGTCATACATGCTCACACAAGCTTTCTCTTTTCGAACACTAACGCCGCAAATTGATGCTTGTGTTTCGTAATTGATCAAAAGTCTGATCAATAACACCATCTGGTTGGTAAAACTCCAGCTAAAGATCAGACCAGACAGTCAAATCAGTTCATGAATACAGCCACTCAATGTATTCACATGGTTTAAACAAACTTCACTCATTTTTGCCAGTGATCCTAATTCCTTCATTTGACCTCCTCATTACCACAAATGCAACACTCAGAGCTGGGACGACAGAAAACTTTCACTACTTTCATCAGGACACATTTCTGGTCTAACGCTGGCTGTTTCCAGATTAACAGAGTCCACACAGATTATTCCAAATCTGTGAGTAACAAAGTCTGTTAGATATGTATTTTGCAGCTAGAAAGAATATTGACAGGCAACCCTTTCACAGAATACGCAATAAGAAACCAACATCTAGCTACAGTAGCATTTGATCTCATTCTTATTCCTCAACAAGAAGTAATTTCTTCGAGGTAGACAGAGACTCCACTTTACTTAGAAATGCCGGGTGGAGGAAGGCCTCTGGGCAGTGGTCATGTGCAGTATCTGTATGAATGCTTCCATGTCTGGAGACTAACAGATGACCAATCTTCTAATGCCTGATCCATATTTTACATCATTAACTGGACCATTCCTAAATGCTAACCCACAACCCCTCTGTGACAAGTTGATTTATACGATTAAGGCGTCGGCTGCGTCATATAACTACTGTGCCACTGGCTGGACTCCTGCTGGGCACCTCTGTTGCATGTTGCACAAAATGGGGAAACAGGAGCTTCATTGGGCCCCAGCACCTCATTTCTGTCTCTGGGTCCTGTAACTAATCTGGATGTTCCCCTGTAGGCAAAGGCACTTCCGGGGCAGCGGCGTTGGGGGGGTCGTGGGGTTAAGGTGCCATGACCAGACGGAAAGTTTAAGAGATATTTATTCACTCTTATAGTTTTAACTTCTCGCAAGCAGGTGTTTTCTTTTTAAATCTATGAATATGGCGTATTTTGGAATGAGTCAACAAGACAACATTTTTAGTTTCCACACCTGAGACATGACAGAAGAATATTAGAAACCTCACTTCTACACAGCAAGTGATTTTACATACAACTGTTACATTGTCTTTGACTAGAGGGTGCTATTGTCCTTCTCCTTCGTCCTCTCCAGTAGTGAACTGATAAAAGCCCCTTTCCTGCAGTAATTTAACATACAAAACTAACTACTAGACATTGATATTTTTGTCCTTTTTTTAAACAGTGTTGCTTAATTCTTGTGTTAGTTCATTGTTATTTGTTTCTACATAATATTGCTCAAGACATTTTCATCACCTATTTCTTGTTTTTCAGCCGGAAGAGAGATGGAAAAGACAAGACAAGATAAGTTTAGATAAGATAAGATGAGATAAGCTAAGCTAAGGTAAGATAATCCTTTATTAGTCCCACAAGAGGGACATTTGCAATGTTACAGCATTAAAGAGCAGAGTCGAAAAATAGGCACAAAACATCAGTGGAGTAATAGTAAGTAAACATACAATATAAAATGGATATAACCATATATATATATATTTAAATATAAATGGTATAGAAATAATACATACAGTGTAAACATGAGAGTGATACAAAAAGTGTGCATTTTATAGTAGATCCCTTCGGATTGATCCAATTTTATAAAACTGTTTTATTTGTTGGTATTGAAAAAAATGGTTTAGGACAAAAACGATCAGACTTCTCATTTACATATGATTACATATCTTTTTCATTGATTAAACACACTTTAGTCTTTAAAACAACGGATTCCCTTATTTTTGTTCCAGTATATAGTTGAAATAAAAACATTTGAGCAATTTACATCTTTGTTTAAAAGCCTGGAAGAAGATCTTTGTATATATTCTTTGTCTTTTTGTCATGTCAATAATAAAAGAAAAGACGTTGAGCACGTAACACGTCATCGTCGTCTGACCATATGATTTGAGAGGGCTGCTTGTTTTGTATAAGCAGCTCATCCCGACATTAATCTGCTCCCTCTCCCGACTTGCAGCCATCGACATGAACACAGGGGTGGAAACACAGCTGACGGTGCTTTTTTAAAACACTCTCACTCTCCATGTGTTGTCACCTGAACACAACACTCTTCTCTCAGAGGACGCTGGTGGGGGGGGAGGTTACAAAAACCCAGGGACCCCCGCCCGCCCTCGGTAGACGGTGTCTGTTGAGCCGGAAAACAAACGCTCCCCGGGCTAACGCGGGAAACGTTACTGTGGTTCAGTGTTTTGCATGGAGGGGCAGCCGCCGTGCTAATCCCCACCCTGACATATGCTACAACCAGGCTAATGAACCTTCTAACCCCGGGTAGTGGTCTCAGTCTGACCCGAGCAGGTTTACCCCCACCCGGTGCTCCGTCCCCGGGCTGTTGGTGAGTCCGGAGCCCGCTCAGCAGCCCCGTAGTAGCGGCTCGGTGCATGTCGGTCCACGAACTGCTCGTCAACGGTCGTCTCCCCATTAGCCACCGAGCGGCTGTTAGCTCCCGCACAAAGAGAGCAGTGCTGCTAACCGGCTGAACGAAGTTACCCCGGACATGGACACGTTCCAGAAGGTGGAGAAGATCGGAGAGGGGACGTATGGAGTGGTTTACAAAGCCAAGAACAAAGTCACCGGGGAGACCGTGGCTCTGAAGAAGATCAGGCTGGACACGTAAGTTACCGTCGCACCGCTGTTTGCTAACTTCCACACATCTGCCAGCGAACAGCTTCTTCTCCTCAAGTGCAGTTCAAGTGCAGTGTAC
Organism: Hippoglossus stenolepis; assembly: GCF_022539355.2. Taxonomy (NCBI): domain Eukaryota; kingdom Metazoa; phylum Chordata; class Actinopteri; order Pleuronectiformes; family Pleuronectidae; genus Hippoglossus; species Hippoglossus stenolepis. The sequence goes on from NC_061485.1 coordinate 17,623,439, forward strand.
ACGGGAAGTACACAGGAGACAGTGGTACAGGAGCCTGGGGTTTGTTTTATTACACACAAAGAAATGCAAATGTTATGAGTTTCATATTCTTTTGTTGTTTAGAGTTCTAGTATCAACAATGTCACATCTACGGCGATATGGTTTCTTTGATGTTGATGATATAAAAGATATTCATCATCTGTTTTGGGTTTTGAAAACAAAACAAGACATCCTCCCACAGTAACACAACATAAAACACGAATTCTTCAGTATTCAAATAAAATGTTATGACTTTTAAACATGATCTACATAATGAAAAGCAACCAATAAATACAAAAAGTTCTACATACGTTTTTGTCGTGTAATGGACTTAATGATTTATCAAGTTAAAAAGTTACAAATGTTTTGTTCCGGGCAATAAAACAATATAAATCATTATGGCAATATAGTCTTCATCAATAGCAATATAACAAAGGTTCAAAAGGTTAAGAAAATGCTTGTGCGTTGTACAAACAGTAGTGAGTTATAACACATAATTCAATTTGTAAAATAATAATAATGTGACATTTATTGTGATGATTATATTTGGACATATCGCCCAGCCATAGAAATAGTTATTGTTTTATCATGAGAGGTCACAGGGTCTTAAATATGAGAAGGTTGAGAACCACTGAATACGATTAACATGAACTGATGATTGTTGATTTAGTGCAGGGTTTAAAAAAACATGCAATCTGTATGTGGGTCCTTTTCTATTCTTAATGTCTGCTCTGTGAAGAAGTTAGGACATCCCATGCTTCAGCAGGTGGCATCAGTGAGTCGCTGTCTCCATCTCTTTATAACCTTTGTATCAGACCACAGGAAGGGAAATCATGGACCTGCTTATCAGGCCTTTCCTGATTTGTTAGCTCACTGCCAGTGATGGTGCACTGATGTATTTATAGGATGTATATAAGTTTTGTGAGAATATATTTACTCTCTGCCCCAACTATTATGATTCAGAAAATGTAAAGCAACCATGCAACAGTAAGCTAACTTTTTCTTGTACCATGTGTTTCATTCAGGGAAACAGAGGGTGTACCAAGCACAGCCATCCGAGAGATTTCCCTTCTCAAAGAGCTCAGTCACCCAAATATTGTCAAGTAAGTGCTTAATGTTACAGTTTCAGCTTCTTGCAAGGTTGATGTATGTTTGTGTCCGATGGAAGTCCAGCCTGTATGTTAATGTGTTACAGACTGCGAGACGTCATCCACACAGAGAACAAGCTCTACCTGGTTTTTGAGTTCCTTAATCAGGATTTAAAGAAGTTCATGGACTCTTCCTCTGTCAATGGCATCCCACTGCCCCTAGTGAAGGTAAACATCGGCTACTTCTGCAAACTTTTGATTTCTGTTTAATAAAGCAAGAATAAAATGAAGTCAGGAGGATGTGACTGAGGTGACTCACCTGGGTTTGCGTTTCTTGCGTTTGTTAGAGTTATCTCTTCCAGCTGCTGCAAGGCCTGGCCTTCTGCCACTCTCACAGGGTCCTGCATCGAGACCTGAAGCCACAGAACCTCCTCATCAATGCTCTGGGGGAGATCAAGCTCGCGGACTTTGGCCTTGCAAGAGCCTTCGGAGTACCTGTTCGCACATACACACACGAGGTAAGTTGTATGGCTACTGTTCTTTATCTGCACAAACACATTTCAGAAGCAAAATAGAGAATAAATATAAACATAAGTCTACGATCACAAATTTCCCAAAGGCGGAATCCCTCTATTTATTTGTCTCATGAATAAGACAAAGCCGTGATCTCAGATATCATTTGTACATGTTCACTTGTCCCGAATTCTGTTTTCTTATAAACTAAATGTAAGAATAAATTATGTACAAATGATGGCAATGGAATATTTGCCATATTTATCTGTCATATTTTGGAATAAATTCACTTTTACACTTGAAATATCAGTGTTAGAAACAATATTTTCATGAATGATGTATATTTCTGACAGTGACATAACAGTAAAGCAAAAACACATCATCAGAAAAGTTTCAAATGTCTTTAAATTGAAATACAGAAAAATATGGTTTCAGTAGAACAATAATTTTGCTTGTAGTCAGACTGTTTACTGTGACTGCTCTCTGTGAACTCAAGGCTCTGCTGAAGCCAGGAAAATATAAGTTTTTGTTCTGAAAATGTTTCTTTCACAGCACATTTCTGTGGATGTTTAGATTTTTTTCTCACTTGATATTTTTCAGGTGGTAACACTTTGGTACAGAGCACCAGAAATTCTCCTGGGATGCAAATACTACTCCACAGCTGTTGACATCTGGAGTTTAGGCTGCATCTTTGCTGAAATGGTAATGTGTTAAGTTTCATCCTTCTTCTCTGTATTTCAATAAATGAAGCCAATATATGATGCACAATATATCAACATCTCACCAACAGTCTGACCTCACTGTCCACCCTCAAACAGATCACCAGGAGGGCCTTGTTCCCCGGCGACTCGGAGATCGATCAGTTATTCAGAATCTTCCGCACCTTGGGCACACCCGATGAGATGGTCTGGCCCGGAGTCACATCGATGCCCGACTACAAACCATCTTTCCCAAAGTGGGCCAGACAGGATTTATCCAAAGTGGTTCCTCTTCTTGATGAGGATGGAAGAGAACTGCTGGGAGTAAGAACACGGAATTCATTTTTATTTGTAAAGCACCAAATCATAACATACATTATCTCAAGGCATTTTACAGAGTACAATCATTTAACAATCATCAAAGAGGTTGATCCTGGATCTTTTTGTGGTACTTAGCATGATAAGCAATATGGAGTCTTTGGATGTATTATTTAACCTCACGTGTCCTTGTTGTTTTTCTCTTTGCAGGAGATGCTGAATTACGATCCAAACAAACGGTTATCTGCAAAAAACGCCCTTGTACATCGATTCTTCCGTGACGTCACCATGCCAGTTCCTCATCTGAGACTCTGAGTCCAGCTAAATATCAGGCCATTTCTCTGCCAAACGTGTGCGAGCGTCGCACCTCAGCCTCCTTTCAGGACCGTGCCTGGAACAGTGGACACTACAGGATGCGTTTGATCCTTTAATGAATATTTGATAAAACCCAAAAGCTTTTCATAGCATAGATGTCCTGAATGTTGTTCTGTTCTTTTCAGCCATGATGTTGTAATAGTTATAAATGTTTAGCTGTAATTTTCAATATCATAAGTTTGCACATTATGTGCAGTGGCCATTTTGTTGATGTAAATGTTATTTGGGATTAGGATGGTCTGGCAGACGCACTCTAGTCACGTGCCATCAAGTTTCCCAATGAATCTGTATTTTGGCTTTAGGATCTCTACGTTCAAATAGCCAAATAGTTAGAAGTACATGTTATTTCATACATTTGTGGGATAGTGCAAATAACAGATGATGATGGAGTCGGCACAAGTTGTCCCACAGCAGAATCGTCAGCTGATGTAAAACAGTTGGACACAAGATTATAATTGTGTTCCTTTAGTTTGATGGTTCTCACCGTTTGATTCAGAAATTGGGTCCAGAGTATCTTGAAGTGACTTTTAAAACCGCACCTTTGGTTGTTAAACAAAAAGAAATGCTCCTGTTTATTCGCTGACCAAACTGAAGTTCTCAGCTATGTACATACAGTACAGTTGTGATGTTCACATGTTTCCTGGTATAATTCAGATTTTACAGAATTTAATATGCTGTTGCATTTTTCTTACTCTAGATTTTATCAAAACTGAATGAACTGTTTTTATTCACAGTTTGAAAAAAATAAACTTGTTCAAATAACTGTTACTGGTGATGTTGGTCTCGAGTTTCACTGCAGATGGCTCATTTCAAAGATCTGTGGAGTCTGTTGGTAATTTCAGTCTTATAATCGTGTTTTCTTTAATTCTGGAGTCAAGTGAAACAGTTAAGCCAAATAACTTGTCAGACTCAAATACCAGAGTCAAATACTGTCTCGCCCGATTAAATCATATTACTTTTACACCTCATTAGTCTTTGTCCGAGGTCGGCATTTCACCACACATTAAGGAAACTTGATTAATGCTTATGTTAATCTGGTTAGAGTTTAAAGATGGTGTAGTGGAAATACTGACAATGAACTGATCACGTGTCTAAGATTAATGTGTCAAATTAAAAACATGGCATATCTATTGACAGTGAGATGTTTAACTAAGACAAAATTGTGCAAATTAAATAATGAACCTGTGGTATGAGGAAAACATGTAAAACATTTGTATTACTAATTTATTTTTAAAGCTTTAAACATTTAAATGACTTGAATCAGGTGATTTCAATACATGAATTTACACACGCTGATACAGCAGCTGAAAACAGGCTGTAAAAACTTATTGTTATAATTTTTTTTATACATAGAGGGACAATGTGGGCCAGCACAGCACTGGGCGGTTGGACTGTTAAAAGTCCATTGAGTTTTTCGGGCCCTGTCTGTGTATCTGTCATTTGGAGAGTGGATGAGAGCGTAGTGCATTCGTGCTCTGGGTCTGGGCCAAGTTTCATCCCTCATGTTGAGCTTAGTTAATGTAAATCAAACATCATGATGGCAGTTGTTGTCACATGGATTGGGGAACAATGTTTCCCACACGGTTTCATTTTGATGTCTGATTATGGACTATTTCCTTTGGTTATAATGAGACTGATGATTCCCCCCCAACCAGTCTTTCCACCCACCCAGCCAGGGAACACGGGGTGGTGGCAGGTTTGAAAAGGATTAGCCATAAGAGGGCGAGGTTCATGAGGGAGAGGCAGAGCAGTTAGTCGAGTTATGAAATCTGGTTCAGTTCTGCATTCGATTGTTTCTGAGTGTTTTAATAGGGAAAAGAACTGGAATGAAAAACATTGGAGGGGTGATAAATACCCTGTGTGCACACTGTATTTACCCCAGACAGACAATATTTTTAAAGTAGCATAATGTAGTGCAAATTATATCATGATGTAATTTGTAGCAAATGATGAATAATGTTTGGATCTAAACAAGCTGTACATATATATATATATATATGATGACGATTAATTATCTGCTTAGTACAAGCTTTACATTTTCTCCATTATTTGTGGATGTATATTGGAAAATGTGTGTTTTGGACCATATGTGGAACGTATATATATATATATGTTGACCTTGACCTTTGACCAATCAGCTACAAAAAAGAATCATCTGGAGATACCCTTCCAAGTGATATTCCTACCTAGTTTAGTGAAAATCCATCCACACGTTATTTAGTTATTTAGTACACACGCACAAAAACAAGACCCTTGAGGTTATGTCAACAAGGTTAAAGAAAGCAGCACAAAACACCTTTCCATTCAAGAACTCGCTGGAGTCAACCAGTTGTGTTAGATATTAAATATAAGCAGTCCAACAAATCTTTTAAACAGGAATGCGTTTTTATTTGTCACGCCATATTTTGACATCATGTCAAACAATACAGAGATTCACTTTCCAGGAAGCAGGGTGAAAAAGAAGCATTTTAACAACAGTGTAAATAGGAAAAAGTCTAAAACGTTAAAATCCTACATAGTGGCTTTAATACGTTTGTATCTGTTTATAGAAAGAGTCCAAGAGTTAACACGTGTAGTTTACCATTTATTCTAATAAAGAACAGTAACTAGAAGCAAAATAAATTGTGGGATTATAAGCATGTTAGTAAGCAAACAGTAAGAAATATATTTTATACTGAGATATAAATTAATTGTTAAAATAACAATGCATTAAATGAGAATGATGGCGCTCTGCTTATTTTGGTGATTTCATTTAGTAAAAAATTAACACCACAAGAAACACATGTGCTCGGCTTGTAGGAAAAATACACATAAAGAGAGAAATATATATTAGTGCTAGCCAGCTAGCGGTTTTTTTACTTGCAGTGACAGCTTTGTTGAGGATGTTATACAAGTGACACCATATTTGATGATGATAGGTGTTGGTATTAAACTTTATTGATCCAATCACTAGAAGTAATTAAATTGAATAAATGCTCTAAATGATCTAAGCTTTGCCTCTTGTTGAATATAATGAATGATATATTGTGACTAGTTAAACTACACTGAAGCCTTTATTTAGACTGACTTATTATGGACACCACAACTGCTGTTACCTTTGTCTTTGACTCTTTATGAGGTCGATGGATGTAGAACTTGGGGTGAACAGTTGCACAGAAAAACTGACCTCCAATGAATCTGATGCGCATGGAAATGAGAAATTAGAGCGTTTATGCATTTATGCGTAAAGCATAAGATGGACAGATTTTGACAGTGAGGTCAAACTGAGCGGTCAGGTGCATCGTATGAAAAGGTTTAAAAGTATGGTGTGATCTTTATTTTTATACATCAGAAGGGGAAAAGGGTCTTTGGAACAACACCAGAGATCAAGTAAAGTAAACCTATTCAAGTTGACCCACCAGCAGCAGTACAGTACCATGATTAGAAATAAGATTTGGCCGACCATGAGACACTGTGCCTCTGATAAAGAACTGGTGAGGATTTTGGATTTTGGAAGTTTGCGTTTTTTGCAAGGATTAAAACCTGCTGAGCTGATATTATTCAAACTTGGTGGAAGGGCGGGGTATAGGCTAAGGATGGCCCTAAAAACGTCTGGAGCAGATTCCACTAAAGGTGCAGATCCAGGATTTGTTTGACCCCTTTCTTCATGTTCACAAGAATGTCTGGGACATTGAGGTGAGGCGTGACCTCTGGGTAGAGCACGCAGGAGGCAGAACAAAGATTGTTGATGTAGATTCCGCTGTTTTTGTTTACAGCACATCAACATTGGCGTCTGCCCTTATCACCAAAATCTCTCGAATCTCACTGTCTTTCCAAGTTTACTTCTTCGTCTGCATCTTCTACTTCTGTGGCACCTCATTTTCATCCCGAGACATTTGTATTGTTTTTTTTCACATGTTAGAAATGTGTTAGAAATCGCACGCTGCTCATTTTTCTAGACATTTTATCAGGGGGCTGGCAGGTAAAGTTCAACCACTGACTTGGACATTTGTGTTCTCACATACAACCCCTGGACATTTTTAGGGAAATGTCTGGACTTCAGTTCAGGTCTGAAAGCAACTTAAGGGCCCTGTTAGTGGAGGTATGCACACTACTGAATGCTCTAGTTTTTAAAATCTTTTTGTAGGTCTTTTACCTGCCTGTCCGCCTGAATAATGACCACTGTGTGTGTTTTCTTTTTCTGACCTAACTTCCCTTCCTGCCAGGCTCAGCCAGCTCTCATTACCACACTTACAGGTTGGACACCTGCCAGCCCTTGACTCAGCCTAAACCTCTGAAACTCTGGAAAAGTGCTCAGCAGCCTGTTAGACTCTGTGAACAGTCACTCTGTTCCCACATTCAGTCTCAGTCTTTGATTCAGGATCTTACATGAAACCTGTGAGACTATTCTTTGTCTCAGATCCTGCAGTGTTCTGCCCTCAGAGTCTTAAATTCAAACCTGAACCTGTGAAAGTACAAATTTCTATACAATCAAAAACTTTTTTCAAACATATAAGAACACAACAGTAATTTAGCATTTCTGTAACTTTGCATTCACGTTTACTTCAAACATTGCAGGCTATATTTAACAAACCATGTTGGAATGTTTCAGATTGGAGTATTAACTCCACCAAGGAGGTCATGTTTTCACCTCTGTCCGTTTTGTGTGTTGGTTGGTTTGTTAGCAATATTACAAAAAAACCAGCTGAACGGATTTCCTTGAAACTTGGGAGAGTAATGCGGAATGGCTCAGGAAAGAACCCCTTAAATTTCTAGATGAAGACATTTTAGAAAATGTTTTTTTAGCATTGCAAGATACAGTATTTTCCCAGGGAAGAATTCATGGGTCTTGATGGAAAATAAGGCACATTTATGAAATCTATGAGTTTGTGAAATTTGGCTCTTTGACTGTTGGAGGTATGCAGTCTACTGAGTGCCATTCTAGTTTCCTCATAGTAGGAAAATGAAATGACACACTTGAAACATTGTCTAGTTGTTGCATCATAGTGAACATTAGCATTAAATCATATTTTAAATTATTTTATATTACTTTTTTCTATGATGTATGATTCAATAGTATATGAAATGGAAACTAATGGCTGCCCTAAAATGAACTAATTCAAAAAATTTGAAATTCTACAACACACATTATAAAATGGTCGCCAGTTATATGAATAATTTTGCAAGGAACTAAACTTTGCATAACGCCTGCAGGTCCTTGCAGTGTGTGGAGTGTATGCAGTGGTGGATGTGTTAGTGGGAGTTTTGGGAGGATGATTTTGACGATTAATCAATTCATATTTCGAGTTTCTTTTTCATGACAAGCTTGTACAGGATCTGGTAGCCGTCATCCCAGGCGTACAGCAGCTGCTCCTGTGGGTTGTACTTCAGGCTGGAGTGAGCTCCATAGCGTTTGGGAAAGTAAACCAGTGGCGCCTCTTCGTTGCTCACCATGCCATTGACGTCAAACACGCACTGCACACGTGAGCGTCCGGCCTCCTTGGTGTTGTACACCACATAGAGGGTGCCACAGATGACAAACGCCGACTCTGCGTTCTCTCTCGGGCAGTTTGTGTCCCACATCTGCTCGATGTCCAGGGAGTTGGCGTCCATTTTAGCCAGAGAGATGTGCCGCTCATTCTGCCGCGTGGCGTAAATGGCCCACAGGCCTTCCTCATCCACAGCCAGGTCCATCACTGTCTCGGGGGTCAGGCCGTACACAGGGACATGGTCCTGGACTGGAAACACAGCGCTGTCCGTCACAGAGTTGGTCGTCATGTCATATTTAACCACCATTAGATCCTCAACCTGATTTACATAATAGGCGTGGTTGTTGTAGATGGCGTGTCCTGTTCCCCTCCAGGCTGACGGCAGCTTCAGGCTCCTGGACAGAGACAGGCCCAGGGAGCGGGTGAAGTCTTGCGCAGAGGAAAACTCGTGGATGGTGTCGCCATCCGTCCCATTAAAGATGTAGACCTTCCCAGAGCCCCTACTGCTGTCTTTACTCCACATGCCCTTTGGTCCTCCAACTCGCTTTAAGATCTTCATGGCTTTTATACTGGAGATCATGTCGCTGCATCCTGAGCACAAGAGAGGGAGAGGTCTTATGTGATGGGTCTTTGACATTTTAATAAGGTTTTCATTCTTTAATTTATATTACTTTAAAGGAATAGCTCTGAATTTGAGAAAATATGGAAATCTGCTTTTCAAGAGTTCCACTGCACCCAGTCAATAAATAGTTAACTACAGCCAGTCATTTTTACAGGAAGAAATACTAATCACTCAGCGTCAGAGGTGCTGGCAGGTGGATTTTGTTTCCACACCAATCAGCTGCTGGTTCCAGTTTCATGTACAAAGTTAGATAGGAATGTTCTCAAAAGATGTTTCATCTTTTGAGAACATTCATCCTTCCATTATCTATACAGTTTATCCTTTGAGAGTCAGCGCCAAACCCAGCTGACATTGGGAATGAGATGAGTTACATCCTGGACACCAGCGTATCACTGGGCCAACGTACAGAGACGAACAACCATTCACACTCACATTCACACCTAGGGTCAATTTATAGTCTTCAAGTGCTGTCAGATTATTATCACGCTGTAGTCTTAAAATAAGTTTTTTCTCGGTCATCAACAAAATGCAGAGTTTAAACTGAAAATAAACTGTAAGTGCAGTTTAGGAGCATTATACTGTATCTCACCTGAGAGTTTAAAATATTTGGCCTTCTGCTTCTCCTGCACCAGAGTCACCTGCTGCTCTATCAACTTGTCGTCCACATCCACACACGGCTGAGCCCCGTTCTGCGTCTCCAGGTAGTCCAGCTCCCGCTCCACCCGGTCCACCCTGGTGCCAACACCGTCCAGATTCATTCTCAGCGCCTCTTTCTCTTTGTCCAAGTTCTCCAGCTGGGAAACCATCTGCTTCTTCAGCTCCCGCAGCTCCGAGGCATAACGGGTGGTCTGTTCGTGCCACAGAGAGATCCGGTCCTGTTCACAGAGGGGGATTAGTTTAATCTGAATCAGAACACAAGCACAAAAGTGACTCCCTCTTGTAGACAATTGGCTATTTTTGTTTTACAGGAACAGTACATGTATTCCTGGAAACACAGAGAAGGCCATAATTTGATGTTCGGCTCAGGCTTAACGAATAGATTGGGACATAATAAGTAGGTAACTGATCCTTCAAACAACCAGGTTCAACCTACACGTGGCAAGTATCCTCCCTGCTCACATGTCTTTTAGCTAAACCTCCTTCCAGTGCTCTTCCAGTGCTCTTCCAGTGCTCTGTGTGGGCGCCGCTCTGCAGCACACCCTGACCTCTGACCTCGCTGGAGGAGAGAACAGAAACAAGTTTCTCTGCAGCTGATCAGTAAAGTCTGACTCCACTTTACAGAGACGATAAAGAGATATGGATGAATGATAGTGTGAGACAATTTATTTTAATCAACATGTGACTGAAGGACTTCAGACATGAAATGAAAGATAACGGAGCCTTTCGTACAGATTAGTCTGTTTGTTTTATTTCTGACAGATGTTTATTTTGTGTTGTTGGTTAAATTACTAGACGTCAATGGTTTCAATTTATTATTTCAAATGATTTATCTTTATCTTCCCTTATTGTTTAAAACTATTTTTCTATTCCTTATACACCAAATTACACACTAAGGAGTAAATGATTGGGACCCCCTCCAAGACCAGATGATACATCTCAAGGTGTTCATCCCATGGTAATAAATGATTATCTATACATTATCTTTATTTGAACATTCTTATAAATGCAATTTCATGATGAAGATGGTACAAACCTTGTAAGCAAATATAACACACTCAATTGTTGTTTGTCATTTATTTACAAATATTCACGGTATACATACAAAACTTTCAACTCAGTGTCATATCCCAGACAAGAAGCTCTATAATAATCCCCTATACAGATGTAAAAGATCTGTATTTTCCAGCATTTTCCCCAGGGTTTGCCCACATCTGCATTCCATTGCCTGGTGCCCTGTCCCTCAGAGTTTCCTCTCAGAGGGACTCAGAGGGAGCGCAGGGCTCGGCAGGGAGGTAAAGGGAGGTCTTACCTCAATAGCAAGCAGCCTCTGCTCCAAATAGTCAATCAGTGCTTGGTGCTGAGCGTTGGCAAAGCAGGCCAAAGTAACCAAGACAACTAGTCCTCTCATTTCTGTGTCAGCTCAGTGTCTCTCTCCAGCTCCTGTGAAGTCTTGACTGGAGCTCAGTGGCAGCGTGTGGAGGAGCCAGCAGATTCCCAGAGGTGGCCTGGAATGTTTTACTAAGCTTGTCTGGGAGGAGCCAGAAACATCTGGTATAGATGGAAGCACAAAGTCAGATGGAGACAAGACACTCCTTCTCATTTTGACCTCTTACCTGGATGATAAATTGAAAAAACAAAACAATATATCATTTTAAGGATAATTTTTTATTACTATTAAGGGGGTTGGAACTTTAATTTCTTTAGAATACTGGACACTATTTTAGCACAGGATCACAGGAGCAGGAAGGGAAATGTGAGTGTTTTGATGAGGGGGTGGAAACATCAAGAGTCATTTAACGAGTCATGGATTGATTGGACGGACAAATGCATTAAAAATGTGGAAAATATATTGTTTACCTTGTGGTGCATGGTACAGCAGCTGAACTCAACCTCCCCTGCTGCCAGGATACTTCTTGGAACATTTGGCATATACCAAGATATGGAGGCCCTTTTCTTTTTCTAGTTCTGTTTAATTTTAGTCATTTATTCTATTTCAGTTCTTCAATTTTGTAGTTGACATATGAACAGAATTGTGGAAATTGTTATAAATTATTTTTTAAAACGTTTTCTGTGTTAAAAATCTTAAACACCCCATCCATCCATTATCTTAAAGGTTCATCCTTTTGAGTTTTTTTTAGCAGGCAGGAGCCAATCCCAGCTGACGGGAGACACACTGGACAGTCTTTAAACCCCCGCAGATACGGGGAGAACATGCAAGCAAGTCCAAACCAGTGAACCAGGAACCTTCTTGCAGTGAGGCAACGGGGCTAACCACCTGAAAAACATCAATACAGTATAAATCATTTATAAAAAAAAACACCTCCATAAAGAACTCTGACCATCATGGACAATCATTACTCTTTGGCCTAGCAAGAAATCAACAGTCGGAGGAAACACAAAACACTGCAACTACAGGAAATTGGCCTGTTAGAGATCTGTATTAGATAATTTTGCATTTTCACTGTAGATTTTATCCCCTGTCTGTTACAGGGGAGTTGCACCAGGAAGGGATGCCATCAGAAGAAGAGAACGTGTGACCAATCTTTTTTCCACTGTACATATGGACATGTGAGTAACAAAACAGACTTAAAAAAAATGTCTAACTGTCTAACAATTCTACCAGATGTATTTCTTGGATCTTGTCCTGAGGGTGAAGTCTTCTAATATGCCTTTTATTATAATACAGATGACATGTAGGGAAAAATGGTTTCAGATGAATCCAGATGGTCAACAACATTATTCTTCATGTAAACCTGCTGTGTGGTCAAAAGTGAGGGTTGGATTCATGGAATGGATTCATTAAGTGTCAAACTGCTTAATAGTAATAATAATATCTAAAGCTTAAAAAACTATAATTAATTTGGTGAATGCTGAATTGCCGGGGAAATAGGAAAATGCTGTTTAAACTGTCTCTGCTCTGTCCTTTCATTTATAAGAGCAACCCTGCTATGAAACAGCTAGATGACATCAGTGAAAACCTCTTTTTCCTATAAGTTGTTTCCACTTAGCACTAAAAGCCAACTCAAGCACATAATGACCGTGTGTGTGTGTGTGTGTGTGTGTGTGTGTGTGTGTGTGTGTGTGTGTGTGTGTGTGTGTGTGTGTGTGTGCGTGTGTGTGTGTGTGTGTGTGCGCGTGTGTGTGTGTGTGTGTGGGTTTGGCTCTCTCAGTAGGGAAGCAGACATTTATTTTATGAGATTCAGAAGGCAAAGGTGTGATCACATATTTTGGGATTTAACTAGTTTAGGGATAAATAAAAATGTCCGCTGTGCTCCACGCGCAAATGCAGAGGACATTTAGGCTAAAAACACGGTGTAAAAGACGCCTTTTTGAGTGGAATTTGAATGTTGGGGCTAACAGACACTTGGATGACACCACAGGAGCAGTATGGAGGCATTTTATGTTTTTATCTGGGTTTTTTTTGCATTTGAAGAACAAGGCTTTTTACCCCTGAAACTCTAAAAGTGTTTTGTGGACTCAAACACACCACTCCTCCATCGGCATAGTGGTGAGTAGATAATGAGTTAATGTTCATTTTTGGGTGAACTATCCCTTTAAGAGATTTGCAACATTTCCATTGGTTTCTAAGAGAACAATGACGATGATCCATGATGATCCATGCGTGGGCTTTGTTATTCATGTTAATCTGGATCTAGTGAATTTAGAAGTGGTTTCATGAGGGGACTGTTGGTGGACGTATGCGCTCTGAGTGCGATGCTAGTTGTGTTTTTTGTGCGTTTGCCTGCCTGCTCCCCACTAACCCTGCTTTGTCCTCTCTTGCCCCAGAAACACCTGCTCCTCTGTTCTGCTCTGTCACGCTCAGCCAGCTCCCTCAGCCGCACTGTTTGCCCAGACTTCCTCGAGTTCACTCCCTCTGATCAGCTCCCCGGCACTCCCCCTCACCAGACACTCAGCTCCTCAGCCAGGACTCTGGATTCCCCTTGTACCCTTCAGCGTTTAGTTCCCTTGCACTTGTTTTGGTAGCTTTGGGTTTGATTGGTAACTGAATTTGCCTTTTTACACTTGTACACAGTTTGCAATAAAAATCATCATTGTTAAACCAATTTTTTTGTGTCCTGGTAAATGATTTTTGCAATCAAAAATAGTACCATATTCATTCTGCATGAAGTACAATGAAATAGGTTTGTGTTTTCATATTGTCAGCACCTCTGCAGTGAGCCTGTCTGCACACGCTTCACTCTCACTAACACAGCCTAGTGGCATAGTTAGAAAATTAGAGTTACCTCCTTTACAATAAACTCTTTAGCCCTCTGACACACTGGTGAGCCGTCCTGGTTCATCCTGCCTTGTGCTTGGTCAGATTACAGTGACAATTTTAGGGACAAATGTATCTTTAGTCAAATGCAATCCAGTAAACCAGCTCAGCCATCATTTCTTCAGCAATAAATAAAAAGATGTGGTTCAAAGTTGGTTATGTTAGTGTGTAACAAACCAGTATGTGAGTGTGTGTAGATGGTCATGTGCTGTTGTGTGAATGTTTTTGGGCGTTGAGTGACTCTTCGTCCAACAATAACAGACAGGATCAGCAGGTAGTGGTTAGTTATGTAAATCAGGTGTGTTATAGGAGCTAATGCAGCACCTGATGATGTCTTGTATAAACTCACTTTTTTCTTACTCTACATCCACAGATTGTTTTTCTGGAGTCTCAACACGCTTAACATTTATATTTTCACATACACAGTGTGTACAATCCCCTCTAAATCTTTATTTTATTCAAATGTATTTGTGTGAGTCTCTACAGACATTCAGGAGCAGGGTCCTGATCTTGTCAGGGAGAGACTCACACAGGGTTCCATACTTCTTTTGGGTCGTGATTTTTGGACTTCTGTCACCAATAACTGCTGCTTACCTCGACTGATTTCAACCAAACATTGAAACGTTAAAACGTTAAGCTTGTTCAGGACATTCCTGCTATCTTATAATATGTATAAGTTATAATATATACTATAAATTACAACTGCTACCATTATGGCTAATACTAATTTCTAATACTACCTGATAATAATAAATATGTTTTGACTCAAATGGTAATATAAGATATAGTAGTATAATAATCATTATATTTGATCATCAGTAGGACATTCTATTCTCCTGAAAGCCCTCCCACTCTTGTTATTATTTATAGTCTATCTACCTGAAGCTGCGCATACTGTTTATCCATATATGGCGTGAATGTGGGGGCATACAGCCGAGTGGGCTGGGAAGTAAATGGATGTGACGACAATGATCAGTGTGTTCATTTGAATGTGAGTCCATTTTTTCAGGACATTTGTTTACAGGATTGTGAGTGTCCTCAGTGATTGGGCAGAACAGCGTGAAACGTCCTGAAACATGCAAACACAGGCAAATGTGGGGCACGGAGGGGAAGAGGCTTGAGGGCCTTTTGTTATCAGACAGCGGATCAACTAGTGGAAGATCATATAAACTCAGAAGATCCTCTTCAAACCCAAGAATACCAGGTATGTACTATTTCATAGTATAAGAAAATATGAGATTTAGTTGGCTCTATGTGGGGGTTTCAAGATTATCACAAAAAAAAAAAGGAAAACTAATTTCTAGACTAGATAATACAAAGGATAAGTGGTATGAATAATGGATGGATTCAAACTTTGTGCCACTCTGTGGTTCGACATTAGGAGACTATTTAATGGTGCAGAAATTATATTATTATTATATTGCACTTCTGATTTTCTCTTCCAACAACAAAAGGGATCAAGTCCCACCGACACTGAATTCATCCGAGCAACATGGAGTTCACATTCAGAGCAGTAACTCACAGCACGGGGATTATTATCTGGAGAGTTGAGGTAATGTGACTTCAGATGCTACAATAATGACTGTGGACTGAAACTTTGCCAAATGAACTGTTTGATTTGATGATTTAAAAAAAGAAACTCCTACTGCTCGACCAGTAGCAAATGGCTGAAAGCTGGTGAGCAGCAATGGCGGAACAACTCCTGTCATTTCATCTGAGATGCAGATTTTGTTTTTTTCTTCACTCTGTGCAACAGAAATTGGAGCTGGTTCAGGTCCCAGAGAAATCCAATGGGAGCTTTTATGATGGTGACTGCTATCTGCTTTTGTCTGTAAGTCTGAGAAGTGACTAATGAATCTGTGTGGTTTTCAGTGCCGGGGCAGCTTGTTTGTCGAGCACAGCCCACTGTTGTATTTGTAGACATTTGTACTTTTTACATTATAACAGATACCATCCTCATGTATACACCAGCACAGACCCACTGTTTCTCCTCTTTGGTTTGTCCAGACACAGAAGGTGGGCAGCTCTCTGTCTTATGATATCCACTACTGGATTGGTTCAACGTCCTCTCAGGATGAACAGGGTGCAGCCGCTGTTTACACCATACAGCTCGATGAATTCCTGGGCTGCACTCCGGTCCAGCATCGCGAGGTCCAGAACCACGAGTCTGATGCCTTCAGGGGATACTTCAAACAAGGAATAATGTGAGTGTCGCTGCAGTAGGCCGGCCTTAAATAAATCGTAAATATAATGATCTTGTCTTGTTTAGCTATAAGAAAGGTGGCGTTGCATCAGGTATGAGGCACACTGAAACCAACTCCTATGATGTGAAGAGGCTGCTTCATGTCAAAGGGAAGAAGAGAGTGATTGCCAGGGAGGTGAGCCGTGCTTCACAGTGGTTATGTAATGTTTATGGTGCACAGGAAGCTCTGTACAAAAAGGTGCTTTATGCTTGAATTTGTTTCAGGTGGAGATGTGCTGGAAGAGCTTCAACCTTGGAGATGTCTTTTTGTTGGACATTGGAAAAACCATTGTTCAGTGGAATGGCCCAAGGTGTAACAAACAGGAAAAGCTTAAAGTAAGATTTTTGTGTGACTGTGTGGGGGGCCTCTGTATTTTGTTGGGTGCAAAATGTATTTTGTGTTTGTTTTAGTGCACCTTTACTTCTGTGTTGCATTAGGTGCTCGGGCAAATAACAACTCACAGAGCAACTGACTGTCTCTAAAGACACAGCCTTCTTCTGCATGTATATTGTAGTTGGACCTTGAAATAAGTCTGACTGTAAGTTGTGTGTTTTCGGTGCTGATCACAGTATCTAAATCATCCTCTTTCAACCTGTATGGAAAGAGGTGGGAGTGCTCAGATTAAGTTCATTTCCTTGTTCCTGCAAAAAGCGTGGAGCCTCTGAATGGTTCATTGTCTCACACAGTTCAAAACCCTCATCATAGAAATACAATGAGGCGTGTTGTTGTTGTTACCTTTTAGTTAGATTTCCTGTTGCATCAGGGTTAGGGTTAGGGTTAGGGTTATAATAATACAAGATTTCTGACAAACCAACACAGAAATTCTGGGATGAAAAGCAAGTAACGCTACTTTAATTCAACTTTTAAATCTCTTAATTCTTAAAAATGTGTCCTTATGGAAAGTTACTAGATCAATCAATCAATCAACCAATCAATCAATCGATCACATTTTATTTGCATAGTCCATATTTACAATTAACAATTTGTTAAAACTATAAGTTAAAACTACTAATATAATGGCCAAAATGTGATCGTGACCACATATTCTCTCTATGTGGAGTTTCCAGGTACTGCAGCTTCCGACCACAGTCCAAAGACATGCAGACTGGAGTTAGATAAACTGGAGACTCTAAATTGACCATAGGTGTGAATGTCAGATTGAATGGCTGTTGGTTCCCACGACCCTCAAAAGGATAAGGCATGTAGAGGGATGGATGGATGGATGTCATCAATATGTCATCAAAAGTTTAAAGTCTGAGATTTCTGAGATTGTGTATTGTTTCTGTGTCGTACCTCTGCTTCTCAGGGGATGTTGTTGGCCAAAGACATCCGGGACAGAGAGAGAGGAGGTCGGGCGGAGATCAGAGTGATCGAGGGCGATGCAGAAAGCAACTCTCCTCAGAACATGGAGGTCCTGAATAATGTTCTGGGAGAAAGAACATCCGGGCTGAAAGAAGGACCTACTGATGAAGTTGCGGACCAGGAGCAGAAAGCCAAACTTACTCTTTACCAGTGAGCCGCCCCCCCCACTGGCCTGTATATCCATGTCCCTACAGGCATTATTTAGTGCGAGAGTGAGAATTTATCCATATTCAGTTTCAGTTTTGTTCGATTTAATTTGTCTGTGCCTTTATTTCAGTGTGTCAGATGTTGATGGCCAGATGAAGGTCACAGACGTTGCCACCAGACCACTGGTTCAGGATCTTCTCAACCATGATGTGAGCTGCTGCCATGTTGATTAAAAGGAGGATGCCTATATTTATACTGTGGGCATACAAATAGATCCGTTCGCCACTATGGTGTCAATCACTATTCCCATGCACTGTAGAGTTTGAATTATTGATACTGCTGTTCAAACACAGGGAAGCAAATATACATATATTACTTAGTTATGTTTTGTACACCTAATCTAATGTTCATTTTAGGACTGCTACCTCCTGGACCAGGGAGGGACCAAGATCTTTGTATGGAAGGGGAAGAAGGCAAACAAAGCTGAAAGACAGGCTGCGATGGCCAGAGCTTTGGTGAGTGACACCACATACCACCACTTTGGGTTTGAATGATCTAACATGACATGTTTCTATGTTGCATTTGACTGGCTGCTACAGGAGTTCATCAAGGTAAAAAAGTACCCCAACACTACAAATGTGGAGACAGTGAATGACGGAGCAGAGTCGGCTCTCTTCAAGCAGCTGTTCCAGAGGTGGACGGTCAAAGACCAGACTCAGGGTCTGGGCAAAGCACACACGAAAGGGAAAGTGGGTAAGTGCCTATGTGTTCGTTAATCCACAAAAATGCAACAAGCAAGAAAGAGGAAGCACATTTGTCTTTGAATAACAACTTCTTTGGTTGTTGATTCATGATTTATTGTTTTATGATCATATCTGCTGCAGCCAACATCAAACAGGAGAAATTTGATGCTTCTCTGATGCACGTGATGCCAGAAGTTGCAGCACAGGCGCGAATGGTGGACAATGGCACGGGTCAAGTTGAGGTATCTGTAACTATATACTCTGAATTTAATTGTTGTCACACTGGTGGCTTGGTGGTATACACTGTGTCAGGATGCCTGTTTATACCTTAATCTGTCGGTCCAACATTTTGGTATGGATTATCAAATGTTGTTTCCGGACAACTCAGTTTATGATACTACAAAAACACCTGTAGGTCTACTTTGAGATTAATGCTGAAATAGCATGCTAATACAAAAATGACAGCATGCTAACAGGCTAAACATGAGAATGTGACATACGAAAATGCTAAATGTCATAATTATACCATAGTTTCTGCCGCATGTTAATTCTTAAAGGGATAGTTCACCTTAAAAATGAAAATTCACTCATTATCTACTCACCACTTTGCCGATGGAGGGGTGGGTGAAGTGTTTGAGTCAGCAAAACACTTTAGGAGTTTCAGGGGTAAACAGCGTTGCAGCCAAATCCAATACAATTAAAGTAACAAGTGATACATTTTCCAAATGTAGAATAACAACAGAAAGAAAAACATCAAATGCCTTCATACTGCTCCTGTGGTGTCGGTAAGCCCCAACATTGAAATTTGACTCTAAACTGCGTCATTTACACCGTGTTTTTAGCCTAAACGTCTGCCTTGATCCTTGTGAGTATCATGAGAACTCGTGAGTATCACAAAAACTCTTAACATCACTGGATTGTGGCCACAGTGAGGGTTTTTGCTATTTGTGTTTCAGACTTAATTTACCTTTGTGATGTTCTCAGGTTTGGAGGATTGAGAATCTGGAGCTCGTCCCTGTGGATCTTAAAAGATACGGATACTTCTATGGAGGAGACTGCTACCTGATCCTCTACACCTACCTGGTTAACAACAAGCAGTGTTACCTGCTCTACATATGGCAGGTGAGGGCGTGCTGTAACAAACCGTGTCTTACATAATAAAAAAATGAATAAATAAATGAATAAAATACATAAAATATTAAATTTCAAAGTTGCTCTTCCCCCTTCCCTGCTTTGGATTTTTCTGATGGTCAAATGAACTATTCTGACTCATATATTAGGGGCATCATGCAACACAGGATGAAATAGCAGCCTCAGCATTTCAGGCTGTGGATTTGGATCAGAAATATGGTGACGAGCCCGTCCAAGTGAGATTAACCATGGGCAAAGAACCGAGACACTTTATGGCTATGTTCAAGGGTAAAATGGTCATCTTTGAGGTACGACTATTGACTGCCATTATAAAAAAATTCTATAGATGTAATATATCATTTCTATGGTGTCTTTTTTACAACAGTAAAGAATATCACTGTTCTTTTCCTGAAGGGGGGCACATCTAGAAAAGGAACCTCTGACCCAGAGCCTCCGATCAGACTGTTCCAGGTCCACGGCTCTGACCCGTCCAACACTAAAACCATTGAGGTCCCAGCCCTGGCCTCCTCTCTCAACTCCAATGATGTGTTTTTACTGAAGAGCCAATCAGGAATGTATCTGTGGTGTGGGAAGGTAAGGAGGAGGGAGTTTAAATAAGAGAGAGAATCACAACCACAGGGTGATGATACAATATAATACTTTTGGAGTATTCATTTTGTAATACTACTGTAAAATTAAATTAAAATCAGACATACTGTTATTTGCTTTGCCGCATATAGTAAGTATTTACCCTGTGAAAGCTTATTTGAGCAAAACACTAAACCTCTAAACGTTTTCTCAGTATTTTGATATAAACTGACTTTCAGCACTATTATTATTATTGAAAAGGTGTAATTTTTGTTACCAGGGCTCTAGTGGAGATGAGAGGGCCATGGCTAAGGAGGTCAACTCTGTGATTGGACAGAACAGCTCAGAGGAGATTGTCGCAGAGGGCCAGGAGCCCGTTGAATTCTGGGAAATCCTTGGAGGCAAAGCTCCATATGCTAATGACAAGAGGTGATGAAAGAATACTAATACCCTAATGTTCGATGTTATGAAGAGGAAACTCATTAGTTTTCCACTGTTCTGCAAGTGATGTGTTGTTGTTGTTGTTGTGTGCAGGCTCCAGCAGACGGTTCTAGACCACCAGCCACGTCTGTTCGAATGCACCAATAAAACAGGCCGTTTCATCGTGACTGAGGTGACTCAGTTCACACAGGATGACCTCAATGAGGATGATGTCATGTTACTGGACACATGGGACCAGGTATGAGGTGACACTGTCTGTGACAAGTACAAAGTCTGAAACTTTTTAACCTGCTGTAGTGAAACAAAACTCTGAGCCTGATCTCTTTATTCTGTAGATATTTATTTTCCCATAACTCTGCCCCCTCTTCAGGTGTTTCTCTGGCTCGGTAAAGAGGCAAACGCTGTTGAGCGCAAAGAAGCCGTGGTCACAAGCCAAGAGTACCTGCACACCCACCCAGGCAACAGAGATCCAGACACCCCCATCTTCTCGGTCAAGCAAGGGTTCGAGCCGCCCACCTTCACTGGGTGGTTCACAGCCTGGGATCCCTCCAAATGGAGCGTGAGTGTTTTGCTGAAGGGCTTGATCATTTAAATTGATGAGTAAAACACACACACTGAAAAAATGTCTTCTTTTAGGGAGGAAAAAGCTACGAGGAGTTGAAGAAAGAGTTGGGAGATGAAGTGTCGCCCGTTCATGTAACAATTGTACGTAGAATCTTATTCATTTCTCATGTTTTTCATTTTCTCAACATTGAATATGTATTGGATTTATGACAAAATGCATGTTTCCATAAATCTTTTTTAGATTTTGTCTTCTTATATGTCACAACAGTAAGTGATACATTAGATGAATGAAGTTATGTAGACTAGCAATGTTCTGTTAATGGGATTTTTCCAGGAGCTGAACTGTGTTGAAAGTGAGAAAAACTTTGAGTCCTTTCCACCGGACTCTCTGCTCAACAAGCTCGCTAACGAACTGCCTGAAGGTGTGGACCCATCCAAGAAAGAGGTGTGTGTGTGTGTGTGTGTGTGTGTGTGTGTGTACTTGAACAGATATCTTTGAGAATACAATTTGAAACCTTATATTTTTGGAAAGTGAGGATATTTTTGGAGAGTGAGGACATTTAGGCCGGTCCCAGTCCTCACCCCCTTACCCTCTTTCAATTGGCTTTGAGGGATAAGTCTTGCTTTTAGGGTAGGAGTAAGGTTTAGGGTTAACAATTTATTTGTGATGGGTTGGATTAGAGGACAGGCAAGGCATCATGTCAGTGAGTCTCCTCACCAAGATAGAAGTTCAAGGTTTGTGCCTGTGTAGGAAAAAAGTTAATTTTGGGGTCAGTGGTGAAGATTGGGGAAAGGTTATGAGAGAGTATGGGTTCTCCAGTTAACTAATGTAAGTGTATGTAAAGTCCCAGACGGGGATCTATGATGATAACATACAACCTCAGGAAGCCATGTTTGTGCACTTTCTCCCTGGAACAGTCAAATGTGCATGATTTAACTATATGTTAGACACTGATTTAAAAAATGTCTTTAGTGCATTAGATAACCATCTGACAGGCTGAATAGAATTTCCTCCAAATATCACCTTTATTGATCCCACGTGGAAATAATCTGCTTATAGTGTTTAAGTTAGTATCATTATCTAACAAGTTTGATTCAGTTCTAATTATCCTCGAGCTGCGGTTATTTTGTTGTGTTGTAAAGTGTTACCATGACGCTTTGCAACAGCTGAAGACATAACCTGCTCTGGTTGTTTCTGAATCTGACTGTGTTTTATTGACTGCTCTTCAGAAATACCTCTCGGACTCGGACTTCAGCAGCGTGTTTGGGATCAGCAAAGACGACTTTGCAGGGCTGCCGCAGTGGAAACAGCTCAACATGAAGAAAGAAAAAGGAATGTTTTGATATCAGCATGAGGTCTCGCCTGTATGTCCCCCCTCCCCTTATTGACTTTCCACTGAAGCCAGTCTTGATTCTTAATTAAATTAAAACGTGTTGTAGCTCTTGTAATAACAAAATTTGAAATCTCAGTCTGACAATATAAAAAACTGTAATGCCTATTATCACGGGTGTGGACAATAACCATTAAAAGCAGAAATTTCTTTAAAATCAAGCACAGCAATAAATATTTGTGCAACTTTCTTTAACTTTGAAATACCCAAATGTTAACAGCACTGATTCATCCTGTAAGTCCAGATCTACTTTGCCATCTATTGGTCAAATAATGATACAGCATGTTCCTTTTGTTTCTACAAACTGTTAAGTATCTACAGCTGTTCCTCTACAGGTTTCACAGAAATGGATTACAAATCAACTTGTCCTATAATTTGTATTTTTTCCCCCGTTTAAAAAAATTGAAATAAACAAGTACATGAAACAATTGTGAGCAAATAAATCTTCATTGTGCAGGAAAATCTAAAGAAAATTCCAAATAGGATTTTATGAATATATTATGAAAAGAGACACACGCAGATTATATATATATAGAGATAGTGAGCGAGAGAGCACATCAATAGAGCACACACACCATCATTATTAACTCCTTTTATTTTTGATATGTCTGGAATGTTATATCAGGTAATTTACTGTCACACGTGAACATTCAATTCAAAGCAGAGGACCAGTAAAATTATATTTTGACCCATAAAACACATGAAGTACACCGAGAGCTGATGTGTAACATTGTCGTCTGAAAATAAACACAAAAACAATTTGATTACTTTATTGAATATGAAAACAATCACTGCTATGAGCTCAAACTACACTCCCAGTATCAAAGGTCTCCCCTCATGGGAAATGACGATTTAGCAGTGTGGATTTAGAGTGGTGTACATTTTCTGTATCATTACAAAATCAAACCCTTTGACCTGATAGGAAACAGACGTGTATTGTATATATCAACATAAATAACCAGCACAGCACACGTGAATTACAGTAACAGTCACCTTCCATCAGCTCATGTTGAGCCAGTCATCTGAGCTGCTTGTCATAGATCCACCTTAAAAACTCAGAAATGATACAAAACATGCCTCATTCTATCAAAATGTAAATGGATAAATCCCTTTAAAACACAATTTTTCTTCAGTGAACCGCAATTAAAGTATCATTCAATACATGTCTGTTAAAGTACTGCATGCAAAAGTACTATTAAAAGGTAGTTCAATTTGTTCATGTGCTGTTTAGAAACAATGAAGTTGCTCATGCAAACTATCACAAATGAGGTGAGAGGGTCTAATGTTGTTTCAAGAATAAAAAAAGAAACGTAACATTGTAGAAAAACGTACAAAATTTTGATTAAATACAAAGTGTGTACAGCAATTTAAGACATCTAAAGAGACCAATTTCAGCAAGTTTCACTGCAAATGTGCAAACATACAGGAGGCATGCAGGCGGAGAGATGGCAGCCTGCGGCAGGTCGGCTGCTCGTCTCTCGCTGACGTGCGCGGTGGTAAAGGGAATGTTGTTTGTAATGTTGTCTGACAAATCTAAGACACATTACAAGAACTTTAGAAAGTGCAAATGCAGCAAAATCAGCTCTCTACAAAATTCTAACTAAGTAGGGGGTAAACTAAAAAGGGACTGTAAGCAAAAAATATAGTTCTTATGGACTCACTGCGGCAGTGAATAGATAGCGTTTCCCTTCTGTAGAAAAAATCCCTACCTTGCAACTTTATTGATTATCAGTATCTGATCTGAGGTGTCAAAGGCTAAAGTCATTCATGAAGAAAACCTCTACAGTGAGTCCTACAAATGGAGACAGTCCAAATATCTTGACCTGACAAAGATTTTTCATTTAAGGTTATTATACCGCGTTGCTGTTTTCAGACATGTACTAAACTCTGGACATTCTCCTGAAATCATCTGGAGGGGCTTTACATTAGAATGTCTGAGTCTCCGGAGTTTTTCCTGCCAGCCCCCCCAAGTAAAATGTCTGGAGAAAATCGGAGTGAGCCCATGTGAGAAGACAGCAGGAAAATGTGCAGAAAAGTCAAGCGGGCACGTTGATGACAGTTATGACACGTGACTGACGCAAAACTGAAAAAAAAAAAAAAACTAAAGCTGAAATAGAGGTGCCACACATTAATCATGTCAAATTGGACAGACAATGTCAATGTGCTGTAAACAAAAACATGTGATTTCCCAGCGGAATATAAACGTTACGTCCTGCCTTCTGCACGCTCTACTCAGGCGTCACCGGAATGTTCCTGTTGTTGTGAACTGCTCTGACCCAGACAATCTCTTGCCGTGTTCCGAACATGTCAAAGGCAAACTCCGGACATTTTCCCCAGGTTCACGTCTGAAAATAGCCTATGTGAGATTCGGCTCATCCCATTTTGAAATTAAGCTGTAACAAGCTGCAAGTGTCTAAATGATCGGACTGTCTCGAAAGTCATGCGTTTCTAAATGTGCAGTTATGATTGGAGTCATAACAGCATCAGTCCCTGGTCACACACTTACATAGTTCACTGTATTTTGTCTACAGGTAAATCCTGATTTGTCTCGGCAGCTGTTCGTGTACAAACACACATTCTTAAAAGATTCCCTAAAAGATAAATGGTCGAAGCAGCATGGAGCATTTTCCATGTTTAGAAAAAAAATATTTAGTTTAAATTAAGACAGACATTAAAAAGAAATCAGTGGCAAAAAAATGAAGTACTCGTGGGTGGAGTTCTAGTTGGTAAACCACCTGAATCCTGAGTTTCTTTGTTGTGAATTCAAAACTGAATCTTACTTTTCTCCTACAGTGTTTTACGACTGGAGCAGCAACAAACAACTATTTTCATTATTAATTCATCTGTAAATTATTTTCTTGAATAATCAAGTCTACAATAGATCAATGTCTTCAAATTGCTTGTCTCGTCCCCTAAGTAGTCCATTTCCCAAAGATACCATAAAGCAGCGAATCCTCACATTTGAGAAATCTTAAAACCAGTGAATGTTTTGGCATTTTTGCTTGAAAAAGTAGTGAAACCAGGTTAGTTTTCTTCAAATCAACTAGTTGATTTATCATTGGAGCTTTAATTACGGCAACTCTAGCTGTTGCGATTAGTCTCAAAGTTGTCTAAGAACATGAAGATCAGATTTGGGTAAACTGCGAATCAAAGAGCTCTTGAATTTCACCAATAGAACAATAAGAATCATTGAATCCTTTTCCCCAGCCATTGATACAAACAGGTAAAGTTAAGACACAATGCAGCCTTCAGGGTCTTTGGGGTCTTGAGTCTCACCGTTGCTGACCTGACCGTTGTTGGTTGGACTTTTCTCTTTATTCTCTGAATCATCAGGCAGGTCCACACAGTCGCCATCGCCTGGAAAGATCCTGTCCTGCTCTGGAGTCTCGGCGGACGCATCCTCATAGGCACTTAAGTTGTCTGAGTCGTTTCTGTCCGTTGACGGATCTTGGCCATTGTCGTTGCCGTTTTCGTAAGGCCTCCAGAGGACACCGTCTTCAGAGAGCGGGTTGTCCAAAGCAAGAGAGGGTATGTGGGCAAGAGGCTTGTTGACCATCTTCCGGATCTTCGTCAGGAAGCTTCCGTCCTCCTCTGCTCCATCGCCCTGCTCCACCTCCTCAGACGCTCCTTCTCTGCTGTGAGGTTCACACGGGGAAAAGTCTATTTCCTCTCTGCATGAGTCTTGGGTCTGCTCGTTGGCCTCATGGTTTTTCATTTGGCTTCCGTGTCTCGTTGCCTCGTCTTCAGTTCCATATGTGTTCTCTTGAGCAGGTGCTTTCATTTGTTCCTGCACAGAGAAGTGTAATTGACCATTAGATAAAACATATACTTACTTTTAAAAATTTATTTCATGCATTTTAATACCTATTGTAATGACTGAATATGTGAACATATTGCAAAAAACGACATTTTAGCACTGACGAACTTTTTTTCACTTCCTTTTTTTTTATTAACTCAAAAGGGAAGTAATTGTTGTTGAAGTTGTGTATTCCTAGCTTTACTTGTTTGTATTCTTTTTCAGTTGTGACTGTCAAACTAGATAATACGTCTGTCATTCATTCTCTGTATATTTGTTTTTCACAGGCTTTAACCTGAGTATGGCCATACAATGGTAGCAATTATCACTTCCACACAGGGTTCGTAGCATACAGCTCTTAAAATATGTCATATGGGTTTTTTAATTTTTAAATGTATCGGATAAGTTCTGTTTTACCTGATAGACAAACTCCATGTATTGGTATCAGTTAATTAACTAAATCAAAACATCTCTACTCTTTACAAACACATGTAAAAACCTTTTACCATTACAATGTAATGTTATGTAATATTCTAATTTCACTTGTCACATTACCTCTTTTAATCTCTCCACCTCTTGCATCAGAGAGCTGACCAAGCTCTCCAGCTTCCTCTTGGCCGCCCTCTCTTGTTTCAACTCCTACAAATGCAGAGAGACACAGTTGTATCACAAGAGGACCAATATTAGCCAATATTAAATGCCCATATATGGCTGAAGTATTTAAAGTGAAGAGCTGTGTCATTGATGATGAGGCCCTGACGTACGGAACTAGCCTGTCCAGCTTCCCTCTGGGTCTCAGCCAGCAGCTCTTCCACACCCTCCAGCGTGTCCTGCAGAACGTCCACCTGGAACAACAGAGCCTCTCGCTCGAACTCCAGCCCACGCAGCTCCTGCACCACCTCGTCATAGCTGGCCTGCAGATCCAGCTATGCCACAAACACAGTTGAAAATCAGTGTGGGCAATTTTAGAGGTATGCGTTCAGTCAGTGGGAGGGCAAGTGTTTAGTGAGCTCTCAGAGGTGGGAGGCCTCTTCTGGAAACATGACAATCTAGTACTATCCCTGACAGAACTGTGATTACATAGCAATAACCATCATCATATGTATAATAACTACAGTATAACAAGGATAACAGTGAGAAATAGTCACCATTTCTGGGAGTCCCATGAAGAGATCCTGCTCAGACTGTTGAAAGGGGGGGAAAAAACATAATAAAAGTAAAATCCAAATAGATGGATTTATTTATTTGAAAAAACAATGATCTGGGAGGCTTTAGAGGATCCTTCACTCTTCATCCTCTCATACAAACAAAGTAAAAATAACAAACAGATATATAAAGCCAGTCAAAATGACCATGCAGTTGATTCACATTTTTTAGGCTTTCATTAGTGAAACCAACATGAAAGGATCAGATTGTCTAAAAGCTATTAATTCCGATGTGCATGTATAAGTTGTGATTTAATACTTTATTCAACAGGCGAATTTTGATCGGTTTCTGTTACTAAGATGCTCATTTAATACTGATGATATCATAGACAACAGCTTATTTACATATTTTGACATGTCACAGTAAGATAAACACGTGTAGATAATAAAAATGAATGGCGGCTGAACAACGTTTAACTGCTACAGCTTCAGGAAATTCTTACTACATATATACTTATATATTTTCAAGGTGCAAACATTTTACCTAACACTGTTACCCCGTCTATAGTATTTATGGTAGAAAACTTCACCTGGTCGAACCTTGGTTTATAATACATGTTCATGTGCTTGACCCTCTGGTGTCATTGAATCTGACACAAGGTTTGGCACACAGAAGCAGCGATAAAAACCTGTGACCATATCCAAAGACTTTACACCATGTTTGATAACAACTCTGGGAGTATCAGATTAAGTGTGAAAGAAATGCGTGGTTCCGCAATCACAGCTGAAACAGGAAGGACGCTGAGAGAGTGCAAAACTCTGAAAAGGCTAATGCTCTATTTCCTCATGTTGAAGAAAGTGGCAGAGATAATTAGGTCACAACGCCAGCTACTGTATATGACACCGACACTGGCTGATTAAGACTTTTTCCCCAGTTAACTTGTCCTTTCACAGTATTTAACCTTAGATGTGTTAAATTAGAGAAAAATAGCCAGAGTAGGTTTTCCTACACACTTGAAGGGGTTAGAGTAGTATTCAGTCGGTTGCAATCTGCAATGTCACCTCTAGATAGCACTAAATCCTACACACTGGTCTTATAAGTAAAAGTTCAAAAGTATTATCAGCTAAATG
Organism: Hippoglossus stenolepis; assembly: GCF_022539355.2. Lineage (NCBI taxonomy): Eukaryota > Metazoa > Chordata > Actinopteri > Pleuronectiformes > Pleuronectidae > Hippoglossus > Hippoglossus stenolepis. Next base: position 17,652,157 of record NC_061485.1, read on the forward strand.
TACCTGCATCATCAAAAGTGTTTTTTCTGCAGAGCAACTCCCCCGAGTCTGATATATAAATGTGTAAGACATTATGAGAGGGTTAAAATAGATTTGTTGATGTGTGAGAAGTATTTGACTATTGTAGTTGGTCCAGGTGGAGCTGTTTATTTCTGTTGTTCCCGACATAGGTGTGACTGAGATCACGAGATACATTTAAGGAGTCATGAGATGTTTGATGATGCTAGTCAAACAGATAAACAAATATATTATGAATAGTACACACAAATTTGAATAGTATTTTCCTGTTTCAAATTTTTAGGTAATATTTGATAATTCTGCCACCGCAAGTCTGAAGTATTTAAATTAAACTATTTAAATACTGAAAAGGGGGGAAACACCTTTGAAGTGGAACTGCTCAGAAACATGACAGGACTCAAAAAGGTGGGTAACCACTAGATTTATCCCAAACATTGTGTTGTAACTTATAAGCGTATTATACAGGAAATGTTTGATCAGATAGGGTGTTTTTTTGTTGAAAAAAAAAAATCATAGTTGCATAGTAAGGGGACTGCTATCTATGAGTGTGTACAATTTGGTGAGTTCTTTGAATCTGAGGGGACTGTTGTGCCTCGTGGATGTATGTGCTCTACTGAGTGCCATTCTAGTTACCTCTGCCAAGGAGGTTATGTTTCCATCTACATAGGTTTGTTTATATGTTAGTTAGGATAACACAAAAACCACTGGATGGATGCGATACAGGTTGATTTTGATGACAAAAAGCAGGCATATTTATGGGACAGAAATTAATGAGTGTGTGTGATTTAGTGCAGATTCTAATAAAAATCTGGATCTAGTGAATCTAAATGTGGCTTCATAAGGGGAATGTTAGGCAGTGGCTGAGGAATGTGCACTACTGAGTGACATTCTAGTTTAGAATTATTTCTGCCACGATAATCATTAACAGATTAAAACAGATATTGAGACAGAGGAGTGGAAGTAGCTGTTTAGTAGACTGAAGTGGAAACACTCCAGGCAAGTACATTTTAAACTTTAAAGTACAGGTTTGAGGTGGAGAACAATGAACTGGAGATAATCAGGGTTGATATGGTTTGATAAAGAGAGAGTTCACTTGTGTGCAAACACCACTGTCTCGATTTTTCAGTCCACTCCTGCTGGAGATGTGAGGCTCCTACCTGGCTGTCAGTCCCCCTCTTCAGGGTGCCTGCACGGCTGTCACTTCGTGTCACACGCCTGGAAGAACTCTCCGTCTGAGGACACACACACACACACACACACACACACACACACACACACACACACACACACACACACACACACACACACACACACACACACAGTCGTGTCTCCATGACTTCAGAGGAAATTACATTGACTTATATTTGTTTCCTGGGGACTTACTCAAACCTTAACCACAACAACTGCTTGCCTAAACCTAAACTTAACCATAGAACATATCTTCCTTTTGGAATTTAATCATTGCCGCTATGGGGACATACATTATGTGTCAATGAGTAAAACAAGTCCCAAATTGTGACTGCATAACCAAATTTAGGTCCCCACAACATTAGTCATACCTAGACCACACCCACACACACCCAACCACACCTGAGATAGAGCCTCCATCTCATGTTGCCAGAGCCAAACAAAGCAAAAACACGAGATGTTAGCTTGTTGACACGTCCTTATTGACGTGCTAACAAAGACGCGAGCCTGTTTACACGTCCTTGTTTACGTGCTAACACCTGTGTTAGCACGTAAACAAGGAAGTGGAGTGGAGAAGACGCAGGCCTGAACAAAAACAAAGCTTGACTTCAGTCGTCCGTCGGTTGACATGACGTCCAGGCTTCGCGTCTCGTTCCCTGGCTTCACTCTTCTAACGTGAATAAGTTTACATTCACTAAAACTGGAGGGTAAACAGCGGTAGCATTAGCATTAGCTCCGGACCAACCCCACTGACTCGCAGTGATTTCTCCGCTCACCTCCTTGATTATGCTGCGGAGCGACTCGTCCTCGCTCAGCCCCCGAGAAAACGTCCGCTTCTGCGGAGAGCCACCGGTGTCCAGCGTGGCCGAGAGCATCTTCTTCGTTTTATATGCAGCCTCCTGTTTATGTAAGAGACACCTCCGTGCTCTCTGGGTGATGTGACGCGCTGTTTGATTCCTACGCAGCAGGGTTTAACGCTAAGGAGCTCACACGGTGTCTACGCCCAGGCCCCGATCTACGGGAGCCGCGGAGGACCAGCCCGCCCTCACCCCGCCCACTCGCTCAGAGAGGAGTCCCGGGCGGCGCTTGTTTGTTCAGATAGACAACATGGCGCATGTCAGGTCCCGCGTGCTGAAACTGATCCCTGACAACAAGGCCTGTCAGGTGAGGGCTGACGGTTCAAGAAGAGAAAGTACATTTACTCGAGTACACATCTGATCTACTTGTATTTTACCTGAGTATTTCCATCTCCACTACATTTTAAAGCAAATATTCAACTTTTTACTTCACTACATTCATCTAACAGCTTTTAGTTAATATGCAGATTCACCTAGCAGTAGATAAGGTCATTGGATTTCAGCCCCACTTTGATGCCCCGACTGACCTCCTAGGATGAAGGGGGGGGCAAACTAAACACCTTTTTGAGTTTTTGACAACTGAAGGCTACCACAGGTTCTCTTTCATGTTTGGAAGGGGAGGGTGAGGTGAGGGGCATTCAGCTGCAACATGCAACTTCACCACAAGATGTCAATGAATTCTACACACTGAACCTTTAAGTGGTTTCTATGTAGAGAAAAACAAAGCCTATCAATCCATTGAGCAGAGCTTTGACTGCGTGGTCACACTCATTGAACTGAAAATTGTATATTCCCTGTGATCCCCAGCTTCCTGAACCAGAAAAGCTGCCACTGTAACAAATACACCAAATTCTGTTTATTCTTTTTTTTCTATTGTATTTTTAGTCTTGTGAGACTTGGAGTGAGATTCCCTCTCAAGTCTCATGAGACATGGGTTGTGACATGAGTGAGAGAGAGAGTTGGAGAGATGAGTTTGGAGCTTACTGAATTTTTGACCATCATCACACATTGCTGTATATGCCACTATATATTATGTATATTGTATATTACATTATATCTGTACAGGAGAATAGTGCCTGTCTAATTCCACACACACTCCCTTCTCTCTCTAAGCAGTACCCAAGGTCAGGTTATAGATAAAGGGCCAACCAACAGTGCATTGTAGTGTCGAGTTTAGAGACTTTCATATCTAACTCAGATGTGCCCAGACAGAGAGGCACCAACTTCAACTCTCACCAACTTTAACTCTTTTGCGTATTTCACCTGTGGCAAGACGCAAGGACATAATGTGATTTAGTTATGCATACTTTAGGCTTAACTGTCCAATAGGATGCAAACACCTACATGTAACATAGAGAGTGACAGCAATTCTAGCCATTCATGGATGTGCTGTTAGAATGGATGACGCAGGTAGAGGGAGATATATGGGGATGCTGTGGGAGACATCTTCAGACTTGGGGGTGACAATTGCTCATGTTACTCTGTTGACGTTGTTATATTGTTCCACCTTCTGGTCTCAATGATGCATCAAGTCTACATTAAAACCTTCTGCATAAGACATCAGCTGCTGCCTGAGTTCTCCTTTCACCAGCTTCCAGAAAACCTCCATAACAACTGAGAGAAATGGCTCAATCATTTTTCTGATCTGGACAATGTTGATGAACCATTTGATTTGTTTCCAGACTCTTAGCAAAGACCCAGAATAACCATTTGAGCCAGACTTTGAGTGTTCATTTTGTTTACTGTAACTTTTGCACCATAGGATTACATTATACTGTCGCCGTGTAGTTGTCTGTAATGATTCTGAACCAGACGTCTGGCACCTTACTATACAATTCCAAGATTGTGATATTCCCTCAGGCATGGCACTTGGGTTCGATGTTGGGAGGGGTTATGGGGGTGTGTGTGTTTTTTGTGTCAAATGTAAGAACTTAATAAAAATATTTCTGATAAAAAAATTAAAAATAAATAAAAGCAAGAACAGGTATTGAGGGTGAGCAGTGGGAATCAAAGCACCACCAATCTCCCTATTCCAAGTCACTGAACCATCAAACTAATTGTGTTGCTTTAAGACCTTCATAACTATGATTTAATGATATAATAATTATCATGTGATGTGTTCACTCAGTTGGCATCTTATTTGAACACCTAAAGATTTAAAAACTAATATAACAGTCCTGCATTAAGTCATCTGTCATAATCTTAATTTTTTTAATGAACCTGTTTTAGAAAGATGGGGGAGGTGATTCAACTTGATCTGCTTCCACCACTGCTGCCTGGTATTTTCAGGTGAGTTTTATATTTTATGAGTACTGAATGCAGAGGTAGCTGGTAAAGAATGTACAGTAAAGAAAAGCTACGTGGTTCAGAGAAATACAAATCACTTACATTCAATTCTTTGTCTCTACCACTCTCATGCTAAAGTGCTTCCAATAATATGTGACTGGCCCACAATGTACAGTATCTCTGGGGCTTTGGTAAACACTGCATAATTTTTATTTCAGTGACATAACATGAAGTTCAACATGAGTGTGTAAGTCTGATTAGATAACACAGCCGAGCACGACATCAGCCATGTGAGACATATATCTCTGCTGATGTATGTCTCAGCAGAGAAGAGCCTGTGGGGAGTGTTTGATCACTCAGAGCTAATAGTTACTGCAGAGACAGACTGAGACGTGGTGCAGCTCCGTCCCTTCAGAAACATTTAGACACTGCAGGTCCTGTCCGAATAAAGCTGAATCAGTACATTAATTCAAAACCCCATAAAAACATGACATGAATGAGTGTGTGCGTCCCTGCAAAAACAGAAACCCAACAACAAGCAAAGAACACTGGTCATGATACAATTTGATTAAGGATTCATATATCACTAAGTACATGTAAATATAAAACTAACTGTTTTTGCATTTGATGCTAATAATATACATGGCCAGTCAGGTCTGATTTTCTTTTTCATTTACAGCCCTGAGATAAATACAACAAACATGGGCATTATTTTCATCACACTGAGTGACATGAGTGGAGGGGAAAGGCCCAACACTATAATCTGTATTACCCACCACTTACCCATGTATCACCACATTGTCAATTTACAGCGAATGAAGTTCTGTCAGGTCAGCCTATAACATTGTAAGAATAGTTTGACTTCAGGAAAAATGCCATCTTACTGAAAAACTCACTGGATCATGATTCTACAGCTGCAACTGCATTTTTTCCCCAGCAGATGACACTAGTGAGTCAGTGATGCCACAGAGACTGAAGGCAACTCAGTGCTCTTAAAACTCTGTTCCAGAAATAACACAACTTTTATTTTACATGTGTAAAGACGTGAAAACAATATCTAACAATGAAGTCCAGCAGCACAACCTTTGTGTTTAGATCTTGAGATATTTCCATGTACTGTGGGTTCATTGATGAAATACGAGTCACATTATATAATATATATATATAAGGTTATATAAAGTTAAAAAACTCATAAACCCTCCAATCCTCCAGTTGCCATTAAGTTGTTGTCTATAAGTGTACATTACATTTTCAATCCCATCTGTATATGAAATAACTATGCAGACATGCTGCTGCGGTATTATTGCAAAAACCTATTAATATATTAACAATTAGTCTCATTTTATTTCATTTTGACCATTCTGCCTAAAGCACTGTGCATTTTAAAACGTTAATGATGCAGGAAGGAGCCCAGTTTGTAAATAAAGACAAACACTCTCTTGCTTCATGGAAGTTTTAAAATCCTTGCTTTTAGACCTAAAACCTCGTGCAAGATCCAATGATTCTGCATCTGATCAGCTCATGAAGATTCATCTAAAGTGATTTCTTTGTATCATTAAATGCAGCATAAACATATAGATGCGTGTGTTTGGTGTGCGGATGTAGAGATTTCTGGGAGAATATGCGTCTTTTTTTCCCGATTTGCACCATTAAAAAAAATAAAAAAACAAGATGCGCAGTAGTTGAAGTCAGCATCATAATGACTTAATTTGCCGATATCGCTAATGTGAGACATTGTTTGTGACTGTAAAAACATGTATACTCTCATAACAGTGCGCGCACCCTCCCTTCGCTCTGTCCCTCTTGACTTGGTGACAGACCTAAAAGCCTTTTGTTGCAATCTTAGCCAATGGAGGCGGATTACGACACCGGGCAGCTGAGATATATAAAGAGCCCCTTTTTGACCGCACTTGCACATTCTTCAGTGACACTTCTGAACATTCACACACCTCCACGGACTAAATTGTACAGGAGACCCACAAAACAGCCATTATAGAGCCTATATCCTGCTACACGTGAGCAGGCTGTGCATGCATCAGACAGATCATTAGTTCACTTTCAGTCCACACAGCCCGTACCGAGAAACACTGGAACGCACTTTTCTTTCTTTTTTTGGAGAATTTATTGCAAGGGCTTCTGCTGCAAAAAAACAGCAACTTTGGGCTGACCGTGTTGGATTAGACGCATGTCACTGGTTCCCTGCCTTTTGTAGGATAAGGCAAGGAACGGCGCACGTCCGAGAGAGAGGATATAACAGGATCAAGGGAGTAAAAAAGAGCAGAGAAATAAAAGAAAAAGTTGCGCTGCCTGGTGTCCGCGCATCGTCATGCCGAGGTACAACTTCTTGCTGTGCTTGATGGTGCTCATCTCCTTGGGACAGTCGGGGAGCGACGAGCCCAATCTGCTGCTGCCTCCTGCCAGCGAGACGCCCACGGATGCCGGGCTGCCGCTGCTGGACGAGGACGCCGGTGCCCACGAGTGCTCCGCATGCGTGTGGAGGGAGCAGAGCAAAGTGCTGAGGCTGGAGACCATCAAGTCCCAGATCCTGAGCAAGCTGCGTCTGAAGCATGCGCCCAATATCAGCCGGGAGGTGGTCAACCAGCTGCTGCCCAAGGCGCCTCCGCTCCAGCAGCTCCTGGACCACCACGACTTCCAGGGGGACGCGTCGTCCCAGGATGAGTTTATGGAGGAGGATGAGTACCACGCCACCACGGAGTCCGTGATCACCATGGCCTCTGAGCGTGAGTAGTTGTTTACAACCCCGCAGCAATATTGTCTCCAAATGCGTCGTGTGCGTAATTGTGGAACAGATAGGTTCAAGTGACCCAGGGCCTGCTGCGTGGACAGAGGAGTCAAGTCAGTGAGACAACATACTTTTTCACATTGAGATCGGTGGTGGGTCCACTATGTGTGTTTGACTGATAAAATTAGACAAATGGCTCTGGTCAGCTGTTGGCCACGGCTGTCAAAATAGGGATTACGCGTGGAGCTGATAAATCAATACTCAGCAGCCAGAGCCTCGTCAGCCTGAGACAGACAGCTCCAATATGGCCTGATGAACTTTTGATTTCATGATGATGAGGATGCTGATGGAAGTCTGAGTCCTTAGTATTTAGCTGCTCGTGCACCATCCTGCTGTCATGTCCAAACTTTTCTATCCTTCCAGGTCATATTTTTGGTGCTAAACGCGCGACAGAGCCGCTTGAATGTCAAGTGCATTATTAATGATAATGCAGCATTTGGCACTTGCATCACTTTTAGCCTTAATGTCCTGCTTTGCATAAAAGCCCCTAAATTCTGGAGTTATGATCATGCCGTACACGAGGCCCTGCGATTATTGCCCCCTGACAATTTGCTTGCCCTCTCATTTCCCATAAATCCACAGATAAACCGCAGGCCGGGGCCCTTGGAGACGTTTTATAAAATTACTGTTGAACCCTGGCAGCTGTGCTCTATCGCTCTTTTATAGGAGCCTCTACCGGTTTCCCTGCTGTTCATCGCAGTGAGAAAAAGTGTGTCCAAAAAGCTGCTATTGTTCCCCTCATGCAGCGGCCCCCCTCGGCCGCACTTGCCTTTTAAATGCGAAGTTTATAGGCGCAGCTCGCGTTTTTTCCACCACGAGTACACAAAGACAGAGAATCACTTAGTGTCGAGGGGAGTGTGTGACCTTTTCCTGCAGAATTGCGGGGTTCAACAACATTTACACACGTAATATATTCTGCACAAGGCGGAGGAAACACACTCCAAATCATCTGTTTGTTCTCCCTTTACTCCATGACTGAACAAAGATATAGTCCTGATATCTATCTATCTATCTATCTATCTATCTATCTATCTATCTATCTATCTATCTATCTATCTATCATTAGATTTAGTTGTAAATAGTTATGATCTTGATTATTTTTACTTGCCACTTGCAAAACTCTCTTCGTTGTCATTTGTTATGGAACTAGTTGGATTTCCATGCTAAGTAGTGGGTATATATATAAGCATAACATCTATATAACTATATATTTTGAATGCATTGGTCCAGGTGTATTTACTATCTTGTCGTTTAATAATGTTATCACCCCTCCGACCTGTCTCTGTGACTACAACAGAAAAAAACATCAGTGGACATTTGTAACTGTGGGGGTAGAGGTCATCTGAATCATTTCTGTTTTTTTTTTATCATTTTTAAATAACACCTGCAAAACTGTCCTTGCAAAACCTTGTTGACAACTTAAACATTGAATCCATTGTAACATTGCTTCCTTCCTATCTATCTATCTATCTATCTATCTATCTATCTATCTATCTATCTATCTATCTATCTATCACGTACACAAACACTCAGGGTACAGTGTACGTGATTCATGCTGACAACAGAGATTTTCTGTAATAACTTGCTGTGATCTCTCTGATGAGCACATCAGCCCCATATTGGATTATTCCATCTGCACCTGTAAATATATACAAGATGAAACTCACACATCAGCTGTACAGTACACACACACACACGCACATGTACATGCACACACAGAGTACCATGCAAAGTAATTGGATGCCCTCTCAAGCCAGAGGAAAGGTATTGTGGATGATGCTGGCTTAGTGCATGTTTCTGAGGAGGTAATGACTGACTTTACTGCTTTATCTGTCATGTTACAGCATTTCCTTTCTTGTTCTGTATGTCTCATCTCTTTATGTCAGCTGCAGTTCTTATCATCTGTACAATACACACACACACACACATCATCACAACCTCACCCCGCCCACACATTCCTCCCCGTTAGCCTTCCTCTCTCTCCCTTTTTCCCTCTCTCCTTTTTCTCCGGTACTCATGGAAGAGTTGAGAGAATGAGTGCATCTCTTTTTCGCCTGTGGCGCCTTGGTGATCCCACAGGATTAAAAGTGCCTTTTTCTGTCTCTCTGATAGAAGGAGGACTTCAAACACTATTCCCTGCGCACCTCGAACCCAATCACCCTTTCACGGTCGTGCACACTGCCTTTGATGGGCCATGTGGGTTCACACAGTACATACTGAACTGGACCTGTGCCAGAGTTGCTTCTTAGTATTCACTCAAGGTACGTGGGTGCCGCAGTGGGGGTTGAGAGGGTCCATGCTTCTTGGTCTCTAATTACTATGAAATTTCATGGAAAAGTACAGCTATTTATATCATAGTGCAGCACTTTATGTTCTAAAACATCTCCCTGCATACAGTGCGTTGTGTAGGTACCCGCTTCGATTGCTGTTCACACATACAAATGGCTCAATTTACTAGCTCAGTATATCAGGGTCATTTTCTAGCACAGAACAGGGGATGGGTGTTGACTGTTTATTAACTAATCTGTTTGAATGAACATATGAATGCAAATACTGACCTGTGGAGTTTGTACGTGTTGATGTATGTGTGTTGTTGTGGCGAGCGTGTATTTTGGAGCTTGGCTTTGTTTTGCCAGAGGTGGGGTGAGGATTGGACCCCACTAGTCTCCCATTTGTCACCTTTCCAAGACGTTTCGACCAGACCTTTCTCTGCCGTCAGTGACCTTCTCCTCCTCTCTGTCTCTCAGTCTCTCTCTGTTTGTTTTGATGCTGACTGACCGCACATGTTTTCACTTCAAGAGACCAATTGGAAATAGTTGAAAACTGTTGTCCTGGAGCGTATGACAAGTAGGATTCAAAGAAACCGTGGCACCTCTGTTGACTTGGATTACTGCCTTTGTGGTTGTATCATCACTTCTTTTGCATGGAGGTCACAAGTTGTTCATGAGCAGCTTATTGTGTATTCTTGATTTCTTCTGTGAGATATTTTTTTGCCGTGACAGTCATTTTGAGATTGTCCAGTAACAGAGAATCCAGCAGAGAGCAGCACTGGCTTACCCTCTTTACCAGACTTTATTCCAAGTTTGAATTTCTTTCCTGAAAATGGACACATCAGTGTGGCCACAATGTGGGAAATCTGTGACTGTTTGCAGAGAAACACTTTATTCTCAATAGAATTCAAACTGAGGTTTAGACATGAAGAAGATCACATTTGAAACATTTCTTGTGACTGGCTCAGCTCTCTCGAAACCTCTGAAACTTACGTTTTTCACCCACATTTTGTCTCGTCCACGTGACTGTGTGTAGGCCATAACAAAGTGCTATACTTGTAAGATTATGTAATTCTGCTAAAATGAGGCACATTCACTTCAAGCACAGGCTTACACAACTCTGGAGTAAATAAAATGAACATCTTCGCACATGTAAAGGTTTGAATGTACACATTTCCACATGTGCACACTCGTGTAGATGCCAAAGGATGCTCTCTCTCTCTCTCTCTCACACACACACACACACACACACACACATGCACACACACAGTCACACACACACTCCAGAGAAAAGTTCTCCTATTGACAAAAAGGGTCACAGAGTTCACAGCTATGTGATATATTGGAAGAGGAGACTATTAACCTCATCGGGTCTCTTTCTTTGGCAGCAAAGACGAACCGGTAGTAACTTGAACACTTATCCCCACACACACAAACACACACACACACACACACACACACGCTCACGCTCACTCACACACCCATCTACTAACCACTCCCACAAAAAAACAAGTCTTTTATAGTGTTGACCCTATAAAAGGGTCATTTCCTGAAGGTGCAGGAACCATAAAAATTAAGAGGGAGAGCGCTAAAAGGACAGAGCAGCAAAGTCGGACTGTCTTCAACTCACTGGCCAGTGTTTGCTGGAATGACTATGTGAGGCTTTTATAGATTTATTTATTCCATGGAGGTCTCAGTTTGACGATGACACCTGTTCTCCCTGTGTAGTTGCAAGCATCAGTCGAGGGAAAGATAAACTTTGGCGTTGAATTGTTTGGACACCAGGGCACGACTGGTTTGTTTAAATAGGAGTAAAAACTTAAGGAAGAAAGGTCTACAGGACTGTAGAAATTGCACAACATACTGTCAACTTTATGGCTAATAAAATTTCAAAGGGACTAAAGTCTATTAATACAGGGACAAAATTTCCCCAGGACCTCAGGAATCTCACTCCTTCCACCCTCCGTCCCTTATTCCCACGCTCCCGTGTACCGGTCCCTGCAGCCGGCCTGTTCTTTTGGCATTTGGGAATATGTTGCTTTGGATTTTAATGCATGCTTTTACCAAAAATACAACCCTGAGAAGTTTGGAGGAGGGATGCAAGACTGCTTGAAATGTCGGTTCGTGGACGTGGCCGTGCAGGAATAATTTGATTCCTGCTTTCTCTGTCTCTGCATGTATCTGCTGATGAGCTCCTCATTGCTTCTTTAAAGGATGTCATAGAGTGTGATTGAGTTAGGTGCGCTGCGGCTCATGCTGCGGGTATGAAGGGGGAGGCTTAGAAGGAAGAAGGCAGGGAGTCCGCAGGGAGCAACAAGCAGCCCAGTTCTATCCTAAAGGGACAGAAATCATGGAAGGGTTTTATAGGTACAATTAAAAAGACCTGAAACAGATGTTATGTTTCACTAATAAAGGAAATAATTACTTCAGGCCAGTAATTAAGCCCTGTGTAGGGACATGAGTGAGGAGGAGGAGGAGGCGGAGGAGGCGGAGGAGGAGGGGAGTGAAAAGATAAAATGGAGATCATTGAGGGGATTATTGTTGATGGATGCGTTCAGGCTTTGTGTGGTCGTGTGCGAGGAGCTGCTGAGGATCAGTTTGTGGAAGAGTCCATTAAATCTAAGAGGCGTTTAAGCAAAGGAAATGCTGCATGGGCATAATGTTGGATCCCATGAGGGAGCCACTGTGTTGGAAAGAGGCACAATTAACAGTGGATTAGCTCATGATTATCTGCATGAAAATTTAATTAGCCTCTTTTCCGTGCAAAGGAGAGCAGCTTCTCACTAGATTTATCACCTGTGGTTGTATTTTCTGCCTGCCGTACCCACATCACTCCGGGAAGTTCATTATGAAAATGCACAGTCCAAGTGATTTCTTTAGGGACAAGAGCAGGGTTTGATTTATATAATGTACAAGCACAGATGGATCAAGAGAAGCTCATAAAGGGGGAACGATAGATATTTTCATGTTGCATAGAAAGAAGCGCAAAGTGGGTACACTGACTTTGTCTTGAGAGAAAACTCTGTCATAGCTTAGGCTCTGACGGATTTGGGTTCTTCAGAGATTTGTTTTAGTTGCTGATTTATGTTCAAACAAAAACACAGACAGAAATATGACACGTTTTTGAGCATTTAAAGTGATGAAATTAATCAATATTATTATGAGTTTGTGTTCGTGCAGTTTGAGAGTGTTTCAGGTTGAACAACATCAATACATCAATACTGATCACCTGTCCCACGTGACATACTGCACAGCTTTTGGACGCAGCTCATGAGATGTGAAAGACAATGAACACAAAAGGGAAAACACAAATATAGAAGGGTGCAGGATGGTAGTTTGGTGTGTATAATTGACTTGATGTGTTGAGTGACCACCTGCTTTAGTCATTGTCTTTTGTATCCTGGAGTTCTGCTGCAGCCACATGGAGCCTAATAACTCAGTGGTGCCTCTCCATGTTGAGTTTGGATTGAACAGTTACCACAGGGCCAGAAGATGTTAGTTATGACAAAAGACAGAGCGAATTAGCTTTGGGGAGTTCAGACTGTATAAGGCAACGTTATAGCAGATCAAATAGATAAATGTGGGCGTCATCTGCATAACTGTGATCGTGAATCAGGTGTTTGTACAATTTTGCTTGTAAAGTATCGAAAGTTGTGTACAATGTCAATAGCTTGAGTGGCATGGGGGCATAATTCTCAAATTAGTTTCCAGTTGTGAGATCTCCAGCAAAACACAATTGGCTGTGTTCATGACTGGGAAGCTAGTGAGGAATCACGTCCTGGTCAGTGTTCATGGACCAAGCCACTGGTCCTCTAAGACAGCCTGTGCACTGTGAAGAAATATAATGTGTTTACACACATATGCAAAATGTAACACTTTGAGGTGAGTCAGTAGCTTTATCCTATAAATATACAACTTGAAAATAACCATTGATAAAGATACTGATCATGTCTCGTTAGAGAGGAACAAGATCTCAGAGGTTTGACTTAAGACTGAGTATCAACAACCAAAGTTCGTTATCCAACATACCTGTTCAATTCAGAACAATCTCTCCTTTAGCATTTCTTTCACTGAAAAAACTGTGTTAATGGGGTTTACTTTACAAATTATAAGAGAAGTCAGGATCCACAATCTGCTGCTATAGGAAATTAAAACCTTCATGTTATTAACAAAGTTAAACAATAATTACTTTATGAGCAGAGAAAAAATAATATAGGTCCCATGAAAGAACTGAAACAGTTACTTGCTCTTTACTTTTCCATTCTCATAGAACTCATAAATGCTCTCTTCTAAAATAATCTTTTCATAGTTGATTGTCAGTAGGTAATTGCATATCTGAGTGGACAAAAATGACATGGAGTTCCCCAAGACTCTATTCTGGGGCCTCTTCTCTTCAACATCTAAATGCTCCCACCATCTCAGATTTGGGAAACAAAAATATGTTATCATAATCATGCACATGACACACATGACCATATTACTAGAGGACTATAGAATTCAATGAGCAAATCTACAGTTGGATGTGCTTGAACTTTCTTGAATTAAACAAAGATGAAGAATTTGTCATTTATGGAGAAGAACAATCAAGGGTCAGCAGTCAGTAGGTTCTGTCGCCAGAGTCAAAACTAAACATGGAGAAGCACCATTCAGTTCCTATGCTCCACATATCTGGAGCAAACTCCCAGAGAACTGTAGATCTGCTGCATCTCTTAGTTCTTTAAAATCAAGGCTGAACACTGATTGCATTATTTCTTATATTGCCTTGTTGAAATGTGCTACATGAATATATTTGCTTTCCTTCTTTAGTTATTTTTAGTTAACTTTAGTTAATCTCTGTTATCTGAAAACTTCTACAATATTTAGTCCACTCTTTCCTGCAGTTATTTCAGACCTCTGAACTAAGTCCCTTGACTCATTAATGGACTCATGTCTTCTGTTGAGCTGTTACACTGAACTGGGAAGGATGGCAGCTTAAACCGTTATTACTGTCTAAAACTGATGATAAAATCAAAGCTTTCTGTCACACACTGATTCATTTTCATGCACTGATTTCTTTGGCAACAATTGTCGACAGTGCGGCAGCTTGATGACCAGCGGAGCAGTGCAAGTCGACTGTGGGTCTAAACATTGTTCTTTATTTTATAAAGTTAAACAATAGATGAATTGTGCAAAAAGAGTAAAACAGTCAGTTGAAGACAAAGCATATTATCACCACATTTATTGACATACTAACAGGCTGCGGGAGTTTCTATCACTTTGTCCTTTTTGTCTGCATTTATAGAAATGATAAAAAGTTTACTGGCTGTGCAAGTGACGTGTGAGTTGAAACACACACTGACATTTTATCACGGTGCATTTTGGGTAACTTGATTAAAAGTAAAAAATATAGATGGATACATTTGCAGCACATCATTAGACCCTGAGAATCATCACAATATAAACAACGTTAAGCAGAGGTTTCACTTTTATTGCAATTAATTTAATCCTAGTTAACACAACTTGTTCCATAAATGAACGGAGTTGCATTGTCTTTCTTTTTCCTTCCAAAAGCATCATGTGGATATCATTCAGTAGGTGATGAAGCATTTTCACAAGAGCTGTTGGCACTGATGGTCTTTAACTTTGATGAATCACTTGTTTCAAGTTGTTTTAGAGTTTCACCTGTTATGTTTCCTTTAAAAGAACTTGATTGTAATGCTGAATTCAGATGAGTTCTAAAAAAAATGTGATTGTGCAGCAGCAAATGAGTCAGAACGCAGAGATCTGCTCGTGTGAAATAAGTGAAAAGTTTTTGGTTGTAACTTTTGGAGGCAGAGCAGAGCATTGTCCTCTGACATTAACGTCTTGCATGTATGTGTGGATGCACACGAACACAGGCGCTGAGACCACAGCATGCTTCCTGCTGTCCAGCTGTCCACCTTATTGCAGTTCACTGCACGCTCACTCTTTTCACGCTCTGTCCCCGTCCTGCTGGAGATGTTCCGCAGACGTTCCCCTTATAATACATCATATATAACCCCAAACACTAAAACCAATGAGCTTTGAGTCTATTTGCTGATGTCAGTCAGTTTGGAGCTTGTGTGCGTGTTTATGTGCAGTTGCATGTTTCCGTATGTGTGTGTGTGTGTGTGTGTGAGTGAGGATGTGTATGTGTGTGTTCGCTGAACTAGAACAGGGAGCATTAGGAGGTGTCTTTTGTTGCTCCTGGGGGGCTACTGTGCTCAGTCCTAATAGGAGTCTTGTGCCTGCCGTTGTCCCAGGGGACAGCTTCTGAATGAGGGGGTCTAACTTCACACACCCCCCCGTCCAACCCCAGCTCGAGCCTGGCCTCCCCCACTACCCTCTCCCGTCCCTTGGGAGTGGCCGAGGGACAAAGAGGGAGTGGGGCTGGGGTGGGATGGGATGTTTGAGGGGGTGCACTGTGGCCCCTGTCTTATTAGAAGGGTCGTGAACGTGTCACGATGATTAATATGCCGAGGTGCGTGGGGATACCCTAGAGTCACATTTATTCAACATGAAGGCTCCCAAACACACACTCACCACAAAATGGCCCATTTGCATTTCCCATTAAGAAAATAAAATATAGATATATATATGCAAATGTAACTCCTATCTAGGTTTATACCATTATGCATTATCCATTTGGACATTAACAATAGATGACCATTTCTCTCCCCACCCCACTTGAGCTGGCTTTTTTCACCTGATTGGCATATGTTACTACACATGTATACAACACATGCACACGACTGTCGAACAAGAGTTTGGATTTTCTTTTAAAAATGAACCATAAGGAAAAAAATGTTCTCTCATAAAATGGGAGCTAGATTCAGGTTGTTTTGAAGCTGAAAACATCTGTGACAAACCACAGCTAATCTGTTAAATCATGACAACCAATCAGTCATCAGTCACTGCCAAGCAAATTCATCATCCAGTAGCCTACTTTTTTGTTGTTGCCAGATCTTTGAGAAAGAAAGTTAAAACTAACATTGGCAAAAGGTTCTAAAACAGTAAAGACAATTCTTTTTCGTACTTTCACCGACAATTTAATCTTGTTGAGATTGTGATGATTGTGTTATCGAGTGGAGAGATTACATCGGAGTAAATATAGTGAGGTTGCTCTTCGTTATGAGCTCTATCGGTTCCTTATGTGCTTTTTCCATCTATAATTTGCTCAATAAAGAGTCTGCTATTTTTTTTATCACATAATATAACATTTTTAGACACTTGCTGGTAACTTGTGACCTATATCATATAACTTCTATAACTTCTTCTCTCCATCTCTTTTCAACAGTTTTACTAAAAACATTCAACTAAAAAACTGCCTACGGATGCATCAAAGCGGACAGATGGCACGGTGAATAAACCCTTATACCGTATATATGTTTCCCTTTACATGCATGTATAGGAGGCTGTGGGCTAACTCGTGGACACAGGTACCCAGGGAATCCACCAGATGTTTGATAGGCTCACCTGCAGGCCTGCTGGGTGTTGGCAGTAAAATTCATGCGCCGCATATGCTGCAATTATACCACAGGGAAATAAGCTGCTGTAATAATGAAGTAGGCTGGAAACACGCGGAGGAAAAGCAAACAAGCCTGTTTCTTCTTGGAAAAAACACCTCACACTCCACACTTCTCCTGGTTTTTACTTGTTTTCTCACTTCTTAGTGTAAAGGGGCCAGATTCTCTCATTATCCGCGCGGTCGAGGAGAAAGGTTCCATTGCTCCAGTAGGTGGGGCTCAACACAAAACCTGAATTTCTGTCCTCACTGCAGGATTGAAATCAGAGTGTTACTGCAAAGAGCTATAACTAAAGCAATTGTTCAGGAAATTAAGCTATAAAAACTGCAGCTCCAGCTAAAATTATGACCTCTTCCAACATTAGCGTGTTATTGGAGCTGGAGCGATTGTTAGCTAAGGTAGGAGGATTAAATATCCCGTCAGTTTTCTGATCTTTACAAGCTCGCCTTTGCAGTGCAGAGCTCTGCCAAGATGTGGGCTGTAATAAAGCTGCAGGCATTTGTCCTCCACGCTTTGCCGCTTACTTGTGCACTTACAAGGATCCATAAAGACATAAATTGATTCTGCCTATCAATGCGCTCATTGTTTAACATGACCTGCATATGTTGTGCAGGTGTGTTTAATAACCAGGGATCACGGCACACGGGCCCTGCTTCTCAGATTACTCCTCCTCAAGAAAAACCTCTGCTCGAGCCGTTGAACTCAGCAGCGTTTGCTGGATTGTCTCCTTTTTTTTCCTCCGCCAAGAACTCCGCCAAAGCAGTGAGAATAGTTTGCAGAGGAAGAGCTGTGTGTATCTGTTGCCATTCAAAACAACAAAACAAAAAGTAGTAATAACAAGTAAACCCCAAGCAAACTGCAGAATCATTCATTCCCAGTTTTGTGCTGATGAGCGAACACAACACCGCCCACGTTAATTGCTGTGACCCCAGCAACCCACCAAAAGGAACATTGACATATTGTTTGTCCAGCGTGAGACACTATAATTTACACTCACTAATGACTGTCCCTGGAAAATACAGGCTGAAGGACCACGTCTGTCCCCGGCTTGGCCCTTATTCAACGTTCGCCCTGGACTCTTCTAATGGATAGTCCATCTGTACCTCGGTGAATTCATATCCCTCAATGCATGACCATAATTCAATTATAACACTTGTTTAGTGTAAAAAGAAAACAACTTGGTGCAGTGTTACCTCCTGGTCGACTGAGGTTCTATAAACAGTCCACCATTGGCTGGAGAATCTCCACCCTGATCAAAACAAAAACAAACTGTGGCTGATTCAGTGCTGTTGTGTCTCTGAGATTTCAAATGATTCTCTGGTGAAAAGCCGTGTTGTGAAGAAAGACATATTACCATTGCCATAAGGTCGACCTTGACCTTCAAACTCAATCTGGCTATTAGGGCCTGCCCCTCCCCAGCACCCCTGAGATGTAAAGAGGCTGACGGTTTTGACCCCTGATCCCATTTCTTAACTAGGCTGAGGTGCCAAATAACCTTTTGACCCAGGAAGCATTTGCAGGTTGCCTAAGCAACCTCAGATTTAGCAGTGATTGACAGGTCCGTGCAGTTTTGTTTTTTTTCTCTTATTTCTTCAAACGATGGAGCAACAACACTCCTCTTCTAGATAAAAAACAGAACACAGACGTTTATTTGCTCTAATCTGGAGTTGGAATATGTCAAATATGCTCAGAGAAAACGGGCAGATTAAATATTCTTTTGTACTCAGTTGGCAAATTATTATGCCAGATAGACGCAGAATAAATTTCCCTTAATAAATGAACGCTTTACATGGAAATTAATGTATGAATGCAATGGATGGGTGTCATTATATCAGAGTGAGGTCTATGTAAATGAACCGTGTGCAGATTTGACATGTGGTGCACATCACAGAAAGACCAGCTCCGAGGATCATGACAGGAATAAATCTGCCGATATGAGGGGACGCATTGTGCTCTTTGACATAACCCATAATCCCCAAATATATTTGTTAGGAGGGAGAGCCACTAAAAAACTTAAGATGTTTTAATTTTGGAGAGTTGCAATGTGGAGGTAGAGACCATTTCATTACGATTGACCCAGGGGAATCTAAGGTTACCATCTGGCTACTGGCCACCATTACTGATCCTTGTTTTAATATGCAAATGTTTCTGTTTTCCAACCCGGATGTAATCACAAATGTAACCTGACTGAATCAAACAACAGCACCATGTGCACATGAGATAACGGATGGCTCACACGCATATAAACATAGAACAGTTGGTAGGTTAACAAGAATAAAGGTTTAGGTTTAGGTTTAGGTTCCACTGTTTAACAACATCATGGAGGGAGAGAAATACTTATTTATTGATGATCTTTTCTTAGTTTGACCTAGATACATTTTTGTGACATAAATGGAATCAAACTTGAAGAATATGTGAAGTTTTTCAAATCCATAACTAGAATGGCACTCGCTAGAGCGCACACCTTCGCTAAAGCCGCTCCAAATTGTACTCACTCATAGATATCAGTTCAAAAATATGCCTGAATATTTTATCAGGATCTCTGCCTTTTTGCATTCAACCCACTTTCTCGCAATGTAATAGAAATGAATGCTGGATCTGCCTCTTTGTCGACGCTCCATGTTCCATCCTTCCACCAAGTTTCATGGAAACCTGAGAAAGGCTTTTTGCCTGAGAAACAAACGGACAGGGGTGAAACTATTATCTCCTTGGCCGAGGTAAGTAATGTTCATCACAGAAGAAGAAACTTGGGATTACATCTGGAAAACAACCACTATCCCATTGTTGAGCTACAAACTTTGCACACCACTCCTCAATTCATCCATTTGAGTCACACACAAAAAGTGTGATCGCGTGTCAGTGACATGTGAAGCTGTGGTGGTCTCTGATTTTATGATCAGTGTGTGGAACACATACACTGCTTGTGAAGTTGAACAGTCCAAATAACTGCAGCTGTGCCCTCTGCCTCCCGAACAGTCACAACTCTGTTCACGGCTCCATTTAAACTTTCTACTCTGTCATAAAAACTACAGTGTTTTCAGTCCAGATTGTTTCTCGTCATTTTAATGGTGTGAAACCCTTAAATTTGCCACCTGCTTTCTGCTTTAATCCATCAGCAGCTCGACATTACTGTTGGAAGATTTGACTTCAAAAAATTCCTTGAAATCACAAATACATCTGTGTGACATCACACACTGTCTTGTTTTACAATTAATTAGCAATTAAAATATCTACCTTGACCACTGATTCTCATTTCATGCAGAGTCTGGCTGTGACATTTGCACAATAGTTGTGGTTCATAGAAGAAGCTCAGTAACTAAAAATGTATCTTTGCTGTACAAAGAATATATGAGTGTGATGACTGAAAAGAAAAATGCTAAGAGACATTTTTAAGTCTGTGTGAGTAAATTATTATATATCTGAATGCCTCACTTCATTCTCCTAGAGAGAGATCAGAAGTGATGTGGTTTGTCCTTTTCAGCTTTTAAGCATGTTTCTAAACCAGTCCAGTCACTCTGTGGCTGAAGTGACTGAGATTAGATGTTCATTCCCATTTACAGGTTCTGATTTGCTGTTTGTGATACTCAGTATTGGACTCTGGTGCACAAGCAGTGATGAGTTCAATGCTTCCAGAACGGGAGCAAAACTCTGCTCGTGGTGAATGATGCAGATGTCGGTGCAGGAACAGTCAACATGAGTAAACAGATACAACCTGCTGAATAATGTTCAGCACCACATATGAACACATTAATGCAAAATGCCTGTTGTGTTGGTGGTATAGAATTTAAGTATTAAAGGGTTGTGTTGTGTTTTTATGAGAGATGGGAAATCACAAATCTCAAAAGAAGAAGAAACATGAAATATGAAACAGGGAAGTTGAAGTTCAAGTATCAATGGAATGATGATTTTCTCAGTGACATATGTATACAGTAAACTTCATATACATCACAAGTGTAACTGTGACCTGTGCTTTTCCAACAGCCGAGCCACTGGTGCAGGTGAACGGGAAGCCGAGCTGCTGCTTCTTCAAGTTCAGCCCCAAGCTGATGTTCACCAAGGTGCTGAAGGCCCAGCTGTGGGTGTACCTGCGGCCGCTGCAGCAGACCTCCACCGTCTACCTGCAGATCCTCCGGCTGAAGCCCGTCACGGAGCAGGGCAGCCGCCACATCCGCATCCGCTCCCTGAAGATAGAGCTCAACTCCAGAGTGGGCCACTGGCAGAGCATTGACTTTAAGCACGTGTTGCAGAACTGGTTCAAACAGCCGCACACCAACTGGGGAATCGACATCAACGCCTTCGACGAGAGCGGCAATGATCTGGCAGTTACCTCGCTGAGACCCGGGGAGGAGGGGCTGGTAAGGACCCTCAGACCTGTCCCTTGGGTGGGGGGGGTGGGGGGGTATCACTTCCATCACAGCTCATATTCAGTGCAGCTGAAATCATGTTAGTGTAAAAAATACTCAGTTAGATCTGTGTGTCTGCACTTAACTGAAAATTACTCAAAATAATAGTCATGGGGAAAAAGAAGGATGGTACTGATGTCATCCTGTGTGTCAATTGTTTAATTACAACAATTGTCTCCTTTAGGTTTTGTACTTGTTTCAGATTAGATTCTGAAATGACTGACACCATTTATAAAGCTTCAGATGCTTCGGGTTTCTGGATTTTGTTTCTTAAGTCCAGGTCAGACAGTGATCATTTGGTAAAAGGTCTGTAGTGACTATAGAGCTTTTCTAGTCCTCATGATCACTCAAAGCGCTTTATAGTACAGCTTTTGCCATCCACCCATTCACATACAAATTCATACAGTGCTTCTTTCTCTATCATACATCACACTACGCACGACATCAGTGGCAATTTGGGGTTTAGTATTTTGCCCATGGGGAGCCTGGAATCACACAGCCGACCTTATGGCTAGTGGACGACCCGCTCTAAACCCTGAGCCACAGCCGCCCAAGTATCAAAATCAACCTGCAGAGTCTTAGAGTCTTTTAGACTTTAAACTTGCTTGCTTTGGTGTATCATCATCAACGGAAATGAATAAAAACCAGTGGCTGCACAAAAGGGAGAGAGACACATTCGAAGTTGCGTCATGTTGATGACAGCGTTGCATCACATAACATTAATCAGCGTTATGATAAAGTATTCATCGTATTAACATCAGAAAACATGCAGCACTCCACCAATCCAATCCAATTCTATTTGTGCAGTGGAAAATCATAACATACATTATCTCACGGCACTTTCCATCGTAAAAACTATAGAGAAACCCAACAGTTCCCACCAGTGCCAAAGCAGCCACACTTCTTTAGAGGAGCAAATGGTTCTAACGTGTGGTTCGCTCATCTTTAACGTGTATTAGTTGTGTTGTTAAAGTCTCCAGAATCCATTCTGGCCGAACTGTTTTAGTCGTAGGTAACGGTGTGAGATCATGGTAGGATATTTTTCAGGTCAGTGTACATGTAAGAACAAAGGAAGAGCTGTTTTCTGTGATATCTAAAATCATAACCATCCATCTGCGGAACACATATCTCACAAACTGTTCATATTATCAGCTTACACTTTGCACAGGTAGTGTTGTCCTGTTCAATAAACAGGCGACCAGCACTCTGTAGGTTAATTCAGTTTCATTTTATGAAAAACACTGACTATAAAATCTTCACTACAGATAATCCAGGTAGGATGAATGCAAAGTTTTCTAACTTTACTCTGCACCATAGACTGTTTATAAAAAGCTCTGCACACAATGTCAGGCACACAAACAATGTAACACAGTGACAGTGTATTGTAGAACTGTTTGAGGAGGACTCACAAATGACAAGGAATAATTCTGAAGTAGCTCCAGAGCCACAGGCCAAGCAATGGCAAGAATGGGCACTACACTAGTATAACCTAATATAATTAGAATTTAACATATATACTATATGGGAAGTTTATATACCAGTCGTGTGTTGAAAAGCCACCCCTTGTTTTCCCCTTGTTACCATCAAACGGACGTGACCACTCTATATTTACTTCAGTCCAGTGAAAACACAGCTGCTTTGTTTGAATCAATGTTCATCACCACATCCCATCTTCAGATCAGAGGAGATACAGTACACTGATTCACATATTTTAGAAATCCTTAAATTTAGTATGCAGTTTTCTTTATTTTTACATATATATTTAAAATATTGATTAAATCTCTTGTATTGAAAGTGAATGCTGAAAGGTTTGAAGGTTTTCTCTTCAGGCTGCAGTGCATTTTGCCTCGTGTTGAGAGGATACCTCTTGAGTCCTAAAATGTAAAAAACATAAATCACTTGCCTTGGCCTACATATTTGCTTTGGTTCTCTTTTTCCACGATGAAGTGCTGCCTTTACGTCTAATGTAACGGATGGGGCTGCACGGATGAGTTCAAACTTTAGTCTCAAAGCAAAACCACCAGTGAACCATTAATCTAGTTAGAAATCCCAGAGTTGCTTCGACTGACAGTTACATACTACATCGATGTTGAATTATGTAGGCCAGTCATCCCAGTTAAGCAACACCAAATATTTACCAAGTGGTCATTTGGGTCAGATCTTCACAACACATATCAGAGGTCAGCTCTGGTGTCTTGGCCAGTGAGTCGCTGCCCTCGGAGCACAGAGCGTGCACAGTGTGCAATATTATTCTTGAGCGGGATAAAAAGGAAGAGATCAAAAACACAAGGCAAGTGCACAAAAATAAAACAAAACACAACAAGCAAGGAAAGAGTCTAACTCTGCTTCTCCCTGATCCTCTGGGTCTTTTTTTTTTCTACAACAAAAGCCCTAAAGGCCAAGCTGACATGGTCTCCCCCCAACGGCCTTTCAGCTTATTTCCTCTTTTGAATGCGTCACAAAAAACTGTGCTCGAGCCCAGCTGGAATCACTGTGGGGACAGGAAGGCTTTGTAAAACAAACATGATGGAGTAAAATATTTGATCCGCTTGCTTTGCCCACAGGTCAAGGTTATGTTAGACTGCAGATGACCTCCAGGGTCATGGATCAAACCAAGCACTCAGAGTCAGCTATCAGTGTCAGGAGAGACCAGTTTCTTCTCAGTGCTCATTGAATCCCTGCTCACTCGGCACATTGTGCTCCTACTTAAAAAATCACAAATTCAGTTATTTAGCCTCATGAAAAATGATAGTGAATTTAAAGCAGTTTCATGCTTTTGTCTGTGTCACTTTCAACAGCTTAGTTTTGTTCAAACTGGGTTGTAACAATCAGTAATGCTGGAGTAAGTCAGAGATTATCAAACCTCTGTTTGTTTACTGACATCATGCACTCTATAAACTGAGAGGCTGATGGAAAACTGTAAACACTTATTGTGTCACTGTTCTGTGTTGCATTGTCATGGTTACTCCTAAGATCAGATCCTGGCTTTGACTCGGCTGAGCTATAAAATGAGATGAAAGGTTCAACTTTTGGTACTAGTTTCGTTTACTCTGGTCTCAGGAGTAGGGATATGTTTTTATATAATCTATAATTGATTATGAATAATCAATCTTATTATTAATACTTGGTGTGTCACATCAGTGTAGTAAACTACCTGATATTATGGAAAACCAGTAATATGTGCTATCCATGTACCAGGACATACAATGAATCTGTGTAAACAGTTGATATTGTAATATGAATTTAATCATTCTCCCTAACCAAGCCATTGTCAATCATATATGTTATTATTACTTAGTACTTAAAACTTGAAAAGGCTTGGGTTTAACAGCAGTTGTTTTGAAATGTTGTCTCTATTTTTTGATGAGAATCAAAGCAACAATATGAGGAAACTTCAGAAAAGTATAAACGTTGCAAAATATCGTGCAGGGAGAGACAATGAGGAAACTTCCCCTGTTTCTTTTGTAAAGTTAGCCGACTTTGATAGATGCTATTCTGAGTCGAATTTGTTGGCAGGTTGAGTGACGAGCACGTGATGATTTGTTGATTGATTTTGCGATATAACTTGAAGGAAAACATTACATATGTTGTCTTCCTCACGGTGCATTCAGAAAGTACTCAGACCCCTTCACTTTATTCTTGTTTTATGTTCCAGCCTTGTGCTTCAGTTGTTTTAATTAATTTCCCCTCATTAATCTAAACTGGAAACATAATTTTGTGTTTTTTGCACATTTATTTACAGAGTAAAAATAATACACAACATAATACAGTATTCAGACACAACTCAGTACTTCGTTGAAACTCCTTTGAGTCTTGATGCGACTTGCTTTACCGACCTGGATTTGGAGATGTTCTGTCATTCGGTCTAATTTGCTAACTTCGGTGGACAGAATTTTTGAAAAACATCATTGATTAGTTGTCACTAGTTGTTTATTCCATAGCTGATGTGTGAGCCACGTCTCCGGTGCTGTTCTTTTATAACCACCTCTTTCTTTTCGCCCTGCCCCTTCTCCCCCTGATTCCAGCAGCCGTTCCTGGAAGTAAAGGTTCTCGAGACGACCAAGCGTTCTCGCAGAAACCTTGGCCTGGACTGTGACGAGCACTCCACCGAGTCTCGCTGCTGTCGCTACCCGCTGACCGTGGATTTCGAGGCGTTCGGCTGGGACTGGATCATTGCCCCCAAACGCTACAAAGCCAACTACTGCTCCGGCCAATGCGAGTACATGTTCATGCAGAAATACCCACACACCCACCTGGTGCAGCACGCTAACCCCCGCGGCTCGGCAGGGCCCTGCTGTACCCCAACCAAGATGTCCCCCATTAACATGCTCTACTTCAATGACAAGCAGCAGATTATCCATGGCAAGATCCCAGGGATGGTGGTGGATAGGTGTGGCTGCTCTTAGGCTGCGGGGCGAACGCACACTTGTGTACAGCCACCATTGCATCGAACCACCCAAAACCCTTACGGAGCTCTCCCCCGGCACCAGAACCCACCCCTCGGCACCAGATTTCACAAAAACATCCTACTGGGTCTCCATCTTTCTAGTAATTATATTGATTCTAAATGTAAAAAAAAAAAGAAAAAAAAGTTATAAATGACATGTGAATTAAAAAAGGGACTGAGTGATGGAAATACAGAACATGATGAATAATTTAAAGAGGTTGAACTTGAGGAGCAGCTTCAGAAAAATGGTAAATGAGACAAAACTATGTTATAGAGTACGTGTTAGTTTTGTTGGGGTGGGGGGTTAAAGAGTTTGTTTGTTTGTTTGTTATGTTTGTTTGTTTGTGTTTTTTTTTTCATGGCATCTTTGTGAAATGTCCAGGTTAGTGAGTTGAAATGACACAGGAGACTTGAGCATTTACAATATTATTTTTAAAGCAGTTTCAGTCCTGAGGTGATGTTTTACGTTTACGTACAGGTGAGATTTGATCGACAAAAACGTTGGCAAGGGCATGATCAGAATTCTTTTCACAATCCATCACTTTACCATTAGAAATACTCTTCGTGCAAAATCCAATATTTTGTTTAGAGATGTTTAGAGATGTGCTCCAGGGATGTGAAGCGTTGAGGAGATCCAAAACCAAACCTATGCCCTCTATCATTCTCGTCCATCTACAAAACCTTTTCCCACTTACATTTGTCTTTTTGTTTTCAAGTGGATAGATGAAGTCGGTGTAGCCCTTTCTGCCGCTCTACATTCAGATTTTGAGGTTGGACTTGCACACTAAAGTTTGACACATAACTATAATGTAGATGCACTCTGAAGTTGTTCTGGGAGATGAGGAAGAAAAAGGAGGAGGAGAAGGAGGGCGAGTCCAGCAGGATGACGAGAACCTGACAGTTTTTCTTTCTTTCTTCCGTGTAAACAAGGAAAATTTACTTCAACTCCTTCATTTTTTTACATTAGATGTTTAAAACAGTAGTAAATGCACTGTCTTGTAACTTGAAGAGGCCTGGGACCGAGCATGTAATACAAATACTAAATCCACAGCTAAACATAACCTGTAATGAAACACACAAGTTATTGAGCATCACTACAGTATGATAAGTGTTGTGACTACATGTTTACACACAAATATTCACAGCAGCGTTCACAACTGTGTTAGAATACACTGTCAAGTCCCTTTTTCTCAATGTTAGTTTCAGAAAAAGAAAAATCCTTTAACTGCAGTACTGTGCTCATGAATAATAGCTTTTATAAACCACAAAAACATGCAGAAAAAAAATCAAGAGAATGTAACTCAACCGCTGACTTAAGTTTAGAGAACACATTTGCATTGTGAAATGCCCCCAACCTCAGCTATATCATCATCATCATCATCATCGTCGTCATCACCACCATCATCATCATGGAGAATATGTTGTTAGTGCTTGAATACAGTGTAGATTAGTATGCTTGAAGTCTGTCTTTGTCTCCTGGATGTCAAAGCAAAGATATCCTTTTGTTGTAAACGAAAGCACTATGCTGTTGGATAAAGGAAGAGCCTTCTGACATTATATATAAATTATATATGTATATATTAAAAAAGGGGTACAAAAACCTTTTTGGGGGCACTCTACCTTACCAACAATAAATTTTGCACTATGGGACGTTCATGGCGTTAGGAGTTAAAGTGTTGTTTGTGTTTTACCAAGCACAAGAGAGCTTGTACAGAATAGGATTTTTAAAAAAAGCTATTCAAGCTTTGGTGATAAACCATAAAGTAGAGAGGTTATCACTTCTTTTTGATACCATCACGCTTTCCTGACTTTTGTCTGAAGCGGGGGCCTGTCCATACACTCACACACTTCTTCTATCCAATCTGGAACCTGGACGAACCGAACCAGCGGCCTTAAAGGCCTCCTCGCCCGCTGTGGGTGATAAGTCATGTGTGTAATAAGTGTCTGGATCGATGAACATAGAATGCTTTAACTGGAAATGGCCCGCCCACCAACTTTAATCTGTTACCATGTTAGAGAGACAACGTTATTTTGACTTAAACAACGTGTTGACTGTTTTGCATAGACATGTTTTTGCCTTTGTGTGTATATTAAGTGAAAGAAGCCCATACGAGAATGTGGGAAGAGTATCCAGGGATTGTTAGCCAAAGTAGAGGATGACATGTTGTGTGCTGTAACTTTTGTGATCACAGGAATATGCTAGAACATTTCAAAGGGAGAGAAAACGCTGGTTTAGGGGCAGTGGTTGGAAATAATTCAACAGGTCAATTGTCTATTTATTAATATGAATTACAATGCATTTCAAAGTCTGTCTACCTCACTTTCGCCTTCTAAAAAGAAAACCTTGCTTTTCAAAATTTGTCATTGATTAATCTGTGCAAACATTTAACCCATAAGATATCCCCCTTTCCCCCTCCCCAAAAAGTGTAGACGAAAACCACAGGGTCCCCTTGCTCTCAGGTTCAGATTGAGTTATTGACAGAGTGACTGATGGTAGCGGCTCTGGTAATGTGTGGTCAAAATAAACAATAATAATAATAATGATAATAATTATAATAATAATAATGACAATAATAATAGTTGTGCCCACATCTATGGCTTAACAATGGTTAAAGCTGTTGAGAAGTTGCGTTTTGAATTGTAGTGTTTGTATACTGGTATGTGTGAGAGTGTTTTTCATATAAATATATGAGAGTAAGAAATCTCTATGTAAATACCTACCCAAATGTTGACATTTATGATGTTTTGGACAGGTTCACCGCTTCTCATGTTTTTTCACTTTACCCCCCTTCATTCCTCCGTTCTTTGTGTACCTAAAAAATTCACCCCAACTTTGTAGTTTAATGGTTGTGCATATGAATAACTGTTCAATTGTTATTTTTGCCTTTTGTTGTTTATTTACTGTCATCTTTCTTTTGTACAATAAATCATTTATTTAGCTTATGGGAGTTTTTTCTGCTCTTTGATTCTATTGTGTGATGCTCCTTAAATTGTAGCACAAGCACAGAATCGTAAAGTCAGTAAAAGGACTCAGTCACGAAGAAACTATCAAAGTACTAATATTAACTAAGATCAGACCATGTATGACTGCATCATTATAAAGGTGTTTTTAACATGAGATAATTCACGAGTTACAGATCCTTAGTAAAAGATTGAGTTTGGAAATTGTGCAATAGAATAAGATTCACAGTTCCAAATTACTTCAGAGGGACTATCATGTTATGTAACTTTATATCAGTTATTATGCCATCAAGACTTTAAAGTTGAATGTCACTCTATAGCACTGTCCCACATGACACAATTTATATATATATATATACGTATATCAAATTACACATTTTCTCATGATAGGTTTGAACTAAATGATCAAATCATTCCTACATCTGTGAATACTTAGATTTAGTGTATGTACTTATTTTTTTGTGTAGTCCCCTGAAACTGTGATTTGTGGTATTAATATTTTACCAGGCGTAACTACTGTCATTTTTGATTACAATTTAACAACATGAAATCTGTGTGTCCACACTGAGTCACTGGAATGAGTCTATAAAACACACAGGCACTTAACATTAAGTGTGAGCTGACTTGTGCACTCACACACACACACACTGAAGCTACCAGTGGCTTTCGTGATTCCTAGTACGCCATAGCGGGCAGCGGAGGTGGCAGGAAGCAGATTCACCGCGAGGCTAATTGGTGAAAGAGAGTGTTCAGAGGACAACGGTTTAGTGTTGGGGCTTGGGTCGCCATTATTTGGATTTCATACGAGATCCAGCCTGACCCAATTAATATGCCACCTGATAGGAGGGCCTCTCATCAACCTAATTTAGAGAATCAATAGGGGACAAATGAGAGTGAGAACGAAGCTCTTTACGGATGCAAACAGACAAAGACCACCCAGTACAAGCGCGAGGAGACTCATGCCAGCAATGACATAAACCTTTTGACAAATCCTCACTTGACATAAACAAACATTCACACAGTTCCCTGCCCCTCAAGTGCATCAATGTGCCGTACACATCATCAGTCATACGCGCCCTATATAGACAAGGGAGGACATTGATGGATGTTTTTATTGTTTTTAGCACATACGGAGAAGTTGTACAAGTCGGACATGAAGCGTTGAAGGGCTGAATTCTGCACCCAGAGCCTAAAGACTACCAACATGATGACCTCTGACCCAGCTTCATTAAATAAATACTCCACTGTGCCACAGAGGTGCTTGTGGAAAGCAAAAGAAGAAAAAAGTACAGTACAGTGGGAATATTGAACATGTCACAAAGGCCTGAAGAGAGGCCGGGGGCTGGGAGGGGTTGGGAGGAGCTTTGTGGCTATTATAGCCATAAAGTTAAGAAAGAAGGTGAATTGGGGGCAGCTCTTAATAGCTTCAATTGCTGGACACAGTCATCAGTGACACCTTTTTGTCTGGCCGGTGTTTAGAGGGAAGATCACACACACTCTTATGGGATGAAAGAATCTCACGTGACAATAAAATGATCTGCGGAGACACAAGTTTTTTAGTCGCAGTGAGACGTCAGCAGCCACACGAGCTACATGAAATGTTCAGATTATGGACACTGTTGGAAATGGATTAAATGTTTTTTTCCTAAGATATAAATTATAAATAACAATACTCCACACTCCAAATTGATTTACCTTTATAAATGACATTTTATCATTTTTTTATATTTATTTTTATATATTTTGGGATCTCACTTGTTTCAAAATAGATGTGATTCATCACAGTATCCTATTGTGACTATTTCATACATTAACAAGAACGTCACTCAGTGTATACCTGCACCAAGGCTAGTCTCCTCATGAAACCACATTTAAATTCACTAGATCCTGATTTTTATTTGAATCTGCACCTAATTTCACATACTCCTGATCATGCCTGATTTTTGCATTGAGATCCATTAATTATTCTCTGAGAAAACAAGAGAAATGTTGAAAAACACCTCACAATGTTAAAGAAAGTGAAGAAGAAATCCTGGATCTGCCCCCTGATCTGAATACGGACCAAAAGTGAATGGCTTCTTCCCTGTTGCATACCTCATCCTTCCACCAAGCTTTGTGGAAATCGATACAAAACTTTTTGTATAACTTTGCAAACAAAACTAACAAATGCAGACAAAAACATAACCTCCTTGGCAGAAGTAGGCTTCCAGTTACTTCCAGTTGTTTTGTTGTGTGAGCTCCACTTCATGTAGATGATATATTGTGTGATTTTTATCTTTTATGTTATTCAACTTTATATATATAGCTCCTGTCGTCTTCATATTTTTATACATCTCTTCATACTTGAAATAATCCTTGTTATATCACTGTTATAAGAGCAGTGGCCAGAAGTCCTGTTGAATTTGTCCTGTTGATAACCTGTGCAGTTATCAGCTGTATTGTACTAAAGGCTGTTGCAGTGTTTCTGGTATTAATCTCAGCAATGCTCAGTGTTTTTCTACAAAAATCGGTGACAACTCCATAACTACTTTGAGTAAACACCACTTGGTGGAAATCTTTTATCATAATTTTATCTCCCCTCCTGTGCAACCTGCAGTCATTAGATCACAGTTCACTGATGTGGTTCAGCGTCTGCAGCTCTCACGTCCTGTGACTGACAGCTGTCACTCTTTTGTGCTGTTGGAGCACCATCTGGTTCAGAGCTGACGATTGCTGGGTCTGTCATATAGACGGTGGTGAGGTGCCTGGCCGACACCTCCCACCTGCCCTGCCGGGGCATGTCGCTGTGGACGGCAGGCCAACATCCCACAGATCTGAAAGGTTACCTGGGGACGAGAAGTCCACCCCTACCCTGGAGGATTTCCTCTCAAACAGCTCCAGGCCCAAATAGGAAGCTGCCGAGGTCTTAGTTATAATCTGCTTGTCCTTTCTGATGTGGTCAGTGAGGCCTTTTCATTCTTATTGAGAGAATAAACACAGTATTTGAAGCTTGTTGGAGATTCATTTTTAATTGTAGCTATTCAACAGAATAGAGTGTTGGCAGAAGCTGAATTTGAATTTGAAGCTGAATACATAAAAGGTTGCCTTACTAATGTGACTTAAAGTAACGTCTAATGTATGTGTCAGTGTTTATTTGGTGAGAATAGATCAATCAAAAAGTAATAGACATCATTACAGATAATTTCCAGTATCTAATGGAAATATAGGGACGATAATATACGTGCTAAGTCATTTAAATATCAATAAATAAGTTTAAAATCACAACTTTTGTACATTTTCCTCTATAAGCTTCTTCAAGACTAAGGTGTGAATTCCAGAAGTGGCCTGGAAAATTATTTTATGTGTAAACAGATGTAGGTATTCTCTTTTATAGACTCACAACAATAGCATTCAATGTGAAAGACACACACTGCAAATGCTTTAGAGAAAGATATTTATCATTGTGCATAATATAAACCAGAAACATCTCTGATTGTCTCAGTGTGAAATGTGAGAAATTAATTGTCTGTGTTTCTCACAGGTACGACATCCTCCCGATGCCTGGAGTCATAAAACTACTTCTCCTCCTCGGCACATTTAAAACAATTTGCATGTTCCCTCCATTTATTTTGAATGCTCCTCACAGCACTGAGCTGTGATTACTTGCAAGTCAGTCGGACATCTCTCTTTTGGCAACAACAGGAATCAGCTCACCAGCGAAAAAGCAAAACCCTTTGTCATCCTGCAGACCTGGGTGATAGTCCTGAACCAGCCTCAGCCTAACATCTTCAATCTGTGGAGTGAGTGGCATTAAAACATATACAGTCTTATTAATAATAATCATGTTATTGAACAGAGGAAAGCACATCGACCAAAAATCCTCAGGATGCCGTTGTGTGAAGAAAACAGTTTCTTCTCACGAGTTAAAATACAATGGGATGATATGATATTAAAAAAAACAAAAAAGAAAAGGGTTATACGAGGACACAGCTGCACTCCCTCACGAATGTGGAAGAGCTGAACACACTGAAATATTCCAGGTCACTGATCAAACCTCCAAAAACACAACCCTGCATCAACTCCCTTTTAACTCTCCTGAAACACATGCAGGAAAACAACAAACGAAACAAACAGAAACAGCTTCTTCAGTTTGTTTTGTGATTAATTAACTTTTACTTCATGTCTCACGAACACCTTGACAAGTTGAACAGAACATATGTGATGATACTTTTTCCATGTTTACCTTTTATACAGTCTGTCCATTCATTTCTCTGTCGCTTGTTGCTTTTTAATTTGTATAATTTCAGGGTGAATTGGTTGTAATATTTACAGTTTCTCATGTGGTTGAGATATAAGATGAATTGCAGATGTTTTAACAAAAGAACTTTATTTGTTTGAAGTCTTTTTTTTGTTATTTTGATACAAATTTAAGCACTTTGCAGTTCCCATTCATGTTTATGAATTGTGCCACATAAACAGATTTCGGTGCCAGCGGTCAGCAGAACCCGAGAAGTTCACACACACCAACACAGAAAAGAAAAGAAAAGAGAAAAGAAGAAATAAGTGATGGTCACTTGCTCCCAAATAAGGTATAAACACGTTGTCCTGTTCCACAGCCCTGGCTTGCAGATTGTCATCTCAGCATTGCAGATTTTTGGATTTAATGAGACGTGGCAGTGAAAACAGAAATAACCGGTTGCCAAAATATCGAGTTCGGGTGGGGGGGTGGGGGGGCAGAGATGCCGTCGTCGGTTACAGTGCTGGCCAATAAAAAAAAAGGGGTTGTGGATTTCTTTGAGGCCTGAGCAGTCAGTGAAAGGCACTGTGGGGTCTCCATAGTTCACATGGCAAACTCTCAAACACCCATGGGGGGGTGGGGGTGTGCCCTCCCACCCTCCCTCCCTCCCCTGTCATGCCTTAACTGAGGCTAGTGTTGACACAGTGCTGGCCAATCTAATTTTGATTGTCAGGAGCAAGGAATGGTGATCCTCCCCCCGCCCCCTGAGATCATCAAGTTCATTTCTCTGGCTGCATAGGGATTTTTTTCCTTTTTTTCCTTTCGACCCTCACCCCTCCACCCACCCACCCTCCATCTCCCCACCACTAGAACAATATTCAGCCATTCCTGGGCCTCTCAGAGTGAGCTCACTGGAGTTAATCTCTCAGGCCTCTCTCCTCTCTATTGCTGCCTCTCTCTCTCTCTCTCTCTCTCTCTCTCTCTCTCTCTCTCTCTCTCTCTCTCTCTCCCTCGCACTCCCTCGCTCTCTTTTCTATTCAAAAAGCCATTGGAGAACAGCTTGAATTAGTGACAGTTATTATTCAGACTAATGAGTAAAATCTCAAAGGCAACAAAAGTGGACTGTGACATCAGCTATAGCAGCGTTCATAAATCATTCATTCTTGGCAACTGGGATTTTTATTAATAAAGGGGTGACAAATTATAATTGTGGCCAACTTTAATAAAATTTTAATTATCACACACAACCGTGGTGATGACAGCGTCGGATCTCTGCTGTGTTTGGAGGAGAATCTGTGAACTGTCACGAGGCCCTCATTGTTTTCCCAGATCGGTGCCATCAGAAAAGACAGATGGCCCTCTACACCTTTGTTAGAGGGTGTGTGTGTGTGTGTGTGTGTGTGTGTGTGTGTGTGTGTGTGTGTGTGTGTGTGTGTGTGTGTGTGTGTGTGTGTGTGTGTGTGTGTGTGTGTGTGTGTGTGTGTGTGTGTGGGTGTGTGCTTGCGTGCCTGCGCGTGAGAGCGCGCGCGTGTGGGTGTGTGTTTGAGTGTGCACATGGGCCTACACTTCTCACTGACAAAAACAGAGGACAGGTTGCTTGACAAGGTAATATTCAATTTAATCTCTCATATATTGTTTTTGTTTTTGTTTTTGCTTGAAGCCAGTGTGTAAATAATACAATCCCAAATAAGAAATGAATCATTGTTATTTATTAAATGATGAACAACCATATCTGTGAATCAAGATTCATTCATTATTCATGCTATCTCTTATACACAAATTAACTTAAATGCTTTCCATCATTTTAGATTTAGGTATGCATGATGAGTTCATGCACAAAAAGGGGTCACTTAATGTCTTTTGTGTGACAGGCCCTGCCATTTCGTAGACGCCCCTGAGTCGGTGTAATCAAATTGAAGCAGTTGCAGACATTAAGACAGACATGATCTTTTTTTGTTTTCAATGAATTCCGGGCTAATGAGATGCAATAACAGTCCAGCATCTTGTGGCTTTGTGGTGTAATTAAATGTGAGACGTAATAACAAAGGATAAATTAGAGAGAGAAAATCCGTTGACGTGAATGCATCAGTCAAACTGTACCTGAACAAAAAAGTATAATGGAGATGATCAATCATAAAGCTTTGTAACCGTTAACTGACATTATTTACACCCTGACGGTTAAGCCTATTGATTAAACACATTTTAAATTATGTTATTTACCCTAGCTTTTCTCGATGGGATAAAAGAGATAAAAACACTGTAACTTGCAGGAATTGCATCTGCAAAATTTTAGATGCAGTACAATAAGTCCGCCAGGTGGGGGCACTACAGCTAAAGGTCAGAGTTTAAATTGGTCTCAAACAGTGAAGTCCTCACATTTGCTTAATCCTTCCATCACTCTACCATCATGATCTACAAAAGACAAGCAGATGTGATTTGGTGCCAGTGGCTTCATAAAAAATATTAAAAAACATCTTAATAAACTTTATCTTAAATGTATTTATATATAATACGTAGATATATTTTAATGGATTTGCCTATATGTATAGTGACACTTATATTGATACCAGTGTTGTTTGCTGCTGCTGTAATCTGTAGTGGTCAAAAGGGGTGGAGTTACTCATTCTGCAGATTGATGTGGATCTTCATACGCCTTGGAGAAACAACTGAAAAAAAAATCATTCATTAATATTTGCAATTTAATGAAAAGGTGAGGTTTTTCTTTGAGCTTTAAAGAATTCAGAGATCATTTACCTTTACAATGACTTAATCTGTTTGATTCAAGAACTATCTTAACTTAAATCACTGCATAAGCATGAAGCCAGCACATCTAATAATGATGTTTGTGTCTGTTTTCTAATTTGAAAACCTCAAAGAGAAAATAAAAAAAACACATACATCTTGACGGTGTGTATATAGAGATAGTATAAGTAAAAAGAAAATACATTTTAGGGTATCAACAAATTTAGAATACACACAAATTATTACAGGTAGTGAGTAGCATTAATTAGCTGCTTAAATTTAATATCTATCTATCTAACTATTCTATCTATCTATCTATCTATCTATCTATCTATCTATCTATCTATCTATCTATCTATCTATCTCTCTCTCTCTCTCTATATATATATATATATATATATATATATATATATATATTAACTAACACAGACATCTACAAGAATGAAGTGCTTCTGTATCTAATTCTCTCATTCCTAAAATAATCAAAAAAAGTTTTGTTCGAGAGAACAACTGCAGCTTGTCAGAAGTAACCCTGACATTACAGAAAACAATTTCAAATTCAAAGATCAAAGGTGAAAGGTCAGAATTATCCTGTCAGGGGGCGTTGGTTCACTGAGGGGGAGAACTGACCAAACCTGAGACGCCCCCTTTTTAAATTAAAGAAGAAACTAGATTCAGACGTCTCAAAAACAATCACCCTCTGCGTCTTTGTGTTTAAAGAAAAGCATGTTTAAAAATTAGCGACGTGGTGAAAATTAAAGAGGTGGGGGGTGCCGGGTGGCGTGTGGGACGTAGGTGCATGATTTGCAAGCTGTCAGACGACGGCCTTGTGGATGAAGAGCAGTCGGCCCCCATTCTCTGTCCGGTGCTCGGTGCTCCCCACCCCCTCGCTCAAACGCCTCTCCATACCCCATGGGAGGAGGTCTGTTGCGCTGTGGCCACACTAAATCAACATTGTCCTAATGAGGTGTCACACTTGACCCCCAGCAGCCTCAGCCCCTCACATGGGTGTCAGAGCCACAATGAGCGGCCCTCCATCTCCAGCGCCTGGCTGACACATTTTGATTCATGAGAGAGCCTGGGCCCTGTCAGGTCAAAATTACCCCTATCAAAATGCCACCATCAACACATTCATCAAGCCTACCTCTGAATCCGCCCTTTTTTTTCCTTTCTATTCAAAAAAACAATCCCTCTCTAAAATCAACAATACTTCCTTGCGTGCGCTGTGCATGCGCCTGCCCTCTGACTCCCTGAAAGCACACACACACACACACAAACACACACACACACACACACACACACACAATCACTAGACACACTAAACACCTTAACAAGCAAATGCATGTTTTCACTGATCACCTCCCTTTGCTGCTTGAAGTGATTCGCCTGCCTGTCATTGGTCGGGGTTCAGGCTTCTGCTCCTAATGGGACCCTGAGCGATGAACTTCTGTGTCCCCCAGGTGTTGGTGAGCCTGTCCCCTGACCTACTGACCCCAAACCCTCCTAATGTGAACAGGTCCACACAGTTAATGACAAACCCTAGAATGAAATTGGCCCCACTGAGCCAAGACAAGAGTGAGAGGGGACGACGTGCACGCAGGAGGGCAGACGCATCACGCTCACGTTTTGCAGAAGTGCAGTTTAATCGGCTCATCATGTGCGAGATAATCTGTGGTCACACTGACATCAATCAAAACACTTCTCCTTTGCGACTCAAAACTATTAAAGGGGCCAGCTGCAGCTCAGGGGGTAGAGCGGGTTGTCCACTACCAAGGGGTTAAGCAGTTCAATCCCAGTTGTCCCCATTGCGCATGCCAAAGTGTCCTTAGGCAAGATACTGAACTGTATGGGTAAATGGCTAAACTTTACTGTAAAGCACTTTGAGAAAAGCTCTGTATAAATACAGACCATTTACCATTACCATTAAGAGGAGGACTGACTTCAGAGGGAGGCGGACTCCTCGTCTCCCCCTTGGAGATCAGCTCCGTCATTGTGAACACAGCTGAGACTTTCACCTTCCCCGGGACGAGATCACCTCCTGCCCAATCAGCTCGGCCCTGCACCACCACCACCACCAGCGGCAGCAGCAGATGCTCCACTTGAGTCAAATGAGGAGGATTAATGTCAAAAAACAATCTTGGGACGCTTTGTCGATCAATAGATCAGAAGCATTGTCACTTCCTTCGTTACAGTTTCGTACAAGCTTGATCTTAAACTTTAGAAGGACGAGCTTATAACGTGTTGGCCCCTCGCTGAGAGAGTTATTCATTGTCAGCTGACACTCAACTCTGCCCACCGAGGCAACCATCTGCTCCAAAACCTCCCCCCTGGGATACATGGGCCGCTCCAGTGAGACAAGTGTACCCATCAGCTGACGGGTCGAGTACTAAGCTTATACAAATGTCCATGATCTCATCATCATTATCGTCCAAAACGATAGTGTGAAACTGTCACATTTGATAATGTACACCATCAACTCTCCACACAGTTTCGCAACATCCTTTATAACCCATTTGGCACATGATTATAGCTACCTACGCTCCATGGGTTAGTTTGAAACAGCCGTGATCATGAGGATTCTTATGTCAGGGTGAAAAAATTCAAATTTCAAAATGTTTGTTCATGTTGTACGAACACTAAAATAGACAACATACCAATGATATCACTGAGTGTAAAGCGTGTTTGTCTGATGCAGCCCAGACATTAGGAATGGGTCATAAACTGGACTCATGTAAAGTGGTAATGCAAAGTAATTAAAGTGTAAAATGTAACGACCCAACACCAATAACATTAATGAAGCAAAGCAAAGGTCTCCTGTGCCTCATTTGTGTCCAGATTTAAGGAGGTAATTGTAAAGACATGATCATTACAGATTTAAGTAGGTGATTGTAAAGACGTGATCATTACAGATTTAAGTAGGTGATTGTAAAGACGAGGTCATTAAGTCCGTCTTGCTTTTTCATCATCGTTTAATGTTGTGGTGTTTTTGGCGAACAGAAAGTCTACATTCAGGGATTCATTTCATGCTACGAGAGACCTGAAAATACAGTTTAGAAACCGGTTTCATATTTGTCATGGTTAAACCTAAATGAGATATGTGTGTTTTATTTGTCTGATGGCACTTGTTGCTCACCAATTTCCCCAACACAAGGTATGCATCAAGCACTGGTTGACCCAAAGGTACTGTGAATATCTGACAAGTGAATATCTACATTTTGTTGAATATGTGGCTGTGAGGACAGAGACTATACAAAAGCACACATATTCAAACTTAATTAATACTAGGATGCTGGACAGAACGGTCAAATATTTCTGGTCCTCTGGTTGCAGTGCAGGGGGCAGACCACACGTGTGCATGAAGGCTAGAAACCAGTTTTATTGTTGATTTCCCAAAGGTGAACAGCCTGTGTTGACATTATACTGTAGGGTTGGTTCAGCATTTTGAGAAACCTGCAACATGTTGATGGATTTCTTTAGATTTGATAAAAAGGGGTGAAATGAATGCTACATACCATAAGCCATAAAGGTTTTACCATTTAACACACAATTTATATTTATCAATGTAATTTAAAGTTTCATTATTATTGTGGCTGCGTAAATATGAAGCCCAATATTTACCAAGGTTTGGCCAAATTAAATTGCGATGTCATCCATTCATGAAAATTATCCAAAGCAAAATTGGGGAAATGATCCAAAATGCATGTTACTAGGAATATTAAAAGGTCCAATAGATTTAAAAGGAATCTCTATAGATATAAGTGCATACGTTTGAACTGGACTGCAGATAAATTGCCATCTAGTGCCATCAGTGGCCCAAAGTCATACTTGAATAAATCTCACTGGATTACTTGTCATGTCTGATATTGGCTTAGATAATATGTATATATAATTTCTGTTAAGATTACTTGCCGTCAGATTTGGATTGTTTTACATTCCGTCTTGTCTTGTCTGTTTTGATATTTTCCATCTGTCATATCTCTTTTTCTTTTTCTGTGAAAGATTTGTATTGTCCTTATTAAAACAAAAAAATGAATAAACACATTTGAAAAAAAGATGCAAAGCGATGCCCTGCCCCTCATCATGTGACACTGTCCAAACTGACTTTTACGTTGTGACTGGGAGTTTGAATTCGCAAAACTTACTTCATCTCATAATGATCTGAATGTATTTATAAAGAGTTTATTTTTGAAGTTTTTAATTATCTAGTGTGCATATATATGTACATCACAGAAAATGCTATAAATATAAAAAAAAGTCCCCCTCCCACCCCACACACACAGGACATGGGGTGATATGTCCTTCTCAAGCTCGGGTCCTCTACCAGATGCCTGGGAGTTTGAGGGGTTTTGTGGTTCCTAGGACTGCGCTTTTCTGGATATATGCTTCAGAAGTTGTACCTGGGATCTACTGGAGCCATATATAAAAATATTTCAATATCTTATCTTATCTTCTATTTCAGAAATAGAAAGTAGTGTAGAGTGGTGTTATCTAACCGTCACCCCCCTTTTTCTTACTGGTGACTAAACATCTGCACCAGAGTTTTTTTCTCTCTGAGAGCTGATGTTCAGATTTAGTCAAAGTGACAGAGGGGTTCGCTTTTAATCCTCAAAACCAACAACCATGACGATGACCAATTCATCTTCATTTCATATGGTCATAAATGTGTAACTCACATGTACAGGATTATATGGGTTGTATGTAAATTGAGAGGACGTCAGGCAGAAATCTGCCATGAAGTAAGAGGAGAGTGGGTTAAAGTTTTTTTTTTTCTTTTAACAAAAGGGAACAGTTAAAAGCCCCTGAGCACTTAAAATGACAGAATGGAGGACTGAGGCTGTGCAGCCCTTTGTGTCCGAGGAACTTTTGATTTAGTTAAACAGCTAAAACAAGAACCTTTCACACCCAAACAATAGACTCCTTTTCTGAAACTTAGCACTCGACAAGTGAGGAGCAAATTGCATGTGTGTGTGTGTAGGTGTGTGTGTGTGTGTTCACGAGTGTGCACGTGTGTGCATGTGACCCCCCGCCCATGTCTAACAATCACCGTGACGCATACCACCCTTTCTCTCCTCAAATAAAAAACAGAGTAAATGGAAAAGAGAAATCATCCACTGTTGAAGTACTTTACGAGATCCTCCTCTAAACAGAAAAAGGACCGAGTATCCATGGGAATCTTAGCACGTTAGGGAGGCCTTTCTCCCTTCCTCTCATCCGCTCTCCCCCACTGCACCCATGGACCAATGCAATTGTTTATTTTCTCCCATTGAGGCTGCTCCATTCAGTGGCTCTCACATTTACTCTGCTCAATTGGAGTGAGACAGCACTTATTCGGGGAGAGGAATGTAGCGCTCCACTGACAGAGCAGCAAGAATGCAGAAGAAATAATTAAATGTTTTTTAAAGGAAGAAGTACAGCTGAGTGTGTGGGAGAACAAGTGCGAGGGCAACACATTGGACTGACGGGGTTTTCCGTCATCACCTTGACACTTCAAAGTGAGGCAGCACTTGACCATCACACACAATGCTAAGAAAGTTAAGCAGGGATCCTTTAAGGAGGTCAGTGCTCTCTTTGCTGAAACTCCCTGTGGAACAATGACGCGTTCTCCGGCCTCATGTAAGATGTGGCCTGTCCTCCAACCTCACTGTCTCTGCCTCAGCACAATGGGTGCGAGCTGGACCATGGAGTTAATTTCTCCTGAGGTCTATTATGTATTGAGGAGGTAACGGCGATGACAGTTCCCCTCTCTGCAACAATGGCCGTGGCGGCTAAAGCCTCCCTTGTCCTGTCACTTTCTATTATCTTTTACCGAGGCTCAGTGAGAACCTCTTACAGCTGAGGGAGGGAGGGGAAAAAAACATATGATCGAGACAGAAGCCAGTGCAGTATTTGGTTAAAGATGAGCGGATGCAGGGTCGAGTTTAAGGTTCAGCTTGGTTTCCTCGTGTGCAGCGGCTCATAAAGAAACACACCTTCATATGTACATCACATCATCACTAACGTCGTCTGGACACAAGACATTCAAGTTGTCTTTGATGATTTAAACATATTTTTGTCATTATTGTTATTTTGAGGTTAAAGCAATCTGTTTTATTTTATTTATACTGACCCCAAATTTGAAAAAGTTCTTTACAATTTGAATGACATATGCCAACCTCCTTATCCTTTTATCCTTCACTTGGTTAGGTAAAAAAAAACTCAACAGCGGAGAGACATCTATACAAGACATAAAGAGATGCAATAGATGAGCATATTCTCAGTAGAAATGATAGTGAAATTATGGAGAAACACAATGACAATGGTAATTGATAAATACGTATCAGAGTCATTGTGCACAAAACACAGAAAGCAGTTGGCTTTGATCTTAACTATTACTCTGCTGAGTCAACACCGGACTCAGCCTCTATAAATACTAAAGTGCACTTGTTTAAAAAAGAAAAAAGCTCACTGGTTCTGACTGGTGAAAGTGACAAATCAGTTTCTATCCTCAGTGTCAACAGCAGATGTCCGGGTTCACGATCGTCTCTCATGACCTCACTGAGAAGTCTAAATGAAGCTGGAAAACATGTCTCATGCTTGTATTTGCATATGTGCATATTCATACAAGTTGAGCCTGAACGCTTATCCTGACTTTGGAAAACTAAGTCGACCAAATCATTTCACCACAAGGTCCATTTAGCAGCTGTCCGGCCTCAGCAGATGGAGCTTGCCCAGTTCTCGTCAGTGTTTTAGGTGTAAGGCCTCTATGATTTACTTTGCATTGTTTAAATGAAAGCTATTAACTATGTCACTCTGTGAAATGTGTGCTCTCTTTAGTTCAATCTCTCCTTCGTGAATCCAAGGAATGATACCATTAATAAATAAAAAGGTGCATTAAAAGTCTACAGTGGTTATATCATTAACCTGAAGTCTTAAAGGCCTAGAGCAACAGTGAGTTATTGAGGATAAAGTCTATGTACTTTTAACTTCCTAAGACAGTACTGCAACTTCAAATTAGACCAAAACTACATTTTGACTATGTGAACAGTAAAAACTATTAAAACCTGTTTAAAATCTACAGATGAATAGTTTGGAAATAAAGATAGAATTGACAACACTGATAA
This sequence comes from Hippoglossus stenolepis, assembly GCF_022539355.2. NCBI lineage: Eukaryota > Metazoa > Chordata > Actinopteri > Pleuronectiformes > Pleuronectidae > Hippoglossus > Hippoglossus stenolepis. Next base: position 17,694,971 of record NC_061485.1, read on the forward strand.
TCTGATTTCAGATCAATCATAGGCCCGTTTTCACTGAGGAGAGGGAAATTCTCAGTGAAGCAAAGTCTTGTGCAGAATATCACAGTCAGTCTGAAGGAGGTCGCCTCATTCAAAACACAAGTAAATCTTACCTGCCCCCTACTGGTTAGATACATCTAATACACCGTGCAACAAGTCGAAGACTCACAAGATCATGCACATGAATTAAAGAACTGTCTTCTCCTGTAGTTTTATGGCAGATGTAATTAATGTGTGCAAATATCTGTTGAACAGTCACATGAAAAGACGTCTGTCTGGTGAAATATTGACGTTTTTTTTTATTTTGGTTGAACCTTTTACTTACGCCTGTAATCACCACAAGGCCGACAAAATATGCACAAAATGCACCCAAATCATCCCAGTGTCCAACTAAAGTGAGTTTAAAACATCCCCATTACCTACAATTTAAATTCTCACTTTCATCACTGACTCTGGCTAACATGTGTTCATATGATAATATTTCTAACATTGTTTCCATGCTGTTAAAATTCTAGAGTGGATGTATTTTTCCATGTTCTGAGGATTCTTCGTGCAGCTGTGATTCCCCCAATCTGTATCACTGCAAACTCTTGTTTTATGGTGGACATGAGCCTACTGAATGGTGCTGCTCTTGCTGATAAATATCCCTGAACTATCCCTAACTGAATCGATAATGAATCGAATCGGAAATCGAATTGAAACCTTGTAAACTGGAATCAAATTGATTTGAGAAATCAGTGGCGGTACCCAGCCCTAATCAGCATGTACTTAAAGTAACAAATATAAAAGTGCAGAATAGGCAATTTCTGAATAATATATGACAGGATTCTCAGCACAGGAGTCGATTAAATCTGATGTCAGAGGGTCCCTTCATTTGGACACTGTGGAGGACCTGATTAGAAAATGTTTTATTGGAACTAGCTTGGAGGAGTTTGATGCCAAGGAGCCTGTACTGATGAGGTTCAGTCAGGGCAGATGAGCTAAAAGGCCCAAACACGAGGGTTGGCCTGCAGGGATTCCAGGCCCTAGTGGTCCTCGGGGGGATGTGCTCTAAAGGGAGGGGAAGGAGAGGCGTTCTGTAAGAGGAAGTTTTTTGTTTACTTGTTTTGTTGGGTAATGCTGTCATGACAGTAATGAGCTGACCACATACATACCTTTTATTTGGTTCTAATGTTTAAAGATTTCTTGGATCCTGGGAGTTCAAATACATTCTGCATTGTAGATTTGGCAAAGAGACTGGGCCTAAAAGGGCAAAGCAGCCAACATTTTATTAGGAACAATGGGTGAAAAGAAGATTGTGAGCACCACCCTGCTGTCTGGTTTGGAAGTGACTGGCAGAGATGTAAATGATTTCATGGAGTTGCCTAATGTTTTGACTCAAAGGACGATGCCAGGGTCAAGGTTGAGCATTCCACGTCGAGAGGATGTTGCTAAATGGTCTTACCTGGGGAACATAAAGCTTTGTGATGTGGATGCTGATGTTGATTTGCTCATTGGAACTGACGCGTCAAAAGTGATGGAACATTGGGAGCTGATAAACAGCCATGGTGAAGGACCATACGCAGTCCGAACCAGAGTTGGTTGCATAATAAATGGTTTACTTCGTGGTGGAGATGGCAGAGTCAAGACTGGCTGCTCTGTTGTTACATCCAATCGTATTTCTGTGGAACATCTGGAAGAGATGCTCATGAAACAATACAACCATGATTTTAATGAAAAATCATCACATGAGCAATTGGAAATGTCAAGAGAGGACATTCAATTCATGCAGATATTGGGAAGTACAGCAGAACTGGGAAATGGACATTACTGCATTGACTTAACTTTCAGAGAAGAAAAAAAACAGTGCTACCAAATAGAGCAAATAGAGTTTATTGGTAAACTTTATCTACTTTTATCTGTAACATTTTTTATTTCTGTATCTGTGCTCTATTGCCATGTGATCTTCAGATTGCGTTTAAATTGTTTATTTTTTGCTTGTTGTCTATTTCCTATTGTTTGCCTTCAATTTGTCATTTTATTCTGAAGAGCACCTTTGTTTTGAAAGGTGCTCTACAAATCAAATGTATTATTATTATTATCTTCTCTTATCTTCAACATGTCCAATGCATGGATTTTAATTGTAATGGAGTATGAATAGTAAATTGAGTTGTAATGTGAAAAGAGAGTAAAACACGTGAACACTTATTCCACCGCTGCAAACCAATGATGACGTGTGTTTGAAACCTCCCATGTGGGTATCGATTATAGATTATAGGCTCTGTGTGTCAGAGGACGCGGACCCATTCTAAAAAACTGGAAACGATATTCACAAAAAAAAAGCTGTCAGTGGTTTAATGGTAACTTGAGATACAAGGTAATTTACCTGTAGTGTGTTTTGGTCCCTTCTGTGTCCCTTCAGTGGAACATGCGCTTCACTGGGTTATTTAACGCACCGCTGCCCTCTAGCGGTTGAAACAAAAAATGATACGGTGTTAATTTGGGCGCGTCTTTAAAACCCGCTTTTCTCTTCAGTTACATAAAAACAGATCCACCATGGAGGAATAAGAATACATCATAACTAACTGTAACTTGTTTTGCTGAAATTGCTGCAAAATAGCAGAAAACAGGTAAATAAACACACTCGCATCATGTGTGCGGCATTCACAAGCCCTCATCAAACTCGTAACTTCTAAAACGCTAGTGGTAAAGATAACCTGAAAGCGTTTTCAAGCATTAAAACGACTCCTTTGAATATAGTTTTAAGTGGTTTTACATAAGCGTTGTTTTACTTTTGCAATTATGTTACACGTTGGCCCATTTCTCAACTGAAGGAAAACAAAGAGGAGAAACAGCGATGTAATGGCAAATAAAAAACTTGAGAAACTTAAAACTTGAGGGTTTCCTTAAAACAACTAATGTATACGTGTTTACCACTTTCACCATGATGTCTGTGTTGATATTTTACAAATGTGATGTGTCGTGATTACTATGGTAAACGCTTGGTATTGTTAGGTAGTTCATGTGTACGATGGAACGTGAACGCCACACTGCATTGCTGTACTTCACTGAGCTGAAGCAGAAGCAGCCTCTCCACTCAAACTCTCGTATTTCGCTTTAAACCGTGACTTTAATGTGCGTGCTTCCTCTTGTTCACTCGCGTGGACCACAGAGACTCAACTCAGCGACTTAGCGTTTGTCTCCATCAGCGCTTTGGTCAAAGTAACAAGGAAACAAACTTCCAGCTGAAATCTGGGAAGAGCCAATGGGGCTCAGATTGTATGGATGCAGATGAGGCACGATGCTAGTTAGCCAACTAGCTACCAAGGTAGGAGCAAAAAGGAATGGCATCGAAGTTTGATTTGATTTGACAAACCTCGTGTGTGCATGTGTGCAGAGGGGTCGTTATTCAGTGCTGATGAACCCACTGTTGCTCTGGAAGGGAGCTACTGTAACCAGAGGGGGAAGAGCTCCCCAGTAAAGCGACTTTTAAAGTTTGCTAAACTCCTGAAAGTGGAGGCCCAGCAGCTTCATGAAGGGGCTGAGTGGCTGGATGAGAGGGATGAGGACATACCACAACATTTCTCCTTTATTTATTTGTCTAATCCCTTTTTCTTTAGCCCTGAGAGGTTTTACATTATATATGTATATAGTTCACCTCTCAAGTTGATCTAGTTCTTTGTGCAATCTGTTTGTTTAATCTTATTTCTTTGGCATAACTGCAGTATTCAGATATACATGACATGTTATTGTTGCTAGGTAACATGCATTATGCATTATACATTTCCCCAGTGGTTTAAGCTTAAACATGGAGGCAAACCACTGAATCTGAAGATTTATTCCAATTATTCTATCTGGGGCTGGGCAATAAAACAGTATCAATAATCATCACAATATAATTTTCATCAACAGCAATAAAACAAAGGTTGACATATATATATATCAACATATTGCTCATGCATTGTGCAAGCACAGTGAGGAGGTATAACACATTAATGATCTACCTCAAATGTGTAAAATGTTTTTTCTGTTTATCAAGTGTTTGTCGTTCTCTGCCCATAAAGAAGAGTTCAAAACCACAACCTTCACTCAGGAGTCTTTCAACTTAAAATAAATAATAATGTGACATTTATTGTGATAATTATTGATATAATCTGATATGAAGAAGTTTAATCTCAATATCATTTTTATATATATCGCATATCACCCAGTCTATCTCAGACATTGAGCTTTGAGTTTTTTCTTTGTATTTTCTGTAATAAGTTTCAATAACACCAGACATCACTGACCAGCAGAGAAGTGATGAGCGTGTAACATCCTCTTTCATCAGAAAATCACAGCACCATAAAGAAATATGTCTGAGAGGAACTGACAGATTCAGGTACAGGGGTTTTATACAACAGTTAACCAATGTTATGCTGTTGATACAAATTTAACAAACAGGTGAAAATGAGACATATAGGAAACTTAATGACATTATTTTATCATTAATCTCTATAATGTTTTTTCTTCAGTGTAGAATTAGTTTGTCATTTCTGTGCACTGAGCTATTTCTACACATTCATATGAATCCGCTGTGCACTAAAACGTGCATATCAGATCGACATTAATTGAATTTAAATTCTTCTGGAAAATTCTTGTGTGTCCATAGACATTAATAGTGTCAGACTTCATTGTGGAGAAATAAGAATAAAATACAAAAACATGTAGAGTATTTTTGGGGGTTTGAAGATTGCACAAATTGTAAGAAAACCTTAATAGCTTCAATGAAGAGATCAAACAGAATAACAGGAGGAACAGTCTGATTTTTAAGGTCAAAAGAGGGTCTTTGATTAAACATGTTTCTCTGTGTGATGGTGTTGATGTGTTAAAGCTTGTTCACTCTCAGCCACAGTTCTTGGGCTTGGTTACAGTCTAGAATAACAACCTGATTTACATGGTGGTGCACAGTCCTCTAATTCAGCAATCCACAACAGACTCACCACTTCTGGCTGCTTGCTCATTTGAGATACTAGCAGTATTCATTTCACATCATTATTATACTCGATTAGAGCCTTTAGGTGAAGCTTAAAGTCGTCCGCAGGCCGCTTGTGGTGGGAGGGAGCCCATGCAGCTTAGCAAGCTTTTTTGTGTTTCTTCTAAAGCCTCAGGATTTCCAGTGTGTTAGTTCAACTTTATAGCACTTTTTAATGACAACACCTTGATTTAAGCATCCTTATGGCAAAAATGACCCATTAGAACCTGGCAGAGGAAGCAAGTTGTAAAATCTTGTGTGATCCCCTGGCAGCTGATGGCTCCCCGTGCTTGCAGCCGTAGTCTAGCTGTACACTTATAAAACGGCTCAGGAATATGTAAAGAATTTGTTATGCCAGCTGCTGTGTTGCCTACTCAAAGGCCTCTCTCTGTCTCTCAGGGACCGCAGGTTTGTATAAACTACCAGTGACATCCACCAACTGGCTGCTTCGACACCGGACGTGTGTTTGTGTTGTACAGGGGAGAAGTGAGATGTTTCTTAACTAGTCCTCACATCCGGCATGATGGCCTTCGCTGCAGAGTCATTGTTATCACATTATAGAGGAAAACTGTGAGATGATTTCTTTTCTCCTCCAACTCTGACGTTTCTGAGGTCTATTGATGATTTAAGATGTGTCTGAGAGAACTTCTTATTCACAGCTCTCTTGAATTTCCAATGATGCTAATCATCTGCATGACTGCACTTCACTTATATTTGATTTTAGTTTATCAAACTGTTTGGTATGCAGCCTGTTTACACAAGGCGCTGCTGCCGCTGCTGCTGCCGCTGCCGCTGCCGCTGCTGCTGCCGCTGCTGCTGCCGCTGCTGCTGCTGCTGCCGCTGCTGCTGCTGCTGCTCTTTTATTGTATTAACCTTACAGGTGCTGGCTCAGACTTTTCTTGCACATCTGTTCAGTTTGCAGTGTATTAGGAACACCTAGCTAATAGTAATGCAGTTTCTCAACCATAGACTATATAAACATGGACGATGCATCTTAACCTCCTCCTACTACCCCAAAATATCCAGGATACGAACGCCTCTATTTTGCTTATTTTGTAGGTATGAGTCTGCACAGTATCGATCGGGGCACATGTGCTCGACCAATTGTGAGTCAGTCTTAGCTGTCAATCATGGCGTTGCACCCGTTTTTATAGCAGAAAAATAACTAATTAAAACTAAACTTACGAGAAAGATTAACAAACATCAGTGGGATTTAACAAAAAACATCTAAAATGACAGAAGCCATCTTTGAGAAAAATGTATTTGTCATGTACTCTTGAGTTTTTAGTTTGGTCCATGTCCCATCCACTAAAATGGAGGACGTGGGGTTTATGACCTATATTTCAGCCAACCACCTGGTGGCGATAGAGACGCATTGGCTTCACTTTTGTGATGCTGTCAAGTTATGTATATTTATATACAGTCTATGGTCTCAACAGTTCCTAAAATCCTTCCAGTCATAAATCGCAGGTATTTTGCTGAAGGCTGCTAACAGATGCACAGACACTGATCTGTTGATGTGCCTGTTCAATATTAATATCAACATGCCATTAGATCTTTCTGGTTTCAGTCATTGCTTCAGCTTAATGTTAACCTAATATAGACATTATACAATAAATCTATGACTAGTATTGAATAATCAGTTATTTATTAGAGAGAAAATTGTGTATCACAAGCTCAGAGAGTTAAAGTTGACGTCTTCAAATACTTAGATTTGAATAGGAAACCTGATTTATTAAAGACAAACCATCAATTTATTATCAACATTGTTGCAGATTAATTCAATGTTGAACTAATCGATGAATCGACTGAATGTTGCAGCTCATGCAACACACACATGCTTGGTGTCTGTAAAATAAGCCAAGCTGTGCTCACACTTTGAAGCTTAACTGCAGAAGTCACTGAACCAAACATCTTCTGCTTGTGTCCTGCTGCGTTCTTGGTGCCGTGTCGTCTGAGATCTGATTCTTGACAGTCTGGGAATTGCCGGGCCTTATTTCTAGAATGTCTGCACCAACATTCCTGGAAAGCCAAAATGAATATTGAGATTCAGAATGAATGCGAGACATGCAGCTACAGAGCAGGTGCTGCCTCTAGGTCTCTATAAATCATGACTCTCCCTCCACCATGTGTTTCCTTCTTTTTAGCGGAGGCAAAAATGGCAGGCCACTAAATGGTTTAAGCATTCTGGAAGTAGGTAGAGAAATAATGAAGTTTAAGGCTGCAGGGAAATCGAACAAAACGAATAATACGTTGAAAATGGCTTGACTTTTTAACAGCCAGGAGATGGCAGTAGCCAGGCGCTGACCAGTTATTTGATTCCTGAACAGGCAGAGCTGAACTGTCACAGTAGTTAGCTTTGATTTATAGTCGCCATTGTGAGAGAGCGAGTCATGCAAGACTGTGAGTCATTAACAGTCAGTTATCAAGTCAGTGGGTCATCTGTTACCTGTGATTAAACCATTATGTCTCACTTTGTATATTTATACATAAAAGTTAGACATTTTGTAAAATCTCATAAAACCTGCACCTTGACATTTTGCAGTTTACATTGAATAAGTCTCTGTGACTGCTACAGTTTGTGACGCAAGGACAGCAACTGAGGAAAATATTTGCAGTTCATTTATCTGTGAAGTACCATCAGTCAATCAGTAAATAGTTTGGTCTTTAAAATGTTCGAGAATGGTTACAAATGTCCTTAAAAAGCTTGTTTTCTGGCCTTAGATCTTTGTCATCCTGCGTCTTTATGTGGCAGTGCTTTTGTAATCAGGTGGCCACCACCCATCTACACTGATAACAGGGCAAAGAGACGCATAATTTCTCTGTGTTTTTGTCATTGTTGTTGACACAGTTTCAAACTCAGACGGGAGCGCTGAGTTATATGATACTGACTCAAATGCTCGGCCCTCCTCTCTGTGTGTGTGCGTGTGTGTGCGTGCATGTGTGAGAGGCCACTCCTCTTCAGCAGGCAGCTTGTTCTTAGTGGGCGAGTCTCAGTCGAGTTTGAGCATTTTCATTCAAGTTGGGAATTGTAAAGGACGGCTTTTCTGGCTTCCTGAGATTGACAGTTTTTCCTTCGTTTCTCATAAAGTAAGTGGAATCTTTCATGTGTTCATGTCTTTATCGATTCATCCTCTGCCTCAATTCACTTGGATTTTAACAGCTGTCATGTTGTTAATGGTACTTTTGTGAGATGATTCATGTTGAGATATTCATGGATTTTGACAAACTATGTCAGCTGGGATCTGATCTGTGTTTTCTCTGGAACTTGACTTAAAGTTACAAGGCAGAACATTTCGTCAGCAATGTTTTTAGTCCAGTGCAGTTTCTTAGCACCTTCAGAAAAAGGGTAACTCCTTAACTCTTATTGTATGACTTTTATTTAAAACCCATTCCCAGTCAATTGTCAACATTTAAGTGATTGTATTTGTAGATGTAATATTGAACAATAGTTTCCACACAGATAAAATATGTCTCATAAAATATTTGATCAGAAAGACGCTGTGGACTGTTTGGTGTAGCGGTATTAAATCTTCCTTTCCTTTAACACTCGGCTCCAGGCATGTGGGCGGGGGGACAAGATTCTGCAGGTTTATTCTGGGATTTCAGTGATTGGCTCACAATAAAGCAAAGACAGGAAACTAAAAATCTCTAACTTCGGGATAAAATTACTCACCTGACTTATTAAGTACTGTATTAGATCATCATACGTGTTGGTTTTAGCGCAGAATCGATTAGACAATTATAACAGGACTCCAAAATAAACAGCATATATTCATAATTTAATGATCTTTCTTGTAATTAATCATTAGAAAAAAACAACTTCCAAATTTCCAAATGTTAGGATTTCCTTTTTCCCCTGTGTGCTATCATTGAAATAACTTAAGATTTTTGAACTGTTGGTCACAGCTCTCTCTGTGGTGTCTTGCAGGCAGCATTTTCCTATATTTCCAGACAAATTGATCAGAAAGCTCATGGTCTGCTTCATTTTTGACTGATTCACTTACAGTTGTACCATTTTTGTTGTTTTGAATGTGCTGTGCATTAAATGATTTGCCTTAATTTTGTAAACGCTGCAGTTACACGTGGGAGGGTTGTGAAGCCACCGGTCACAGTTTTATGAGATGGGGAATGTGTCACGCTCATGTCATATTCAGGATTATACTGTTATATAATACTGGATGTCGCCCTGTAGCTCGAACAACACAGTGGTAGAATCACCTCGTGTATGTCGCTGCTCGGGATTTATCCTCGTCCAGTTGTTTCTCACAACAGTGACCGTGAGAAGCTTCCTGTCCCTAACTGAGGCGAACCTCCCTGTGTGCCAGAATGCAACCACTGCCACATTCCTGTATTCTCTTAGTTAATGATCTAACCAACACACCTCAAAGTTTTTTCTTGACACCTGCTGTATGCACGGCTCAAGTGTCCCGAGCCCCTTATCAGAAGTGATACTGCATATGACATCAGACCATAATAAAACAAGTTGTCACAGGAAACACACCAGACTTGGCAGCTTGTATGTGTGTGTTCATGGCGAGGGAGACATGACTACACCTGACGGAGGTGTCACACAGGCACGTCACACCTGAATCATGCAACAGGTCACAGGATCAAGTCATGGGCAGACTTTAGAAAGCTTCTGCTCATTCTGTTTGGATCCTTTACAGACTCATGACTCACCACTTGTTATCATATTTTAATATTCATGTGGTCTTTCCTCCCACTGGGAGTGGACTCCCTGAGCTTTAAGAATCTGCTGCTATTATTTGATTCAGTGTTGGTTTGGCCTTTTTAAGTTTTGCCAACACGAGACAATATTTTCTATCAAAGTGAAATTAAATTGTGTGAAATGTAAAAACATAAAACATCATGTTTTTCAGGACATGTTGAGCATCAACAAAATATCTTACCTCTGAAGAACAGCTACAGGAAGTGGATCTACTGATATGGAAGTCAATGGAGAGATCAGTGACACCGACAGTGGCATCATTCTTCATTCAGGTAAAACACTTAAATTATTTTGTCTTAATGAAGGTAGTTTTTATTGAATTGCCCTTAAATAATTAAAGTAAATACATGAAATGGATTAAAGTCGAGCGTTCAGAAATTCCAACAGTTTCTAATCAATCTATTCAATAATTTGAATCATTTGTTCTACAATTTTGTGTTAGACCAACAATCTTGAGTAAAAGTACAACATTTTTGTACAAAAAACAATTTAGCTGGAAGCGTTGGTCCAGGTGATGATGTCATCAGCAGCTGCTTTTCATATGACCTCAAACAGCAGAGAAATGAGAAATCCCAAAATGAGGAAACACATAGATGTGATCATGTTTGTGTTGTTTATGACTAAGAGTGACTAACCACAGGCTCTTGTGGTTAGTTGGTATGATATGATCTGGTGTACAGGTACTATTATATCTACTATTTCAAATACATTTGAATTTCAAGTAAACGCCTTAATGTTTCTCCACCAACTACACAGTTTAATTACATCTGTGATTTGGAATTCACATGAAAATAAACAGCTAAATCCAGATCCTGTCCACAACATAAATATTCTTTTGACACATTTCACATCTTTTATTGGCTGTGCTCCATCCAATATTTAGTCAAATTGCATCCTTTCAGACTATAACTCAATCCTAGAAGATTACATGGAGTCGACATACTCTAATTCTTCTGACGGAGACAATCTCAGTTATGTTCTCAGTAAAAAAATCTACATCATCAACTCTGTTCTCCACACTCACCAAATTCAGTTTGTTTCAGGATGTAATTCCAGCAAGTTGAAAACAAGGGCAAGTCATTTACGATGTGAAAGAAAACAAGTTGGCATGTTAAAACTCAGGCAGGGACTAAACTGCATGTGGTCCTCTGTGACATGCTCACTGGATGTAATGCTAAATATGTGATACAAAGTGTTGGTTTGTTGTGATGTAAATGCAAATATATTGTGAAAAGTTTTAGCACTTAATCCAATTTTACAACAAATGTTTAGTCGATTATAGAAGAAATTATTGACAGGTTTTTCCAAAAAGAAATAATCCTTTTAAATTGCAAACTTTTTTTGTATATTCTTTTTTCGTCACAGTCGATCTCATTAAGTCATAAAAGTCGGTCACCTGCATTATCCTCTCTGTCCCCTTTGGTGACATAATTAACAGGAAACTTTGGGTGTCTTGTTTTTGCTACGCCCAATAGTGTCTGCTCATTAGTTATGGCCACCCTGACATTCTTTGCGCCTTAATTGAGCCACGTGATGTCTGCCCCATACAATGAGAAAGTGTCCATCCACAAAGAATGGGGGGATTGTCAGCATAGGAAGAGGAATTCTGTGCTCTATTGTTGTGCTGTCACACTTTGTTCCTGTCGCACCTCAGAGGTTTGTCAGTACCTGCAGGGATTCAGTTAATAATCTCTGAAGGTATGTGGTGCTCAGTGTATTTTTCCTGAAGCCACTCCCACAGTTCCGAGACTAATCTTAATGTCATTAGTCACCAGGGCTACAGACAGCAGCAGGCGAACACTCACACATTGTTGATAGTCACAAAGATCCTGACACTCAGTCTGCCGTTTCAGTGTCAGAAAGAATGAAAACAAAAAAAGACATGGGGTTCATGGTGCGAGCGCATTCTTAAATATAAGGCAACAAAAACACAATTAAGAAAAGAAAAGATTAAAATGAGTTGCTTAAAACACACAGGGTAAATTACAAAAGACAAACTTAAACAGTAACATCGACTTTAATTTTATAATGAACACATTTTTTGATCCAGCAGGAAATTGGACAGTTCACTGAAAAAACTGTTGTAGCAGCATGAGCTAAAATATGACAAAAAAGTATGTACATGTATGTTGCGAAAAAAAATATTTTCAGACCTAAAATAACTATAGTTTCTTTTGGTTGTTTTTTAAATGCTCACTAATTTTGTACTTATACTGAGTTGTCAGTTAATATTAGAAATTATCTTCCATATAATCTAATTTAGTTCAACAGCAACAAAAACATCAGCCTCTAAAAATGAATTAAATTAAATGTCATGCTCAACAAAAACTGAACACAATCAGTTTTCCATCTGATATTGATCATTTGAAATTGATTATCAACACGGTTTTTACGACAACATATCAAGCTAAAAAAACGTTTTCTATTTGGACTCTTGGAACTTATGATAGTAACTCTGTATATTATTACAATATTACAAAATAAAATCATGTTGCTTTTAATGATCTCTATTTCATCTACTCCATCTTTGTTGGTTTTGCTTTATGCTTTTACTTCCTCAGGCTCCGACAGCCCAACGACGCATACGAAGGATGTGACCACACACACACGGGCCATGAAGCTCAAACACCAGGCTCTCCAGGACCGACTGGAGCTGTGCATATTGGAGCTGAAGAAACTCTGCATCCGTGAAGCTGTAAGTAAGAGTGACAACAGGTCTGCAGAATAAAAACTAAATATGCTGCATAATGATGAATTTACCAATCTTTATAGGTTTTAGTTGACCTAGTCAAAGTAAAACTCAAGACAATTGTAACAGTAGGCTTACAACCTTATCGCCATATTGCAACCTCGACATGGCCTTGATGTCTAAGTGGTTATCTGCAGTCAGGAGCTCCACTCAGAGAAAACAATTCTTTAATGTAACCTCCGACATCGTTGTTTTGTCTTGTACGACTAAGCAGAGCGCAAACTTCATCTCCTTCCTCTCAGAAACATTGTGTAGTAAAATTAGATCATGCAATGTGGCTGCAGCTTTTGAAGACGGAATCTGCTGGTTCAGTCAGTCAAACCAATTTAAATGTTCCCACACCGGCCTGGATTTGAATTAAGCACGAGACCTTTGTCACATGTCATCCCTTTTATTTTCTGTCTCTTCTCACTGTCCCCCTCTTTCTTTGTATCTCTGCACTGTGAACTATCAAGTCAAGGCTCATGAAGTACTTTTAAATCTGGACACATACTCAGGCTTTGGGAGTAGTACCTCTGTACATAGTGGCTCCAGGGTAAAATCCCAGGACAGATCATTCTTTCCTGTTGACACTGGGCTGGGCACTCCTGTTGGGACACGCTCAGGTGAACTAATGGCAGACATGATGCGTCTCCCTTCCCTCAGTGACAAAAGAACAAGTAATCTCCCTGGCCGCTTGCGCATTTTTGTCTGTGTAGGAGTGACTCAAAGTAACAGTTTTTAATGACTGTTCTTTAATCAAATGTGTAGCGGTGCGTTGTCATGCTCCTGAGTTTGGTTTGGACATGGATACGTGTTGCAGTGTGAACGTGAGACTGAAAGAATGTGTTGTGAAAGGATATATCACAGCATTGTGCAAGAGATTCCCTGATCTTATATGCCTCAACTTGTAAGGTTAGAAAAGAAACTTCTATATCATCTCGAAACGGAAACAGTTTTGGGTTGAAAAAAATGCAAAAGTGCATATCTTTAATCAAACAAATAAACTGAAAGGATTTATTAATGTTCTTTTATTTTGATTATCTTTGTGATCAAGCCTTAATCTGTCTTAATTAAATATATTTATTCATGTTTAAAAAAAGATTTGTGCACAGTTTAATTTGTAAGATTGTCTGTGTTGTTCAGGAGTTGACCGGACGGCTGTCAGATGATTACCCTCTACTGCCTGGAGAGAAACGTCCAAAGATTCGCAGACGCATCGGAGCTGCTTTTAAATTGGATGCTCAAAGCATCCCCCGGGGAACAGAGGTACAATTAGCATTTAGAAACCACAGAGTAATCTGATTTTCAAACTATAAGTAAAGATGAAGAGTCACACTGTTGTCTGTCTCTATCCTCCTGTCACAACCGTTTTCCAGAAGTCTGAGCTGATTTTAGTAGATGCTGAGTTGGCACTTCAGATGAAAATATACGAGGCGGCGCGAAAGCTGTTTGACGAGGATCACCTGAGTAAGGCTGTTAAAAAGAGCCGTTCACAGCAGTGCAAGAGAGAAGAAAAGAAACTTAAACGCCTCCAAGATACGTCCTTTCAGCTGCGGCTGAAGCACGGCCGATCCTCGCCACTCCCTGCTTTCAACATTTCACAACAAGGTGAGAGACGCCCGGCCAGACCTGAAGGCAGTTTGTGGTAAAATTCCTATTGTCTGTGCAGAAAAAATTATAGTTTTTCACTTTATAACTAAATATATCTGAATGTAGCAGCCCTTGACTTTTAATGAAATGTGTCATTTTATACTTTTCAAATGAATCAAAATGTTTTTTTCCTCTGTTTGTTTTAAAGATTTGGGTACATCCGATGACAGCTCCCTGTCTGATTCTGTGGTGCAAGATGAAGGTAAGATTTTCCCTGACTCAGTTTCTAACAGTGCAACATCAGGTCAGTGTTTTACTGACGTTTTAAAGCTGGACAGTGTTTCTCACATGACGAGTTGACCATGAAACATGTGGCAACGTGAGCAGAGTCCAGCAAATGTGGATCTTTACCCCTCAGTGCTCAGTGTAGGTTCATACAAGCCTCTTGGAGATGCATAGATAGCAACACTTAGAAACTACACCATAAACCGTATAATTATGATTTTTTTTTTTCTAGAAGTGACAAGCCAGTCATCACAGCCGTCTTCAGGATTCCCCTATCCAGCAGAGACGGATCCTCCCCAGCCTCCCACCGTGCCCTCACAGTTCTGTGTGGACGGCCCCTGTGCGTCTCCATCTTTGGATCAACAATCCCAGCTGCTGCTGACACCAAATCAGTCTCCCCACCCGAGCTTTGACTCTTCGCTGAGTTTCAACTCGAGCCCAGTGTACGACGCTCCTCCCATCCAACACTCCCCATGGACAGAGTCCAGCTTGGACCAGCCCTACCAGAAGAGCAGGAAGTCTCGCTCTTCCATCAAGACCAGGTAACACTGGCCATTTGTCATGACTTTTTTCCTGTTAGTCAGGTTTTTACCACTGAAGAAGCAAAGTGTGACCTATGGGACTAGGAATACTTTGTCTGTGTGAAATGCATATCATGGTGCTGCTAGTGGCATTAACGACAATGTAGACTTCAGTGTTGGTAAATGTGCAACACTGCCACCTGCTTTTGCACAGGTGCTACATCAGCCAGTGTGTAGAGCACAGAACTATAAATCTTAATCATTTATAATGACACCTTCAAAGAGCATTGTAATTCAGTCTTTATTGTCCAGTAGTCGATTACAGTAATAAAAACTCTTAACTGGAACAGTAGCTATTCTTCTTTGACAGTGTAATAGATCAGTGTTGTGCACATATGTGTACATAAACTAATGAGATCAGAATGCAACATGTCATAGACAATACAACAATATATTTTGGAATGATGTTAAAATCTTTTTTATTTTATTTAAAAATGTTGTCACTTGAATTTCCACCATTGATATCTGTCATAAAAAAACAACGTCTGGGTATTTTTTCAATTTTATTTTTTGGATATAGGAAAACCCAATTTGAGAATAAAAATCTAATATATTTCCGTGCATCATTTTGTGTGTTCAGTAGTCCAGCCAAGTCTGAGCTGCTGCCACCGTTGGAGGCTTGTTTAGCACATTCAGCTCTGCCGCTTCAACTCTCCCATCTGAAGCTGAGCCGCGCCCAGTCCAGCAGCGTGCCCTCCACACCAGAGATGCGTGTGCACAGACAACTCTCCCTCAGGTATCTGCACCTGTACATCACATCCCAGTTCATGTTACTATGTGCAAATTGATCATATACAGTATATTACTGCAGGACTGTTCCATTACATTATATTTTATTTTAAAAACCCAATTGGAGGCAAATGAAATTAGTTTGAATAATTGGTTAATGGAAAAAATATAAAATATGGGTGTTGAAAAGACATTTTAAACTGTAAAATTACAGTGTGAGCCATAAACTCCCTTTTCCTCATAAAACAGAGGCCTGTTACTTCGACTTAGTAGTGAACAGTTTCTTTAATACTTACTGTGCAGTTGTCAATTTGCAGCCACCAGACGTCCCCTCTCTGTGCAATCAATGTAATTCTTAATGTATTTATACATATATTCACGAGTTAATTTGCTAATACACTGAAGACAACTCTCTCTCTCTCTCTCTCTCTCTCTCTCTCTCTCTCTCTCTCTCTCTCTCTCTCTCTCTCACTCACTTATGGAGAGTTCCATTTTAAACTGTGAGATGGACATACAGTATTTAGAAGTCGTGCAGTTTCTTTTCTGAGTTGCCTTGCTGATATAGTTGCTATATAAAATTGTTTTGTTTTACACAGGTTGTCCAATGAATCTTCATTTGAAAAGGACCGTGGTCGCACCAGAGGACCAAGAAGGCGACTGACAGATTATGCAGTAACCTTTCCAGAGACTCCTCTCTCCGCAGTGGCCTACGGAAGCCATGCTAGCTCTGAGGATAGCAACTCCGAACACTCGTTTACATCTTACAATAGCTCCCCGCATCAGGAGGTGCCCTGTGATTTGCCCAAACACTATCAATCTGCATTCCCAGGCTCCAGTGGGGTTGGCAGCTTTGGACCTCAATCTTTCTCACGCAGTGCCTTTTACAATAATTCCAGGCACCAGCCCAGCCCTATTATTCATAAAAGCTATTACAACGAAATGGTTTACTCGCCTGATACAGACATGGCACGGAGCTATTACGCCCCACAGACTTCCTGTCCTTCCAACAGATATGAGGTTTGGTATAAAGACTCACCCCCTCAGCCCCACCAGAGACAACAGAGGCCTTTACCTCCTGATATCAGACTCTCCCCATCCCCAGCTCAATGGAACCACCCACATTACAGCCCCAGTGGTGTCCCACGACAAGTTGTGAATGAACAGCTCAATTCGTGGCATCGGCGCAGTCAGCAGAAATCCCCCAAGTCCCGTTCTCTCGACCGCCAGGGAGCGGTTAGAGTGAAAAACATGCAGGTGCAGGAGTCACCATGCTACCAAAGTCAAAGGTACCATGAACAGGTAAGCACGTCAGACTCATCTGTATTTATGCTTCACAGTCTGTCAGCAAAGATATCTAACGACTTATTAACCTAAAATACAGACAAAATGAGGGTTCAGCAATTGTAATAAGTAATTGTCTTATTTAATTAAATACTTGAGTGTAGGAAATTATTTTTTCACGTATCCACCAACTAGAATACTTAAATTATTCTGATCACATAAAGTAAAGTTTTAATGAACTGAATATAGTGAAGGAGTTTTTCTTTCATCTTTGGGTGGTATTAGACAATGCGTCCACAGGTCACTAAAACCTTAGTTCATTGTCTGTCTCTAGCTATCTGATAGAATTCAACAAGCCCAAGCCTACAGTAGCAACCAAGGTCATAGCACCCACCCTACGCATGTAGAATAGGCTGTGATAAGCTGAGCCTGCACTTAGCCTAACCATGTCTGTGTCTTAATGACTCAAGGTCAATTAGAAACACAAGTCTCCTCGAAGTAGGACACTGATTTAAGTAAAACATGGTTTGAAGTTTAGTTATTGGCAGCAAATAGAATATATGGATAAAATACATGTATGGATATGATATAATGAAGAATAACCTTATTCGTAAATGTACTAAGCTTGATGGTATCGCAGGTTTAAATACCAGAAAGAAAGCTTTACTTTCAGTGTGATCTCTGCTCTCCTCGATGCATCATGCTTCAATAATGCTTCTGCATCACATGTCATCTGAAAACTCTCCTGAAAGTTCTTTTATCACAGAGAAGACCAACTCACAGATTTCAATCACAAACATTACGTGGAAATTATGGGTTGTTACGAAATGAATAAGTTAGTAATTTAGGTTTCTTGATCTGTTAGATTGTTTTGGTTTTTGCTATTTTTAGTAGATGTGAGGACATTGATTTTAAATACAGGGAAGAAGAAAAATGAACACTGTTTTTTTTTTATATTTTAAGTTTATATTTATCGCACAGAAAACCACTTCATGTGCAGTGTGATCATCTGACTTAAAATTGACAAAGGCAGTGCTTTAAATGTTTGGGATATAAACAACTTCCTTCTGTCTCAATCAGTTTTTGAATACAATCCTGGAAGCAGCAGAAATTAGTTTTTGTTTCTTTTTGTTTCTTTCTTTGAAAGAGATAAAAAAGACCATAACTTAATATGACCATCTATATAAGCCTCGGATACAGTCATTACATTGAGATTGTTTGTTAATTGAGTTTGATTGCTTGATTTTGAAGTGATTATTCCTTTTTCTGTTCTGACTTTTAGATGATCCAAAGACGGGCTCCCCAAAGAGGTGCAGATGGCACTCAAGGCCACTGGGTTGTAGATGATGGATCTCACTTCATAAGTCAAGTTTAAACTTGGACGATAAAGTGAACATGTTCACTTAAAGGCTGCAAATGGATCATTTCCCAATAAACCAAAGCAAAGTACCGAGAAAATCCCCTTGGATTAACTGTCAATGCCCATAAAGAATTATTTTTGTACATGAAACCTGACATCATCCCTTTTACCTGCCAGCCTGGATTTGGGGTACAGCCTCCAAAGTTAATAAAAACACCACTCTGATACACTCCTCTGATTTGCAGCACAACTGTAAGGTGGGTGTTGTTTTTATCCACTCTCTTTACATTGTTGTGTAATAACAGTTGAAAGAAATTAAGTATTTAACTCTAAATGGTTGTTAATTGTTATAAATTGAAAAGGGGATAAATGTTCTTATTACTGAGGGATGTTTTAATTTTTGTGTGAAAGTCCAGTGTCAAGACTGACACAGTAAAGCAGCTGAATAATTAACAGAAGTCGGAGTTTCTGTCTTTATCAAATACAGGGTTTCATTCAAATGTAAAACAGACAATGAAATCAAATTATATTTTGCAGCGGACTAGTTGGAAAAAGCACAAACTCTAACACAGAAATAGACACTAAATCTGCTCATTGTAGTTAGATCAAGAGAAATGTGAATTAACTTTTCATTTAGCCCATAGTTTAGGTTAATCTCAGATTAATTATTATTTCTTTCAAAATGTCAAATGTGAAGAGGTCAGGTAAACTGCTCTTTACTTAACTTGATTAACACACTGCCAAATACTGCCAAGTGTAGGTTGAGCTTTTTGCAGTTAGTTTGGGAATAAATTGCTCCTTTTGTCTTATGAAGGAAATAAATCCATTGAACAATCATTTAAATGAGCAGCTTATCCCCTTTTAATAAGTACATGTTGTTTGTAATGTTACCTTGATTTAGTCACTATGTTAATGAACTTGAGCTGCTTAAATTTAATTCTTTGTGAGTCTTGTTTTTAAACTTGCACGTGTCTGTGGCTGTGCCGGTTAACTTGAATTTCTAACTGATTTAATCAACTAGTTGAAACTAGATATTAATCCACTCACCTGAGATAGAAAGTAGCAAGTTAAGACAAAAGCAATGTCTTGATGCTTGGCAGCTAATAATGTGTCAAATATGAATTTTAATGTCCTGAGCATTTACTGTATATTTTTCAGTGTCTTATACATAATTTAAGACTGCAGTTCACTTTACACTAACATTTTTTAGTGGCACCAAATTTAACTCCAGGGTGAACAGTGCCACTATGTTTCTATTTCCTCTTTACCAAGGTCATTTAAGAATTAGAGATAATTATAATACATTCAACTCCAGCTAAACACTGACTGGTCTCGCTTGATGATCTCTTTATGTGTTTATTTATTGTGATTTGCACCATTGGACTCATGGACAGTCAGACTTGAAATTTGACCAGAATTTGTAATATTTAGCAGCAGAAAACACTGTCAAGTTATATATGAAAAAAATGTAATCACAATCATGTTACCGTGTGTGCTGTGTGCCTCTTTTTTATACTGTCTTTTTACTGTATTTATCAGTTAACAGTAGTTTAAGTGGATTTAATAATGTGTAATGTTGCTGTGAAAATACTTTTCCTGTGGAAGTAAATAAAGAGTTATCTTGTTCATAGTTTTATTTACTCTCATCATGGGCTGCTGTTGGGCTGTCTGAACTCTTTAATAGCCCTTTATTGATACTGGACATTTAGTCATTTCACAAAGTAGTAAAACGAATGAGAGCAAGGTCACATTTAGCTCCTTAAGTTTCAGGTCCCTGGTGTTGGACATGGACATGCTCTGGACATTTGAATGGACATTTAATTGAAGCAGTAGTTTTGTCGAAGCTTTTCACAGGGAAGAGAGAGGTTGAGAAACTTGCAAAGCAACCCCCAAGCAGACTGAAATCAGTTTGAAATGTTTAATTCTTTAGGTATTCATTGTTCACCACACCTTCCTCGTATACAATGCCTGCCCTCTGAGACAAAACATAGTCTCTATGATTCCATTCAAGTGTAGAGAATGGTCACTGTGTAAAATTTCACAGTGTCTGAAGCAGCTTTCAGAAAATGGTGCAAGCTTTTTTTTAAACCAGAGTGGGCAGCCATCTTTTATGACAGTCTGTGAGGACACAGATTGTTTTTCTCTGCTTTGTTGATCCCAGTGCACCAACATCTTCTCCATTTTGTGACTTTCACTGAATTATATCTCCAAGTTACCCACTGCATTTAAAGGGTAAGGTGCGACATTTCCAGACATCATCCTCATCACCAAAGTAAAAAATGTTGAATAAATACATCTAATAGTCTCAATTATTCCAAATTATTTCGTAGTAGTTATGGTCCCAAATTGATTATAGGTAAAAAAAAATAACTATAGGTTAAAAAAAACATAATTTAACATAACATGATGATATTATTATTAATGATATTAGTCGTAATCATCAAAAATAGTTTTATTACGTTTAATTTCAAATCATTTATTAATTCCTTTCCGACAATGTTGGTGGAAAAGCGTTTCAAATGCGTTAAATCACCGTTTTAAAAAAGCGCATTTTAAAGAAAACAAAACAAAGGTATTTGATATGTTTTGCAGGCGTTAACGACTGCTTTTATTTTGAAAAGAAGTGGGGATTAGGTTTGCGGAAGAGCTCGCGGCTTCCGGAAAGGATTGTGTTTCGCATGTAGATAAATAATTCACCTTCCTGGTCAGAACGCCACCTTGTCAGGTAACTCTTTTCCTCTCGTCGAAACGATAGCAGCAGATGTCGGAACAGCGGGTTTTAAAACATCAGCGATTAGTTGTCGTCGTAGAGGAAATAAATCCGCGTCGGTTCAGGTGAATTCACAGAAGATCGTCGCGGCTGCTCGGCGCTAGCTAAGAGGTAACGTTAGCAGCGCTCCGTGGACAGCTGACTCACAGATGTATTGTGTGTGTGTTTGGTGTTTGCTTCGTGTAAACCCAGCTCCTTGTTGTGAAGTCGTAGCCGCGCCGTGGATTTAGATGTGTGTTGCGGATGTTTACGTTTATTTTCTCCGTGTTTCCACGCGACGCTGCGGCTCGACATCCGTGTGGCAGGTTTTGTTTGTGTTGTCAGCCTCGGCTCCGGGTCGTGTGTCTGCTTTGTGTCTGGACGTAACGCTGCCAACTTCCATC
The DNA here is from genome assembly GCF_022539355.2 of Hippoglossus stenolepis. Classification (NCBI taxonomy): domain Eukaryota; kingdom Metazoa; phylum Chordata; class Actinopteri; order Pleuronectiformes; family Pleuronectidae; genus Hippoglossus; species Hippoglossus stenolepis. The sequence continues at coordinate 17,716,424 of NC_061485.1, forward strand.
GAGAGGATGCGTTTCAAGGAGTGCAAGCCGCTGCTTTCTTCTTTTGTAGTGAGCGAGATCTAACAATGAGACTCACCAGCCATTTTACATCGGGACCGAGGTTAATGAGCACCGTCAACCTTTTAAGGGTTTTAGAGCCTTTAATTCATGGCTCTGTTGCGGGTTAATAAATCACTTAGCGATGCTTTTCAGAGTCACATCAGTTCTAAACGAGCTACTTTTAGCTTGTCAGGCGGTGAAAGATCCCCCCCACCCCCTGCAGGACACGTCTGTATTTTAGCTCTATTCATGTTGGAGCAACATCCAATGTCCGGTGGGACCACTCACCATTGGGTCAATGACTGCATGACATCTGGACCAAAGTTAAAAAACAGATTATCAGCAAGGTTGATATATTTGATTGATTAATTGATAGATAGTGGTCCTTAAGGAAATTCGTCATGTGCCATACAGCATACATAAGACAGACAAACACGTATATGACGAAAATGACACCACCCACCACTATGAGGAAACTCGACCTAATCACAGATCAATTCGTGATACCATAGTAAAGTGCTGTATTATCTCACACTAAGGGGTTAATACTGGCAGGGACAAATCCTGTATGACCCCAGTTTGTTATCAAAGGATTGCACCATATACCGTCCGCCTGATGGTTGCAGCTTGAACACACCTTATAGGGGATGTTATGTCTCTACCAATACACTGTCCTTTTCCCCACCGTGACTTATTTTGTAAACCTTTGTTAATATGTTAATTGCTAAATATGGTAACATTTTGCAAACGACTTATTACAAATTGACAAATGCATTACCCTATATTAATGGTTTCGTAGCATTTGTTGCAGCTTATCAGAAAGTGAGAAACATGGCACCATGTAAGAGACTTCCAGTGTTATACCGGAGGAGGACTCCAGCATACAAAGATGTTGTTATTAATGATTTTAATCTGGTCTGAAAAGTTTTAATTAACAACGTATTAACAGTAATGAAGCCAATAATTATAACAGGTTATTAAGTCTTTGTAAATAACATCTGATGAGATAGTGGTGCCAGTAAATGTTAAGTAATAATTTAATGGCCGTTATTAATCTGTCAGTGATAAAGTAGTGATCTTCTAGATTCAGGTTAAGCAGCTCTCAGTAAATTATGTTTCCACTAACAAAATGCAATATTTAGAGAGAGTTTAATGTTAAGAGAGTAAAGAATTAAGTTTGTTATTGTTAATTTGTTACAAAAAATTCAGTCATAGTACTAGAATGGTATTCAGTAGAGTGCATACCTCCGCTCAGGTTCTGTCTCGCTCTTGTAATAGAAAAATGAAAGGAAGTGGTCTGAAAGTCCAGTCTAGTTTACATCAATATCCATACATAGAAAATTATTAAATATAATGGAGGCTTTGCTCGTGACCTTGCACAAAACACAACAAGAGCCTGATCTGCACATAGATTTCTTTTGTCTGTCTATTGCAGCAGTTTGTTCATTTAGTGCATTGTTTTGTTTTTTAGGTTCATGTCTATATTTGCTGTTTTGTGCAGTGCAGAGTTTATTGAGAGAAACTGAGTACTGATGTCAAATTAATCAGTGAATTTGACTGTGCTTCTTGCTCAGGAGGAAATTGAAGTATACCGTCTGAAGCCGAATACATAGATTGTGAGTGGATCATCAGGCAGTCTCCCTATGTCAGCCCGAAACGGGTCTGCAAGTGATGCAGACTGCCGGATCTCTGAGGACTGCCATGTCCCAGATGTGGAGCTGATGGAGCTGGGGCCACTGCTGGAGGAAGGAGGGGGGCGACATGCAGCATCTAAAGGGGTCCACCCAGAGGTATGTTTAAAAAAAGCAGCTTAAGAACACACCCAGAAACTTTTCTGCTCAGTAGCTTCAACTTTCTCTTGTGGTCTCTTTTGAAGGGAGCCGCGATGCTTGCTGATGAGGAAGAGGAGGATGATGAGGTGGGAGAGGTCATGACTTTACCTCTCCAGGCTCACCACGCCATGGAGAAGATGGAGGAGTTTGTACACAAGGTAACAATGTCTATTAAACAGAATACATGTTGAATTTGTAGCAGTATTGATTTTGATTACAGCACCAGTCCAGGTTTTACTTTCCCACAATGATAGCCAAAGGTTTATACAGACACTGGGACCTGGGATTGAGGTTGTTGTGAACAGGTCAACACATTGTTTCCAACCTGGGCGTTGGAGAAATTCAATACTTACAATTCTTACCTGTAATGTAAAAACAACAGTAGGTTTTCTATAATAACTTGGCTTTTTACTTTGTTATAAACCTACTGCGTCGTAGATATTGATAGTTAAGAAAAGAGATCCTATGACCTTACACAACTATGCCCACAGTCTTAGGTTGAAGCAGCATAAATATTGCAGCAGCCATTTTAAACGAGCAGAAACTCAACCCTCTGCTCAGCTCGTAGGTTAACAGGTGTGCAGCTCTGTGGTTTAGCGGCGAGGTTAATGGACGTTCAGTTGCAGACTTGGATGAACGGCAACAATCATGCTTTGTGTAGTTTGAGTGAGTCATGTGAGTTTAGCATGATACTATATTCCACATCAGAAACAGGATCTATCAGAAGGGCGTATACCTCGACCAAGGCCCAACTGTCCTCTAATGGAACCACCTTTAAATTCACTAGATCCAGATTTTTTTGTTGGATCTGCATTAAATTGCAACACTTTTCAGTCTCCACGATGAAAATATAACCTCCTTGGCGGAGATATTAAATGTTTAAGAAGTGCCCGTAGCACAATATACAATCTATATCTGTTTCACTTTCATCTTTGTAACAATTCTCAGTGGTTAACTTTTTTAAAATTCACAGTGACTTTGAATTTGCATGTCTGTGAGTAAAAAGCTGTTGTTACCTTTCAGGTTTGGGAGGGGCGCTGGAGGGTCATCCCTTTTCATGTCCTGCCAGAGTGGCTGAAGGACAACGATTACCTCTTGCATGGACACCGACCCCCAATGCCCTCCTTCCGAGCCTGTTTTGGAAGTATCTTCAGAATTCACACTGAGACAGGAAACATCTGGACTCACCTGTTAGGTGAGAATAACAAGCTGCACTCAGTGTGCATAGCTTTACTGCATTACTGAGTGAAGCTTTTGAGCAGCATTTTCTGATGTAGTTTACAACTAGACATGTTGGTTTGATCAAATTTGTATCTGGAAAAGTCTTGGACTCTTCTCTTGTTGACTGTCAGTGAAACCAATCTGTTTTCTCCCTCAGGGCTGATCTTATTCATTTGTCTGGGCACGTTAACCATGCTGAGGCCCAACATGTATTTTATGGCCCCGCTGCAAGAGAAGGTGGTGTTTGGGATGTTCTTCCTGGGAGCTGTACTCTGCCTCAGCTTCTCCTGGCTTTTTCATACCGTCTACTGCCACTCTGAGAAAGTGTCTCGCACCTTCTCCAAGTAAGGCCTCAAACTGTCTTAAAGGAAGCATTTGTAACTGTCAAACTCTTCTCTTATTTTACACCCACTGCTCTTGAAGTGGGTGGGTTTTAATGTTATCCCTAGTTGTCATCATATTGAACCTGCACTTCAGTGTAGTTCACAAGGTATAAGCCCAAAGTCATAATTCAAAGCAAAAGGGTTCATAGTTCAGCCAAAACTAATGATGGTACAGCAATCTGTCTCAGTGAATTTTACTTATTTCAAGAATTTACAGTATCTTAGTTCTAAATGAGGTGTTTTCTCTCCTCCCACATGCCATCCATCTGTTACAGTTTCTCACTCATACAGTGTAATGCTGGCCTTTTCCTTAAATGTACTATATTGTAGAAAGTGACACATCCATGTCTTTTTAAAATATACTGCAAATCTAGGTGTTATATAAATGCTGTGAAAGTATGAAAACAATCCCTGCCCTCAGACACGACCCCAGCGCATCACACCTGGACCTTCCGTCCTAAAAATGTTGTAACAACCCACCGCAAGGCTGTCCTTCTGTTGCAAAGATGTCAGGAAGCAAATGTATCATTATGTCATAACAAAGCATTCCTACGTTTAGGAAAATTAGAGACGACTGACTAAAGGTTTTATCTTTCTGCATTTTAGTCTGAATTAGAATGTCTTTTTAGCTCACCTCAGCACTGACTGACCAACAGCAATTGCTTTTACCGGTGAGTTTACCAAGTTACAATAGTAGGCTTCATTTAGTTACCTGTGGTTGGTGTGGCTGTGTGTCACTCTGTCAGTCAGCGTGAGTGAAAGAGGAGATAAAAAAAACTGTATTGAGGTGATTTTGGTAAGTTGGTACTTCCCAAATATATCCATATAGACCTTTCCAATAATTCACCAGAAAAGTGAAATATGTTCAGAGTCAGACTTTCAATTTCTATAGAAAGTGTTTGTAGCTCCAAAATGTAATAGTAAAAAAAGACACAAAAAAAACGTTACATTAAACAAAGAACATTCAGGTGGGAGAACGCAGGTGTCTCTCCATCACTCCTGTCTCTATGTTAAATGTACTTGAGCTGGAAACTCAACCCCGAGCTGCTCCTGAGTCTGACGGTGCTTTACGCTGCAGCTCTGCTATTTTTGTTCAAGCATGAGTGAAGTGATTTATACTGATCTGTGGTTGAAGCTGCAACTTGTTTACTGAGTATCATCGAGTTCATTTGGGCTGAATAATCATATATGATTGAACAAACTAAAACCTCAAAAATACTTAGAATAACTGTATGGAATTGTGTCCTTGTGCAATTCATCCTACATGAACATAAAAGTATAGATGTATAAAATGTCGATAGACTTAGGAATGTACATAAATAGAAACATAAGAAAACCTTTGCTTTATTTGCATCCAGCAGATGATCCAGTCAAACACTGAGCAGCTGTTTTTCTTCTCTCCTCTTTTCTTCAGACTTGACTACTCGGGCATCGCCCTCCTGATCATGGGCTCCTTCGTGCCCTGGCTGTACTACTCGTTCTACTGTTCCCCTCAGCCTCGCCTTATCTACCTCACCATTGTATGTGTCCTCGGCATTGCAGCCATCATAGTGGCCCAGTGGGACCGCTTCTCTACACCTCGTCACAGACCTACGAGAGCAGGTGCTCACCAGTAGAGGATAATAACCACTTTTTCAAGAAGTTGTTTCCTCTTTCATTTTCTGCAGCTGTTTGCTTGAGTTCGTGTTTTATGGTTCCACCACACATCTGTCAGTGTTTTCTTTCCCAAGCAGTTGTGATTATTTTCTTGCAGAGCAAACCAAAAAGTAGGGATAGGGTTAGAGACTGATAACACTGACAATGTGTGGTTTGCATGCTTCGTTTGCATGTCTTAAATAATTGTATTGAAATAATCTTTTCTGTCTTTTAATGTTTAGAAATATTGATGTTTTTTGGGTTTTTTTTTAATGACACCAATTAACTTAAGTCCATGCTTTTCTTAGGTGTGTTCATGGGTCTGGGACTAAGCGGCATTGTACCCACCATGCACTTCACCATCGAGGAGGGTTTTGTTAAGGCCACCACAGTCGGCCAGATGGGTTGGTTCTACTTGATGGGTGCCATGTACATCACCGGTGCTGGTCTGTATGCAGCTAGGATCCCTGAGCGCTACTTCCCTGGCAAGTGTGACATTTGGGTAAGCATTTTATATGTTTGTATATAAGAACTTTTTAGATTCATGGGATTAGTTACACAAATACCTTAGGATATCGTTTTTGTTTGATGTAGGAAGCTCATTGTAAAGAATCTTACTATTGTATGTATATTTCTTTCTCTCTCTGCCCCCTAGTTTCACTCTCATCAGATTTTTCATGTTCTGGTCGTGGCAGCTGCATTCATTCATTTCTATGGAGTTTCCAACCTGCAGGAGTTTCGCTACGGACTTGAGGGAGGATGCACAGATGACTCTCTACTCTGAGAGCCCTGACTGTGACTTACTCATACTTTTCTTTATAGCCCCACAAACAACACACACACACAAACACGCACACACTTAAAATGCTGCTGGAATTGAGTGTAGTCACTTGTTGCTCCTTGTACTTTTGATTTGCTAACATCCTGTTTGGGTTATTAGTTGTCAATCTGGTTTGGCTCGTTTCTGCTCCAATAAAGTTGCATTAACCAGCCAATAAAATATAGAGGGAACCTTCCACAGACACTACTTCTACAATAATTATGAAATTTAAAGTCTGCATTTTCAATGAGGACTTTAACCAAAAACACATTACTGTAACTTTTTGGTCAATTCTTAGAAACCCTCTAGTAGCCCAACTTCTCCATAGTCTGTTACCATTGTGCAAGGGGTATAAGAGAGTATTACTTTTGCTGTAGCATAGAGCACCAACTATAAACTATTCCCTTTTTGTCCCTTTCAGTTTACGTGCAGGTTAGAGCCAGGCAGGTGTATATTGTAGAGCAGGACCATTTAGGTGCTTCAGGGCTTACACACACACACACTTGTTTTAAGAGGATGCAAGTATGCACACATAGTGTATATGGATGTCACCAGATATTCTGTGCTGACGTTAACTGTACAGCTTTCCATTAAAACCTGTGGGACCACCACGAACCCACCCATAGCCCACTCTACAATAAAACAAAATGTACCCGAAAGCCCAGTCACTACTCTAAAATCCCATTGAAATAAAATACATTATTATGAAAGGAGTATAAATAAATCAAATCCCATATATGAGAAGTCTGAGTTACACATGGGTTAATGTTAGTCTGATTTGGACCAAAATTATTCATTGGCTGATTAGTTTCCTTGACTTTTATACTGAAATGCATAAAAGATGTTTTGCATTTGTTGTGTTATTTTAATTGACAAAAATCCCAAACAAATAATAAAAAATGCGAAAGTGAATAAAAACATGACAAACTGTAATTTTTCAGTCAGAAAACTCATTTCTGGAGTAATAGTTCATGGGCTTCGCACAATGTACAGATCTGGATCGGTCTTTTGTTTTTATTTTTTCTGTCTTTTTTTGTTCGGGGTTAGGTATTTTTCTTCTAGATTTCAGATGCAATGAGAGGTGTAAATATCAAATGCACCTGGGTGTATACCATGAAATTCGAAACTTTAAATCACTATATGGGGTTTAAAATGTGTTATGTATGATTGATATAAACTTTTAGTATTCCTGTGCCTTAGGCCAACGGAAATGTTTTTAAATGAAATGGCCTATCTTAACTGTCAAGGGAGCTTCAAGGATTTCCAGATGTTGACTTTTCATGTTTTCCTTGCCATAAATATACAATCAAATCATCATCGAACGTACAACTCCATTGATAGGTTGTATCAACTGCTGTTTAAGACTCCTTTTTCTAGATCAACTTACTCAAGCTTTATTACAAAGACTAAAACAACGTGTATTCTTGACTTTGTGTTTTGTCCTGTGTAGAAAGTGATAAATCATACATTTCACTGAAATGTAAACATAAATATTTATTAATGGTAATCTTGGAAAATTATTGTAATAAATTTTTTTCCACATGTACAAACATGGTGTCCAGTTGTCTGTAATTTGTATTCAAAGGTTCCTGTGAAACAAGCAGCTGATGAGTTTTTTACTCTTAGCAGTGTGCACTTGTTATATTTAGAAACAAGAGACCTTTGAATTTAAAATGTCACATGAACAGCGAGCAACTGAAGACAACAGGATTCGTCAACTGATGCTCATTACTTCTCCATTACTACAAATACTGTTAGCATGTTGTCTTTAAAACAATTTAATGACCTCTACAGAGATTTATGTCTGACGCATACAAATCTTATAAACAACAGCTCCTCTTCATTTCCTTGTCATGCAACGTTTGCAGCTGCAGTGGCAGGAAAGATGTGTGGGTGTGGTCACAGCTGGTGATGATCATAGAAAATTTGGCATAATTGTGTCAAAATGCCTGATCATCAGTATAAATCAGATGTAATTAGAGCCTTCACTATCATTTTTCAATTTATAAAAGTACATTCATTCTCTACCTCAATACAGGTCTGCTTCAAGATCAAGTGATGGTAATTAATGATACAATTGTGCTCATTTTCCCCCCCTTAAATCCTGAGTTCAAAAACATCTGAATGTTAGGACTTTATACAGTGATGAATTTGGCAAAATACTGAGTGAAGCAGACTTGATGTTGGCTTGCTGAGTGATTAATCTGATATTGCACAGTGTCACATACCCAGTGAATTCCATTTGACACTTCTGTCCGGATCATGCTTTACATAGAGTCCCCATTATCTTAATGTTAATCAACTTAAAAACGTACAAACTCATCACCTAAACTTGACTAACTGAACTTTGTCCTAATACAGTTTCTAAATGTTCAGCACATGGGAAGAACTCTTACACTGCTGCTCTGTGCTGCAATTTTTAAGGTCACATGTATATCATGTAGTATCCCACAGTTTCATGAACCAAATACTTAGTAATCCCTTTGGTAGTAATTTTCTACGTATAATTTTACGTTGAGTTGTTCGTCGTGTAATTTTTACTTCGTTTTCATACTACTTTGTACTTCTATTATTCTACACTTTATTATAGAGGGAAATGTACTTTTTAAAGCTTTTATTTCAGAGCTGTCACTGTTAATAACTTTGGAGATATTATTTTCAGTGAAAAGAAAGAAGAGTTCTAAAATATGATTCATTGCTACACATTATACAATCCAACAGAAAAGAAAATACTTTATAGTAACGATATTTTATTGCTGATTAACTACCACGGTCCCATATGTGTATTTTAACAGTATAATGATGCTAATAGAGCATTGCATTGGCAGAGGCGATCCAAAAATCCAACACTCAAAGGAGTTAGTCTGCTGCTTAATGACCACTTTTACTAATACTGTATTTTTTGGTAATTCAGACATTTTGTTGAAGGACTTGTTCTTGTAATGGAGGATACTTTCATTGAATCGTCAACTTTGGTAATATCACAAATTCACAATTTATCAGGAAATTATTATTATTTAACATTTTAGAAAGCTTAAGTAAGAACATTCTGAAAAAGATTGTAAACTGTGGGTCTTAATATCAAATATAGATACTTTTACTTTACACCTGTTTTCTAAATTTCTTCTGACAGATTGTAGAATATAAAGTATAGATTTAAAAAATGTCCACCTCAGATTCTCGAGTCTGTTTAACCAGGAACCAAAGTACAGCCTGTGTTTCTGGACGGGAACATTTAGTGGCTGGTACACTTCAGAAGCAGCTAGTATGCTAGATTAGCTTGAGCAAACCTCTCTACCGTACGATTGTTTTGTCGTTGCCACCGCTTGTTTTTACTTCAACAAATAGGTACGTCGAGTTTAAATCTTTTTCAAGTGTCTATAACTCATGTATATGTTTGTATAATGAAGCCATTTATTGTACAATAGGAGGAAGCAGTGCTAGCATTGACGTTAGCATAAATGACAGGGGCGGGGCTTGCGTTCAGAGCTACTGTCAGGCTAATAGCTAATGAGATGAAACTTAAACTAAAATGAGGTCATATTTCTAAGCGGACTTCCGCACTACAAGGGTTAAATGTCCGCTCAGTCTGTGCTGCTCATCGGACCGTAGCAGTCACTGTCTGTAGTGCATCATCACCATCACTGTGCTCCTCTGTTTGTCAGCGCTCAGTGATGGACGACACGGAGCAGACCAAAGACAGCACGGACCGCTCCGACCTGGTTTCTGAGGACGGTAAGAACAGCAAGTCGGTGCTGTGCCAGCGCTGCGGGTCTAAAGTGCTGTGCCCGGGGATGGCTGTGTTTGCAGAGAAAGAGGTATGATGTAACACACGTGCTTTGCTATGGCCCTTTTCTCATGAGCACAGTCCGAATTGTTCAGGTGAATAAAACCCATTCATCTTCCCTCACGACCAATGTTGGAGCCCCCACCCCCCAGGGTTGTGTGGGTTCAGCTCCTCTTTTTACTCAATACGTTCTAACGTATTCTGATGATACAGTCGTAGTATCCCTGTCAAGTGATTCACACACACCCAGTGAGTGATTATAATGCTCTTCAGATTAACCCAGTGGAAACAGAAGAGATTGTATTTGGCTCACCTTCTGACTCTCATAAAGTATCTCCTTATAAATACTTGGGTGTCATGATTCACCATCTCTTATCATGGAAAGATCACATTGAACCTGTCTGCAAAAAGACAAAGCAAAGAATCTGTTTCCTCCGCCGCCCGAGGTCTTTTGGGGCGAGCAGACAAATTCTTGTTTAGTTTTTTTACGTATGTGATTAGGAGTGTTTTGCAGTACTGTAATGGTTCATGGTACGAGTCTCTGTCCACTACTTTGAAATCAAAGCTGCTCAGCCCAATTTAAAATCTGCTCAAAGATTGTAGGCCAACCTCTGGAGAAAATCTATGAATCAGCTTGCCATAGTAACATACTAAGATTGGCCAACAACATTGTTTCTGATCCCAATCATGTCCTGAACAGTGAATATAGATTGTTACCATCCAACCGGAGATACAAGGTTCCACGATTAAATATGGAACTTAATCCCAGATCAAATGTACGTTGAAGGAGTGTCATCTTCCTTGTTTTATAATGTTAAATGTTTGTTGTGTTGTCTTTTGCGTTTACTTCTTGTGATATGGATGTTATGATAAATGTATGATTTTTTTGCTTCTAGGCTTGATTTTTTTCTGCCTGCAATGTTGTAAATGGAGCTGCTATATGACACAAAACAAATTTCAGATGCGTTCTGACATGGTAGTATTATCATCATCATCATCATTATATGTCACTTTGTATCAGTGGGCTGTAGACAGTGACCTTCAAGCTCAGGACAGTACTGCATAATTAGTATTAAATGTGTCTGATAGAAGCCCAGTTCCAAGGTGCATCACAGGGAAACAAAACCAGTGGTGAAAACATGCAAATAGACTGGTTCCTTTTAACCTGAGAGATCAACAGGGTAAAAAACCTAAAACACTGATATGTAGTGTGGAGCAAGGTAGTTTAGAGCTCAAACGTAGGTGCAAGTTTGACGTGGACTGTTTTTTGTCTCTTGATTGATCATATGCAACTAAAACATTTGTATCAGACTTAGATACATGGGAAACGTCTCATGTACATACTAGCTAAAAAAACCGAAGGAAATGCACACCTGTATTCGAGCTCTGTTAAGTGTTCTTATGTTAACAGAGGCTGTGTTTTCTCCCACCAGCTGTTCCTCCCCTCGATGCGGAAAAAGAGTGGCCTCAGTACCACAGATGGCTCAGTGGATGGGGACACTCTCACCACCCACTGGTTCGTGGACGACATGTACACTTTTGAGAACGTGGGCTTCACTAACGACGTGGGGAGAATTAAGTATCTCATCTGTGCAGATTGTGAGATTGGACCAATCGGCTGGCACTGTTTGGATGACAAGAAAAGTTTCTACGTCGCTGTGGAAAGGGTGAATCATGCGTAGTGTTAATGCTGATATGATCCCCACAAGAACTTTTTTGTTTTTAAATGTGTTGGCAGGCTGTGCAACTTTTTTGTGGATTTACACTCTGAGTTGACTCCGAGCAACGTAACACATCACACACACTCACACAGCGACAACAATGTGACCATTCTGCTCTAATAAAATCATTTTTTGGGAAGGTGTTGATGTCGTCCCCCAGCTGTTTCCTGCAGAATGCCAGTTTCTTTTTCTCAGTGTCTTTTAATCTCATCTCATCAGTCATGTTGATGGAATTGAGATATCTGTGTGGAGTCTGTTTACAAGAGTTAGTGCTCAATAATGTGTGGAATAGTTGTGTGTTAGTGTTGCTTGTAAATGATCTGGGAACATCCTCTACCACTGAATCAAACAACAAGCAGGAAGGCAAAAAGGTACATATACATAAAGACAAAGACGTATACAGTATACATATTCATGACAGACATTTAAAGGCAACACTATCTGCTATGGAACCAGTCAGTTACTAAACCACCAGCTGCTTTTCGGGGTCTTGTTAGTGGGAGTCTAATCAGCAGACAGACTGTTCAGTTATTTACACATATCAACATTCATTAAACTGCATTAAAAAAGTTGTGTCCTGAAACATTTAGTCAATCAGCAGTAAATGAGACATTTCTGATAACTGATTTAACCTATAAGAAGATTAAAAAGGAAACTTTGTTAAGTTATGGCGTCTCAAATAATGAGGATTTGTTAATGTCCGTTATTTAACATTGTAAATGAAATATACCTTTGGATTTTGGACTGTGCATCTAACAAAACAAACAGTCTAAATACGACTGGTGGATGATCCTGGAAACTTGTGACTTCATTGTTTTTTTTTACCTTAAATAAGTGAATTGGTTACTATTTTAATAGATTATTCAATTCTGTAACTAATAAATTGATGAATCCCTATACAGTTACTCATTGTTTTAAAGTGTCCAGTCTGTGATAGTGTGTATTTGCCCTAAAGAAACAGGGAGTTGATTCCATGCTAACATCAACACTTGAGATTCAGTTTGCTGCCTTTCTTTTTGTTTAGAAGGCCGTGGCTACAGGAGCTATTTGCCCTGAAACTAGTTAGTGAAACATTTTCAGTTTTGTTGGAGCATATGCATAGTCTTACAACTCTCAAGTGCTGAAAGAAACAAGTGCAAACCCTGTTACAAATTGCTCAGTGTACAACAGTAGTCTGCTATTCAGTCATGCAGGAAAATGAATGTCACAGGATTTAGGGCTTAGCCAGATAACTTTATTTACTGAATTTGAACTTGAACTTGATCAAATCTAACCTGTTAACCCTAAAATGTGTCAGATCACAGTAGTGTGGACAGGCCATAATAATAAAGAGATGTAGATAGTGTTTGATGAAAAACCATAAATATACTATAAAGGGCACAAACGGTAGCCGTAAACAGTAAAAGACATTTACACGAAAAGAGCAGCATCAACCACACAGCACCACATTACTGTGGCTGCGCTCACTGAAGAAATATGTCGTATGAAAACAGTTCAATATTTGTGCAAGAGAGACAGTGTGTGTGAAAGGAGGGGGATAAATTAGGTAAACTAAACGTTTATAATCTCCACACCTTCAGTATTTTGTGATGAATTTGCTGTATGATCCGGTCCATTGTTATTTTGTGTGCTGTGAAAAGCTCCTCCCACACCGAGCCAGTGACAGTGGTGCTGTAGTCAGCTGAGTGAGGGTGGTGGAGCTGTGTGCTTCTCTTTGTGTGTTTTACAGAATAACAAACCATCACACTTCTCGAGTGTTATTTTTGGAATATTTTTTTAAAGGACAGTAGGAAATTTGTAATAACACTAGTCACACATTTGTTTTATTCTTTTAAGGGATTGTATCAAATTTGTGAGATCTAATTGCTGGTGATTAAGAAAACTTGACATTATTGAGGTAATAAAAGGACAGAGCTAATCATGTGCTGGCTATGCAAAGGATGTGCAGAATTATTTTGTACATATTGATTAAAAAGTTCAAAAAATGACTCAATCACTTGGAACAATTGGACAGGAGGCAAGTGGTTATATAACAAACACAGAACAGGGACATGTAAACCCGTCTCATGTAGAGTGAAACAAGTGAGGTGGTAAATCCTGCCTGTGACAGGGGAAATCTATGAGATTGTGTCAAATATTAATATATATTATAATATATAATCAAATTTACAGTATATAATCATACATTTACAGTCTGATTCTCCAGACGTTTGTTGATTCTCTCTGAATGCAATACAAATACAACAGAACAACAACAACAAAGTTTAACAAAGTCAAATCATTTTATTTATATATATATATTTTTTTACAATTATTTATATCAGAAATCACAAAATACACCGAAGATATTTTATGATAACCCTTCAGTGCCTCCACTATATATATATATATATATTATATGAGTCGAAACAAAAAATGAATGTAAAATGCTACTTGACTGTTTGGTGGAGAAAAACATCCATGAGGTGAGGATTGTAGTTGTTTATGGTCGGAAGACTATTTAGCAAGTGACGTAATGCACATCGACATGATTAAACGCGTGGTTTTGCCAGAAAACACGTTTAAAACATGTACATGTTCTGTTCTATAGACGCTATAGCCGCTTTACGCATGATGCTTTCAGGGGCTGGTTCGGTATAAACGAATTAAAAGGTTTCTTATAAAAACATAAACAGTCCAACTCTCACCATGTGACTGCGGTCTCCACCAATCAACGAGCTCCTCTAGACCATTTAAAAACGAAGTGCCGGTCGGCGCGTAGAGATCTGCAGGGTGTGCTCGATTAGGGTCACCCGACGTCCCGTCAGGCGCGTCTATTATGTCGACACAGCCGGGCGGGGCCGATCCAACTCATTCTTCCGTTTGTTAAGCGACGGATTTGCGGGCGAAGGGGTGAGAGGAATCAAGCTCACCCAGCAGGGAGCGATCATCTGTGAGGAAACCACGGAACCAATAAGCTTTATAATCCCCCAACTACAGAGTTATATAGTCACAAAGTGTTTGCTGCTATTTGTTTTTAAATGGGATTATAATGACGTTGAATGCGTTCTGCTGCTCTAAAGCAGCCCCGCAGGTATTTTAACTCCTCTGACAGATATGGACACGCACCACTTGTGCCTGTTAAATATGTTTGTGGATAGTTATAAACACAATCAGTGTTAAAAGGTGCAACCCTGATGTTCAATGTGATGCAGCAGCGTCCCAGCAGCGATCAAAAGTGTGGCCTCATTCGTTTTGTGGGTGTCTACTTTCTGAGGCGGAGGAGCACGCTCCCTGGCTGTCACGCTCTCGTCTCCAACTCGATAATTCGTCCGTGGGCTCATTGAAGTGGAGCGTGGACATGAACTGAGCGATCTGTCCCCACGACGACAGCAACAACAATAACAATAAAAAAAACATCCAGCGGGAGCCACAACAAAGATGCGACCATGACTCAGCCGCAGCAAAATGAGTTCATTCCTCCCCCGGAGTGCCCAGTCTTTGAGCCCAGCTGGGAGGAATTCGCCGACCCGTTTGCGTACATCAACAAAATACGACCCATCGCAGAGAAAACTGGCATCTGCAAAGTCCGCCCGCCGCCGGTGAGTGGTCCCAACAGTATTCACCGGCAACCCAAGTGGATAGTTTCCTTGCTTCGGTCGCGTGTGGCCGTGGCTAGCTGTTGTTTTTTTAATAGCAGGCAAAGTTGTGTGTTTTTAGACAGGTTTTTCAACATGGCGGATTGCGGCTGCGAGTTGAATTGTCAGCCCGAGCCTGCGAGAGTGTTGCGTTTGTTTAACAGCCGCTACCCAGGAACTCTCAGACTCCGTCCATTCAGGAGGAAACTCGTGTCCCGGTCAAGTTTTGTCCCGTTTTACACACTGTCGAACGTGACCCTGTGTTTAAAGTCACCTTTGGCGACATTTTCCTGAAATCTAAATCCAGTCGCTGAACTTTGCACAAATATGACACGGATTGTTTACATTAGCGCAGAAATAACCGCTTCCTGGAGTCTGCGCACGGTTTCGACCCGTGGAGATAGAAACTAGAATGTCGTCTTTTCTTTTCAAACAGTTAAAATGTCGTGGCTAAACTTCACCATCGGGATTTGACAGGTTTAGCCAGTGTGAGGTAATCGAGCCAGGGTTAATTAGGCCTGTTTAAAGCCGCGGTTGTGTGACATAAACGGGGGATAACGTTACCTACGTGCTCGCTGACCAACTGTCTATGGAGAAATGGGGTCGCACGATCGACGTCGTCTTTAATGGACACTGTCTCTTTTTATTATTATTGTGTATCTTTGAATGCACTTAAACCCGCTTTTAGTCTTCGTCGTTGACGTCCTCAGTTTGTTAGCAAAGCCTTTCAGGCTCCCACTACAACGTAATGGCGTTATTATGAAAACAACTTGTGAAAACCATTGGCTGTCTTTTATAGTATTTTATTACTCTCATTGGACGATCCTGTCTCTAATCCACATCTCAGGTCGTAGTGGTAAATTTTTTTATAATAACTAGAAATCTCTCAGCACAGTAAAGAAGATGAAATAATTTCATGAACGTCCACCTAGCTACTTAAAAAGATAGGAATTTAATCTTGCATTGACCTTATTTCGGATGCACTGTGGGAGAGGAGGGCGTTCAAGGGTGTGTCCAAGCCTCCACGCAAATTAGATAAAGGACACATTCTGCCTAAATAAATGATACCATGGCTGACGACTAATGTGATTTCTGCCAGATGTATCCCCGAAAAGAAAAAAGACGTGAAGGGTCCTGGGTGAATTGCTTTCTTGGATCTGCATCAGATAACATGAGACTCATCTGAAAGCAGAAGTCAGGAAGCTGTGAAAGCCTATTTTGCATGTTCTACCAGGAAGGGAAGGGGTATGAGCGACTGAATTGTTGTTTATTTTTAAAAATGGTGGACGAGGGACTGATCTCAGGGTTTGCTGGTGCACAGGCCGAAAACACACAGCTCATGTAAACAAAAGAATGTGTAGAATAGATGCTGCTTGTTTAGGTTTTTCCTGGTGTGTAACCGAAGGGACTGACTTGTGCCTGAATTGCTTTTACTAGATTTTCACCACACTTCAATGCATATCTTTTTATAGAGACATTTTGTTGATTTCATCATTTTTAAATATATTAAGAGGTACAAGAGGTCGTGGCCCACTATTCTGCAAGACCTTCAAATATACTGGCTTCTTTATGATCGCAATGTGCATTTTATTTCTTACATACCATATACCATACCATATTTTATTTCTTACATACCATATGTTCAAGAAGCAACAGGTCAACAAATAAGTGCAAATACAATACCTATTCATCGGGTGTAAACTAGTATGTAAAATACGTGCAAATAGGAGAACTCCACTATTTCGCCTACTGTGTATACGCACCACTATCTGCAGTCTTGTGTCATGCACCATCAGTTTCTACTGAACATTCAGACCAAAATTTGGCTCTAGGGTGATGTGTGAGCCAAACAGACCAATAAACAATCTCAAATCGGAGCTCTTCTGAGTGGAAAGCCAGGACAATGGTGGACATCCCGGGGGCTTGTATGGCAAAGGCACACATTGCATACTCGTAAGATAGGATGTGACCTGATATCTCTTTTTCTTTGTCGCCATTTTTTCTCTTCTTTGTCGCTCATGTAAATGGTTAAAAAGGTTTGTGTTTTAAAGAGGAAGGGGATGTTGCCCCACAACCTGTTTTTGATCAGTGGTTTCTGGGTGCACAGTGTACTCATCGTTTCCTCCAGGGTTTTGCATGGTTTACATATTGACTGTAAGTGTTTATTAGTACATGCGCAAATTATTCCTTGCCATGTTATGGCTGTTATCGTGGGTATCGTCTCAGCACTCATATTTGTCAGTTTGTACAAGAGGAAACGCCTCTTAAGTCTAGACCAAAATTATGCTTCTAATTCTAAACGGTTGTGGTCAGACCTTTGCTCTGGGAATGGTCAGAAAACCCAGTCCGGTTCCATATGTTTCAAAGGCATTGTTTTTCTGTGGTCGGACATTTGTGAGTCTAATCCAGCATCGTCTACATATTGATAAGGTGCTGTTAATGCAGATATTGTTGTCCCTGTTCTGACTATTACTTTCAACCCAGGAAGTAAAAAGTCTGTCTAGACCCAGTAAGTCTAGTATTTTCTTAAATTTTGCATTTCTATTGCTATTCCCACTGTAACAGGTGGTCATTTATACAGAGAACTCTGACTATACTTCCACAAATGAACCATTTGTAGATGAAGATCCATTGGGATTGTTAATTTTTGAATTGGATCCAGATCTGTAGCCTAATTTCCAGGCACAGTTCAGTCAAGTCACATGAGCCGTACATAACTTGCATGCACATTTAGCTCATTGCTTTTGATAGCAGTCTAGTTTCAGAGGGAGTTTGTTTCCAAGATGAGAAAATGATAATTTTAGTGCAAGACTAAGATATTATAAAATTTTGTATTTGTCCAATTTGCTATGATTCAACTGCAAAAAGATTTTATGTATCTACACAACTAATTGGGAAATAAAAAATACTTTGATCTTTTAATCAATGACGTATAAGATTTGAAAAAAAAAACTGGAAAACATTTTTTTACCAATGCAAAAATCTGTTTTGTTATCTTTGATGCACTTAGGTAACATTTTTTCTCAGAAAGCCTTAACACTGAGATGACCCCAGAATCAAGCCATTAAAGAAAACATAACCATCCACCTGGTACGACAGGTGTAGTTATACATGCATGAAACTCATCTCGGAGATTAAAATGTTTCTGTCTGTTCTACATGACTCAGGGATTTCATGAATATTTGTAGAAATAACTGGATGATTTCAGCCGTGCATGTTCAGAGTTTTAGTCTAAGTAACACACAACAGCTCTTAAGCCAACAAGTAACAATACATTCATGTCAGTATATGACAGTGTTGACCGTTATCAGCCATATATTTCTAAGATAATACACTTTCTACCAAACTCAAAGTCAAAATTTCACACTTTGTTGTCGTCTTTCTTTGTAATAGTCTCACTCATGTGAAATCAGCAGCACTGTGGTGTCTCATTATTAAACCTTCAGAGTTCTCCAGTCTGGCAGGAAGTTGTGTGGTCTAGCATGAGCAGGTTTGTTTTCATTGAGTGTGCAAGTGTATCAATATCAGGCATGTTGGTGTTTAGTCTGTAAGTAAGAGTAGTTAAGTAGTTACGCTGCTATTGTAAACACCATCACACAGGCCTGGATAAATCTGATGGTCTCCTATCTTCTTTTTTTTGTTGAATCATATCTTGGTGATTCTTCTGTGGTTTGATAATAAACACATTTTATTCAAATGTTTTGACAAACTTTGTAAGTTTTAAATTGTAATATTGGATTCAAACAACATTTTGATTTAATTCAAATTTGTTTATTTATTTAGCAAGTAGTTTTGCTCTTGCCAAACATCCATACATAATATATGTAGCCTATATGTGTTAATAAAAATGTTACCTATTATACATCTCACCAAAAAGCATGTGTTGTTGTGTGGATCAGCCAAACCCAAAATAATTGCCCTCAGCTATTTGAATGTTGGCACATGAGATGGCTTCCTGTAGGCTTGGCTTTATCAACAGGCTCTGGGTTTTACTTGAAGAACTGCAGGTTACTGGCTGATCAGACCCGGTGTGCAGACTGAATTTGTGTTTAGATTGTTCCTCCTTGTCGACTCAAACCAGCAAAAAAAATGAGATAGTAAAATGCTTTAAAACATGTGGTCATTTATAAAGAGAATTTCGTCTATTTCCATGAATGAACCGTTTGTTTCTCCACTATCGATGAACCACTGTGGTAATGGATTTTTGAATTGGATCCAGATCTGAAGCCTAATTTCTAGACACAGCTGAGTCAAGTCACATGATCCCTTCACACACGCAATGGCTTCCTGTAGGCTTGGCTTTGACAAGTTTTACCTGAAGAACCACAGGTTACTGGCTAATCAGACCCGGTGTGCAGACTGGATTTATTTTTAAAATTGTACTCCTTGTTGAGCCAAACCAGGCCAGTTAAGAGGGTCAGATGGTAAAATGCTTTCAAAATACATATAAGTTTTGAGTATCAACATTCAAAAGGTCTTTATTTCCTCTGATTTTGCTGTTTATTTGTTGTGGAGAACTTAGATTGCGTAGGTTTTATGTATTAAAGAAAAAACCACAGCAATCTGAATGGTTTAATGTTTGTTCATTGAGGTAGTGTTTTATAAGATCAATGCCACATACACTGTCCAACTTTTGGCCATCTAGCTTTGCTCAGAGCTACAGTTCATGGGATATTTACTTATAGTCATTACTTCCGGCTTGTATTTGCATATTGTTCACATGGGGTGTGGTAGTACCCAACATATTATTACAGACTGACAAATCAAAAACAAAATGACCTTTTATTGTCTCATGTTTAAGTATGATCATCAAAGTTTTAGCCTCCTTTGCTTTAAAAAGTGTTTGTTTTTATTCACTCAGGATTGGCAGCCGCCTTTTGCCTGTGATGTTGACAGACTGAAGTTCACACCACGGATACAAAGGCTCAATGAATTGGAGGTTCGTTCATTTATCATGCATCTATTGAAGATACAGAAAATCTATTAAGTGTAAATGCTGCATTCAGTAAGAATTACAAATTATTGGACTTTTTTCTATGTCGTCTTTTGTTCTTATGTAAAACCTTTGTTTGATCCTGTTTTTAGGCTCAGACCAGAGTTAAGCTCAACTTCCTGGATCAAATGGCAAAATTCTGGGAGCTTCAAGGATGCACTCTGAAAATTCCTCATGTGGAAAGAAAGATCTTGGATCTTTATCAGCTGAATAAGGTATGTGCAAATTCTAGTTTCATAATTGTGAGGCGAGGAAGAGGACCACATACAATTCACAATGAAATTATACATTTGTGTGATCATTTACACATGTGACTGATGTAATACTGAACTTATGGTATCTGTTTGTCCATAGTTGGTGAATGAAGAGGGAGGTTTTGATGCAGTCTGCAGAGAGCGACGCTGGACTAGGATATCCGTCAAGATGGGCTTTGCGCCGGGCAAGGCAATTGGCTCTCATCTGCGAGCGCACTATGAGCGGATCCTCTACCCATATAACCTGTTCCATACTGGAACCAATCTGCCTGTACGTCACATATGTTTTCTTTTCCCAGCTGAGCAGTAGTAGCTAGACATGTTCACAGCCTGTTCACAGTTAAGTGGATGTTTTCTGGAAGAATTCATAGTTCACTCTAGGTCCTTTTCAAGGAATTCAGTATATTATTATGAATCCAAGGGTAGTACTGACTTTCTCTGCCAGCTCGGTACACACAGGATTGTTATAATTGACAGAAGTTTAAGTTTAATAGAGGAAATGTTGAATGACCTTACCTGAGATCCTTCATCGTTCCTTCACTCTTCAGTCATTCCAAGCATTAAAGCACTGATCAAAAGCAACAAAATATTACAAAAAGGTGAAACACCATCTTCAGAGGATGGTTGTAATAATATGGTCACTGTACAACCACTACAATACCTGTGCAAGCCAACAAGCATCAAAAATACAACATCTATCTAGAAAGTCTACAGAAATGTACTTTTTCAAGGTACTCTTTAGTGGATGGCTCTTGTGCAACATGTACAGTATTTAATCCAGTACAAACATTTCTGAGTTCATCTTTTCGAGGAGTAAGGTCCTTGGGGGGAAAAAATAATTTAAATCTCATTCAAACCATCTAACATGTCTTCTATCTTCAAGCCTATGCTAGCACTATTTTTTTGTGTCAAATCTGTGTTTTTTGAGAGCATGATCCAGGTTTATTTATTTAGATAAAATTTCAGGGAACAAATGTGGCTGGTTTTTAACCTGACTAGTTCAGTCTTTAATAAGGTGTCCCTACTTCTTTCCGTAGAAGGCCACCTTGACCAATGACACTAAAGATAAGGAGTACACCCCTCATGACCTGCCGCAGCGCCAGTCTGTCCAGCCTCAGGAGACCTGCAGCATTGCTCGCCGAGCGAAACGAATGAGATCTGAAGTGAGTCGATCAATCGTTCTCAGTATTTCTGATATTGTCACACCAATCATATAAGCCATATATTTCCACATTAGTCATCTGCTATACTAGTGACTTGTTTATATGTTCAACGCTTACCTTTTCTCTCTGGCACTGTGATTCTGACAGAGAGGTTGTTTTAAAACGGAACCTGGTGAAGATTGTGAGAATCGTCCCAATCTCAGGAGGAGGATGGGAACATTTGCTGTCAAACCAGAGCGTGGTGAGGACAAAGACAGCCAGTGCTGATTGATTTATCAAGGCAACATCAATGTTGTGATTGGTTAAAATGAGTGATACTCTAAGAGAATCTTAAATGTTGGATTGAGCCTTTATCAATGTCTTTCAGTGAGAATGGCGATCACACAGGTGAAAAAGGAGCCCATTGAACATGAGGATCCAACAGAATATGAAGAAACTTTATTAAAACCGATCATCAAACCTCCCCAGAATAAAGTAAGTTTATTCTATGCTACTGAAATTATAATTAACATCACCATGATTCTAATACTGTAGAAATAAAAAGAATGGATGATCCTTACCCTCTGCTGTCAGTTATATGTATGAAATAAGATTTCACATCATAGAACAAAGGCAGAACTGCTGTTCTGTGTTCTCAGGTGGACCAGTACATGTGCCAGGTATGTGGCAGTGGGACCGCTGAGGAACGCCTGCTGTTGTGTGACGGCTGTGATGACAGCTACCACATTTTCTGTCTGATCCCTCCCCTCCACGATGTTCCCAAAGGCGACTGGAGATGTCCCAAGTGCCTGGCTCAGGTGAGTTTCCAAAGCTCCACCCCGCAGGGAGCTAAACCCTGAAAGAGCAGCTTAATTGGAACCCAAGACTAGAAGCTCCCGTCTGATATCCACAAACATAAAAGAGAAGCAAGAAGTTTGTGTTTTTACTTCATATTCCATATTTTCTCTCGCAGGAATGTGGCAAACCTCCTGTCGCTTTTGGCTTCGAGCAGGCCGGCAGGAGCTACACCCTCCAGGCCTTTGGAGACATGGCCGACTCCTTCAAGTCGGATTATTTCAACATGCCAGTTCATGTGAGTTTGCAGCACCCATTGACTGATATTGTTAATTGATATCCAATTAGTTTCCATTTGACACATAATCATGTGTCATCGTTTCCAACGTCTTTTGTCTTTTTTGCGATGCACTAATTTCAGTAAAAGTAGCCGTTGTTCAACATTTATTAGCGCCAACAGCAATATGATCAGTTTATTTTAACTCGCCATTATTTGAAATATGCACACAGTGGCAAAGAAACCCCAGAGCCAACTAGGGTTATGGTGTAATTGCACAGTGGCACAGACACACATACGTAAACCTGAGTTTAGCAGAAAAGACGGAAACTAACATGGCAGAAATATGACTTCAGGGCATGATTGGTAAAGATAATATTATATTACCCCAAAGATGACATCTCCAGCACAGTGGAAATAAAAATCTCTTTCTTAGCTTTCGTTTCGATGTCTCAGTTTTACTGTATTTACTGCATTTTGCACCAAATATCAACATGCACCGAATATTCCAGTACGTGAAAATGATCTATTTTTATCCAAGAAAAGCTTTCCCGAGACAAGATGCAGAAATTGGCAGATTTTGAAAGGGAAACAATCTTGTTCTTTTATTTGGTTTTATGACTTTGGTCTGGAACAAAGGAATGCTTTGATAACACTTGGAAAACACTACCAGCAAAAGTCCTGTTTGTCTTATCAAATACTGGAGGGGGTGGGTGGGTGTAGCCAGACAAACAGACCTTCTGTATTACAAGTCAAAGAAAGACAATTTTTATCCAGCCAAATTCGTCAAAACAACAAAAAAAGCTGTTCTTTATATTAGTCCAAAAAAAATCCAAGCTCAAATTCATACGTGTGTATCAGTTCTTCTAAGTTCGTGTCGCCAATATATTTGTGTTTTCAATACAGAGCTTTTTGTGTGTTTTTTTTTTTTTTTTAGATGGTTCCCACAGAGCTGGTGGAGAAGGAGTTCTGGCGTCTCGTCAGCACCATCGAGGATGACGTCACCGTGGAGTACGGAGCAGATATTGCCTCCAAGGAGTTTGGGAGTGGTTTCCCTGTGAGGAACAGCCATTTTGAGCTCTCTCCTGAGGACGAGGTATAAACCGTTGTCCTGGTGATGTTGTTTGTTACACTTGTGTACTGTCAAAATTCATTTTGGTGTTAATTAGATGTCTTTCAGCGTTACTGAAAACTATAAGGTGTTAGCTTGTGTCGCCTTAAAATCTAGATAATAAATTAGTGATCATGATCATACAACAATTATTGAAGAATAAAAACATGTCCACCTTCAATACTGAATAAATATTTGTTAAAATGCAAAAATAAAAACTGAAATTCTCAGTTGTCAGAGGATTTGGGCTTTTGTCATCATATCTTTCAGGACTTCCTACACCAGTGTACTTTCTTTGACCTGGGAATTAAGACACATGAACATCACGGATATTGTGTTTTCAGATATGATGTGTTTTCAGTTTACAGGGCTTGTTTTGAGTGTTGAGTTGTGTCTCTCACCTGCAGCATTACCTGACCAGTGGCTGGAACCTGAACAACATGCCGGTGCTGGACAGCTCGGTGCTGACTCACATTACAGCCGACATCTGTGGGATGAAGTTACCATGGCTGTATGTGGGAATGTGCTTCTCCTCCTTCTGCTGGCATATTGAGGACCACTGGAGCTACTCCATAAACTATCTTCACTGGTAAAGTGTCCTCATTTAACTTCATAATGAATCAATAATAGTTGTAAATAAAAGATTGTTTTGTTACACCAGGAACAGATTATTTCACCTGGTCAGAAAATTTGATTTGTTTCTGAAATATCCCAAAATCTAAATGCACTGTTTACACAGCATGGCGGGTGGGTCAGAACTGATATAACCTTCTTCTACTGGAGTTTACTGAAGATGTTTGACCATATGTGTAGGGGGGAGCCAAAGACGTGGTACGGGGTCCCTGGTTACGCTGCAGAGCACCTCGAGTCTGTCATGAAGAAACTGGCCCCTGAGCTGTTTGAGTCCCAGCCAGATCTTCTTCACCAGCTGGTCACCATCATGAATCCCAACACACTGATGAACAACGGCGTCCCGGTAATAAGCTCAACCTCACAACCATTCAACCATTCAACCTTCAGTGGGATGAAGTTTAAAAAACAGGGACTAAAACGTACAACTTGTGATTTTGCTGTCCTTACTCTTCATTAGATCTATCGCACCAACCAGTGTGCAGGCGAATTCGTCATCACCTTTCCCAGAGCTTACCACAGTGGATTCAACCAGGGTTTCAACTTTGCTGAAGCCGTCAACTTCTGTACAATGGATTGGGTAAGAAGATGATTCATCATCTGTTTGCACATCACTAGCCATGTTTTTGTTTTAATATATATAATTATATATTATATATATATAATAATTGAATACCCCTCGTATCAGACGATTATACTCTGATAAATACGCAATTATAAATACTATGTTCCATTTCTGCTCATAGATCCTACTAAATCGTACACACTGGATCCTTAACATTAAAATATGCTATAATATATCAATTCATAGAAGAAAATAAAAATGAAGAAAAGACATACAGCATATACAAAACAATTAATTTATGGAGTGGGAACATTTTACTTGAAGGAACAGGTATTTATTATTATCAATGTTGTTACTATATATTTTTTCTGCTGCCTTAGGGACTTACCTTTGTGTTTTCTGACAGATGCCCATTGGCCGTAACTGTGTGGAACACTATCGCCAGCTGAGCAGGTACTGTGTCTTCTCACATGACGAGATGGTTTGTAACATGGCCTATAAAGCAATCACGATGGATGTGGACCTGGCGTCAGCAGTGCAAAAGGAGATGACGCTCATGCTCCAAGAAGAAGAACAACTAAGACAGAAGATTAAAAAAATGGTGAGCAGCTCTTGTCTGAAGGGCCTGTTGTTTTTATTCATATATATGAGTAAAGGGTTAAACTGGTGGCATCATGTAGCTTCTGTATAGAAAACTTAATTTAAAAACACATTTTGAAGATATTAATCATAGTAGATCCAAAGATGTCGTTTAGGAGCCAACACAGCTGTCACATTTAGCTCCTCTGTCTCCACCTCAGCTCTAACATCTGTGAACCTGTTTCCCCAGGGTGTGGTGCAATCAAAGCAAGTTGATTATGAGGTGCTCCCAGACGAGGAACGGCAGTGCACAAAGTGTCGGACCACCTGCTACCTGTCTGGCATCACATGCGCTTGTAGTCCCGGCAAGATGGTTTGTCTGTACCACACCCACCATCTCTGCTCGTGTCCTCGCAGCAACCTCACACTCCAGTGAGTCTTCACTCAGCACATCAACATAACAAACACTCACTTCCTGTTTTTTGGGGTTTTTTTGTGTTGCATCACTTTTTCTTAAATTTCATAAAAGCAACTTGTTTTTCAACTTTGAATATAATAAAAAATGCTTACTTCATTTATCACTGCTACTTTATATTTTCGAGCATAATTCATTAATATAACATCTCACAAAATGTGTGAGGGTTTCGCCCACATGTAGGAAAATTATGCAAATTCAGCATTTTTTGTCAACAATTAAATATTTTGGTCAGAGAGCAAATAAAATGCATTTTCTGAGGCAGTGACTTAGTAATATCTTATCTTAAAAAGCTCAATTTCCTAGAAATGATATATAATATAATGTAATCTTTTAAAAAATCATATGCTTGCATGTTGCTGAGGTGAGACAATGAAACTATCAGTGTTACATAAACAACCAAGATCTTGGGTTTTGTGGTGGTAGTTGTAGTTTCATGGTCCGTTCTCTATGAAAAGAAGCCGTTCAATGTAAAAGTGCCTGCCTTGTGCACAATTTCTCATCCAATTTCACACCCTAGGTTTATTTAGAAAGAATGAGTATTTACATTTTACTTTAATAAACCTAGGAAAATTCAATAATCATAATAGCATATTCATTGTCTTGCATTGTTTTTTTCCTAGTTACAAGTTTACAATGGATGAGTTGTACCCCATGATGGCATCAGTGAAGGTGCGTGCAGAGTCGTATAAAGACTGGGTCTGTAGTGTTCGGGAGATCCTGGAGAACAAAGGAAACAAGAAAAAAGGTTAGTTGGAAACTCTAAAATGTCCAGGATACTACAACAGTGTTAGCACGAATCTGCCTTGTCCTTTTTTTGTTTAGATACTCATCAGTACACAGTCAGCTTTCATCGCTGTTTTATATAACGTAACCCTATAAGTAAAGCAGGCTGTTGACACATTATTTCATATTAAAAGGTACACGTTTTTCCGAAAAAGGATCAAAACCGCTTATTACTTTATTCCACCCCTGTCATTTGAGTGACATATGTAAACATCGACTGACCGTCTGTGTGTTTATTTTTCTGAAAACTAAAAATTACGATTTTTCTGGTCAGGTTTGGAAGAGCTTCATAGTTTGGTGGAACAGGTGGAGACAAAGGTGTTCCCACTCACCAGCTCCCTGGATCAGCTCCGCACCGTCGCCACAGAGGCGGATAAAGTTGCTGCGATGGCACAACAGCTTCTCAATGGAAAGAGACAGACGAGGTAGAACAAATAAAAACGATTTGAAATGTTTGATTGCATCGATAGGAGTCAAAGTCAGACCATAACACAAATATTCAATCTATAAAAATCTGCTTCATTGATTCTAACCTACAGCAGATTTTGCTAGATTCTAAATCAGTATTGCGATATTGTCACCTCTCGTTTGTTGAACACAAGTGACATCTTTCCAGTGTGTTTTAATGTGAGCTGGCTCCCATTAATCTTAATTACTGTTATTGACTCTGTTGTCTTACTATAGGTGTTAGCAGGGCTCATTTACTGGTAGTGTTTTCTATTTAACCTGCCAGACAAATGTGGCTACATGCTTGACTTATTTTCAAGGGGCCAACTTCATAGTTTTAAGTGAAAAAAGTATTATTATTGTTACTATTTATGTAATTGTGATATCTGCCCTTTATTGGTCTGTTGAGCAGTTTTCCTCTGTTGTAGGTATCGTTCTGGAGGAGGAAAATCTCAAAACCAGAACGAATTGACTGTGGACGAGCTGAGGTCTTTCGTCCGACAGTTGGACAACCTGCCGTGTACAATCCGACAGGGTCCGTTACTGAAGGTCAGTGAGCTTTTATTTGAATAGTTACTGTGTATATATATACACACATATATATATATATATATATTTTTTTTCTAAATAACAGACATTTGAATATCATAAAGATTTTAATTTTGGGTAACAAGCAGTGTTTTCAATTTAAGTGAGTGAGTGAAGTTATTCAAATATTGTGTTATATATATATATATATATATATATATATATATATCCAATAAGTCAAATGCTGGTACTGAATGCTTACTCCTTATGACCTCCAGGACCTATTGACCCGGGTGGATGACTTCCAGCAGCGCAGTGAATGTCTCCTCTCTGACGAGACTCCTAGCCCACTGGAGCTGCAGGACCTGCTGGATGTGAGTCTGGGCCTGGACGTGGAGCTACCCCAGCTGCCCCTGCTGAGGGAGAGACTGGAGCAGGCTCGCTGGCTGGAGGCCGTGCAGCAGGCCAGCAGCTGGCCCGACAACCTCTGTCTGGACACCATGAGGAGGCTGATAGACCAGGGCGTGGGTCTGGCCCCTCACAGCTCCGTGGAGAGAGCCATGGCTCGTCTGCAGGAGCTGCTGACGGTGTCGGAGCAGTGGGAGGAGAAGGCTCTCAGCCTCATCGAGGCTAGGTGAGGACGCAAAGCCGCAAAGGACCTGTAATGTTTACCTCTTCCATCCCTCAGTTTCTATAGCTTCATTTTACTTTTTTGTTAATCCTGTAGCTGGGTTTTTGGTGAAGAAATTGGACTGGTTGGTAACATGACCTGGTTACAAATCAGATACGGCTGCTTCTTCGTGAAGTAGTTTTTGTTCCTGGTGTTCAGTGTGTAAGTTGAATTCCCAATAGATTGAGCTAAAGCCTTTTTCATGTGAACGAGTCTTATAAACTCGCAGTGTCAGGGACAAAAGTTGAATAAGTTTCAGCATTGAAAATAAATAACCAAACATAGTCGAATTACAAAAATAACTAATTGTTGTGTGAAACCGGCTTAAACTCCAGACAGTGCAGAGTGAAATGTGCCATGTCTGCAGAGCCGGATCATAGTGGATAAAGAGGATCATGCTGTGGTTCTAGTGCTTAACCCATTAATGGCTCCACAGAGAGGACGCACTGTAGAGCACCAGACTCGAGCTCTTCAAATGATCTGATATTTGATCTTTCTATACAATTGTGGAAATAAATGCATTTCTCTTACTAAAATATCAGTTTGTACTGTTCTGTCTTGTTCTGTATTTAACTGATGGTGGTTATTCCTATATAAACCGAAGGTGTTAAAACTTGTTTCACTTCACAGGCCATGTCACAGCTTAGAAACTCTTGACGCTGCTCTACAAGAAGTAGACAACATCCCTGCTTATCTGCCCAACTGTCTGCAGCTGAAGGACGTCGTCACCAAGGCCAAGAAGTGGCTGCATGAGGCTGAAGCTCTCCAGGTAAAATAAATCTCCGCTATACTGAAGGATTTAACACTTGGCCAGAGATGGTGATGCTTGGATTGTTTATTTTGGGTTGCTGTGCTTGTAGCTCGGGGGACGTATTCCTGTGCTGGACAGCCTCTCTGAGCTGGTTCTCATAGCGGAGGGCATCCCAGTGAGGCTCAACCCACTGAGTCGTTTGGAGGCCCTGGTCAGTGACGTTCAGGCCTGGAAGGAAAGCGCAGCAAAGACATTCCTACTGAAAAACTCCCCTTTCTCTCTCCTTGAGGTAAACAGAGATATTGCTTGGTGAGAGTCATTTAAAATCATCTTGCCTGCTAGGACCGTCAGGTGATGTGTGTTTGCTTTTGTGTTTTCAGGTGCTTTGCCCAAGATGTGACGTAGGGGCCGGACATCAGAGGTCAAGATCTAAAAAATCTAAAGAGCCTCCACAGATAAATAAAAAAGCTTCAGCAAAACTGGAGTCTCTGTGTGACGTAGAGAGAGCGCTTTCTGAGAGCAAGGACTCCGCCTCTGCTGTGAGTGATCGTGTATTTTCAATTTCCACAACAACAATATTTGTACAACTTGACCCTGTAACAAATAGTGTAATCAGAGCTGCCAAAATGGTGAAATTATTGTTAACAAATTAAGGATTATTACTTATTAAATATACTCCATAAAAATCAAAAAACAAAAAGATACAGACTGAAAGTGCCTCACAAAGTGATCAGTAAGCATGATTGATTTTTGAGTTGTTTGTGCTGATGTTTGTTTTGATAGGTCAAAATAATTACAGTAATTAGTCATGACATATGATGACCATGTCAATTGATAAAGGAGAGTGGTTTTTAAATTCGATTTAATAGATGTAATTTTCCCTCCTCACAGATGACCACGCTCGCTGAGGTCCGTCAGAGGGAGATGGAGATCTTGTTGGCGTTGAGGACTTCGAATGAATCCAAGCTTCTTCCTGCTGAAAGTTGTTCCACACTCAGTGTTTGTGTTTGCCAGAAGGCCCCTTCAGGTGCCATGGTGCAGTGTGAGCTCTGTCGAGACGTTTTCCACTGTGGCTGTGTGGAAGCGGCCGTCGACCTTGAGTACGGAGAAGCCTGGCTTTGCCCTCTTTGCCAGCGGTCGAGAAAACCACCTCTGGACAAGGTCCTGCCGCTGCTGGCTTCACTGCAGAGGATCCGGGTGCGACTTCCAGAGGGAGACGCTCTTCGCTTCCTCATCGAGAGGACGGTGCAGTGGCAGCATAGAGTACAGCAGGCATGCACAGAGGGAGTTCTGGAGAAAGTGTCAAAGATGGTCAGTGGAATCATAGAGTTGAAAAGATAAGCCTCTTGACTGTTGTTATCTTAAAATAATTATATGATTTGTTTGCTTTGTTGGTGTCATTAGCTGGATGGGATTAAAGACACAGTGGGTTGTTTTTATTGTTTCAGGTGAAAGCTGGACCCAGAATATCTTCACATCTGACTCAGGAAATAAATGGTTCATCTTTTTATACAGAGCACCAGTCTGTTCCGCTCCAGGGTCAGTGTTTAAAGCTTTTACACACTTCTCATCTACACACATCACACTTATACATTCAGTCTGTTCATTTCGCCCTCTGAACGCCTGTATCACGTTTGTCACAGGACTTGGTCATGAGCTGGATGAGCTGATGGTGGAGGGCTTCCTGCTGCAGGTCACTCTGCCTGAGACCGAGCAGCTGTACAGATACCTGCTGTATAAACTGGCGCCCCCATCCTCACACAGCTCCCCCAGTGGGAAGCACACAGAACAGGACCAGCAGTCTCAGAGAGGGAGCCCCCATCACAACAAGGTGATGATGATTAAAACCAAGAGCATTGATTCTGGAGCACATTCACGATAACACTTGTATTCGCTATTTTTGGTATATATTTATTGTAATAATTACGTCTCGATGCAGAATGGAGGCTCCGGTCTCAAAAAGGAGTCGGTGAACGCTCAGAGCAAAAGGACCAAGCGACGTAAGGAAAGCTCCGACTCTCAGCACAGTGAGACTGCCAAGAAGTGTCGCAAGAAGAAATTCAAGAAAAGCAAAGAGAGGAGTGAAGAGACCAAGAGGACAAGTTCTCCTTCACACACAATGTCTGACCCTGACCCTGCTCCATCAGACTCTGACGAGGATTACTCACTGTGTGCTGCACCATGGTGCAGAGAGCCAGAGGGGGACGAGGTTCGTTTTAGATCATTCTTTTATATGAACATGCAGCACTTACCTGATCTGAATGTAAACTGACGGATGTTATTGTTGATCAAATTTCACGTAAACAAGATCCAATACTTTATCAACATTGATTGGAATTTGGTCTCTTGAGCTCACACGAGCAAAATACACGCACTCAAAGTGAATGATAGATTATGAAACGCGAATAAAATCTGAGCCCTTAAGAAAAACAGAATAATAAATCCTAAAACCAATCTTAAAGCAAACTGGAATGACCGAGTCGAGTTTGTACCTCAGCCAAGGCCCAACTGTCTCCTTTTTGAAATTGCATTTAAATTCATTAGATCCAGAATTCTATTTGGATCAGCACCAAAATGAACACTCTCACAAACATTGGTCCCCCTAAACATGGCGTTTTCATCAAGATCTAAGAATTATTCTCTGAGTGTTTTTTTTTAAATTTTTTTTAAGTAATCCTGCTAAACAACAAAAACATAACCTCAGTGGAGGTAATAAAACAAATGTGAAAATAAATACTGTGTTGATCAATGAGAGTGACGCAGCAGCACATCTAGAAAACCAAATGTTCTGTATTTCAGGTGAACTGGGTCCAGTGTGACGGCAGCTGTAACCAGTGGTTCCACCAGGTCTGCGTGGGACTTTCTGCTGAGCGAGCAGAGAGCGACGACTATATTTGTATAAGCTGCACACAGCCAGACTACAAAAGAGGAGAATGAAGACCAAAAAGTGACTTTTGAAGGATCAGCAGTTTTGTTGCCGCAGCACTTAAGTGCACACCTGAACTCTGTGTGCCCTGTGCCCCCCCACTCACACCCCCCCACCTTTCCCTTCTGGCTTGCCCTTAGTGAACATGGTGCTATTTACTTTTTTCCCAGAGTTACAAAAGACTTCTGTCACTGTTTTCATCACGTGGCTGGTTTTTCAGCTAATCAACTAATCCTTTCTGAAACTTTCCGAGATCTGATGCAGACGTACAAAAATGGCAAAATGTTTCCAGAACCAACAGCACAGGGATATTTTTTCAGCCAAAACGGGGAAAAAAGTCAATTGGACATCACATTTTAAAACATTTTCCTTTTTTACATGCATCTGAACAATGTGAAACTTATCTTTCTCTTGTAGAGTAAATATTATTTATCTAAGCAATAACTGAACTGATTAATTGCAGTTCAGTTTTCCGCTGAGCTATATTTGTGCTTAGACATTCTCTGACAGGAAGCCCTCTTGAAGCTAAAATCCTGATGAATTCACTTTTTGAATCCTATGATCTTACTCGGTTCAGTTAACATTTTTTAACAAATCAGAAACAAGAGCGGCGACGACTGCACGTCTGAGCTTGTCGATCCAACATGTGCAAAGGTTTGCACCCGAATATTTGCCCACATCCCTTAAACATAACAACTGACTTTGAGCTGAAGTCAGGATTCCCTTGTGCGCTGTCTGCGGGAGAGAGAACATGAGCCTTGGATCTGGAGTTCCTGGACCTTGATGTTCACAGAGTGAGAATGAACTGTCCGACGTCAATGGAATGTACATTTTGTTTTAGGGTGGATTTTCCCTTTATATGGTTTAGGATGAAAATATCGTGTTGGACTTAGATTTAACACCGACTGTGTGATTTATTTGCCACGGGTATATGACCTTTTTCTGCTCCTTTTGGGTAAATAATATAATTCATATGTTGCAGTTTGCATTATAAAATAAAAAAAAATGTTTGTTCCCATATGCCTGGACTTGTCCATCCTTTTAGTGCTGAACAGCAGAGGAGTAAATCTCCTCTTCCGTCGCCTGGACGTCGTCTTGGCTCAGCCTCACAGATGGAGTGAGGAGTTGCTGCTCCATCACGTCGCAAGCAGCAAGTTAAGGTGGTTTGCCTCCGGGGCACCTTCCATTGGAGGATTTCAGGGCTCATCCAACAAGGAGGATACCCTGGGGGTAGATCTAGAACTCACTGGAGGGATAATGTGTATATCCCATCTGGCCTGGGGATGTCTCAGGATCCCACCAGGAGGAGATGGAGAGTGTAGCTGGGCAGGGAGACGTCTGGAACATCCTGCTGCCACCGACCTGACATCAGAGAAGCAAAAGGAAGATGAAGTAGTCTGAAAACGTTTGGGAAGGTTGTTTTTAAATTACTCAGAAAACTGAATGTCATATAGCTGGTCCAGCAAGATTTGATTGAAAGGTAGCTGTTGAGTTGGTTCTGTTGACGTTGTACTGCAGCTGCTCAAAAATACCTCATTTCAGTCATTGATGATGCAACTGTGGCCTGAAGTTCACCTGCTGGACCAGAACACGGCACATTAACAGCAGGACGTGATCTGAAGTGTCTCACATAGTCTCTTCAACCCTGTTAATTTAGATTCCAGTGTCTTACAGTTTGTAGCTGTTCAATCAGTATGACCATAAAACATGCAGCAAATAAATATTGTGGCTGCACGTGAAACTTAATCTGTATAAAGGGAATTCATTTACTCAAACTACAACAGAAATTAAATCTGCATGTGGAGAGGAGTGATTTTATGTTTTGATTGATTGTTCAATCCATAATAAAACAGATTAGAAAAAATGCAAATAGGTACAGCGACTGCATAACTGCTGAAAACATCAATCCTCATTCATAATTTATTGTGTCACATTAAGATGTAGTAAATAGTTAACATGGCTTAAAGGAAGGTTTGTGAATTTGCTATGTCACTATTTAAGCCCTAAACTCACACAGCACACTAACAGCTGTTCTGCAGTTACATGCACGAGACACTTTGTAGTGGTGTCTTTCTTTCTGTTGGAAGTACTCTGCTGCACATGTTTTACTTCACATCACATGTAAAGTAGATGAGGCATTAACCATAATTAAATAGTTTGCTTCACAACAATGGAGGTCACATCCTAATCTAGTGTATATTGTGCATAATGGACATTGTGCAGCTGTGTGTGCAAACCGCTGCAGTTTAAATCCAAAGGCTTTAAAAAATATATATGAATTGTCTCACTGCCTCCTGCAAGGTTTGTATTGAGACCATGTTTACTGAGTGGTTTATAGTTTGACAGGCCTGCAACACTCCTGCAATACATCCTTCATGGAGCTTTTAATGTGTGTAGAGAGAGGGGTCTTATTTAACTATGTTCACTGTGTTGTGGTGTTCTGCTGGGTTTGTTTGTGATTGTGTAGGGCTATGTTGTAGAGTTGTGCTTTCTTGTTGTGTAGTGCTGTGTGATAGTGTTGCAGTCTTGTGATTGTGTTGCTGTTGTGTAGTTGTGTAGTGCTGTTTTGTTGCAGGCAGCCGTACCTTTCAGTCCAAGCCCAGGGAAACAGCCTCCACCTCCAGGGGGCGTGGCCTCTCCGGCTCGCCATCTTCCTCCTGCTGCTGCTGTTGTTGTTGTTAGCTCGCAGGCTAAACACGTTCCCTGTTTCTAGCGGCTAAAGAAGATTTAAAACTCACAGCTGAGTTACGGCAGCTAGGTGAATAGTTCCTTTCCCCCGTCACCATGGAGGAGGAGTATTACAGCACTGCCGGAGACTGGGAGGGCACGGACGGCAACTCGGTGAGACTTGTTGCTGTTGGTTAAGCGTTAGCGTTAGCTTAGCTGCTCCTGCTGCTAACTAACTGTGACAAGCGAACATTAAGGTTCAGCTCAGACACACAGAGGTCATGTGCAGAGACAGATGCGTCCTCACATCTGTCCACATGTCCCGTATGGTTTGAACTGAGCTGAGGTGCTCAGCTAGCTGCTAACACCGGCTACATGCTAACTAAAGACACAGCTGGTGGACTCGCTAACTGTTACTCACTTCAGTGCAGCTGCTAATAAACCTGCAGACTCACTTATGTCTTTATATCTTTATTCATAATGTGAAGTTTCTGGAGACTGTTGGTAAACATTAGAGCTCAATGACTTAATCCTGGATCTGCAGCACAAAGTTGTGTTTACTAACACTTACACACTTTGATTTGTCAGTAGTTTATGACATTTAAAATCCAGGAGTCACATTCTACTGCTTTCAAATGGAAAGATCTCACAGTAATAAACGTTTTTAGATTTTCAAATACTTTACTTTTTCAATAGATGATGAATAATAATGACACAACAATCAGATTAAATTCTTACCTGTTTTTAAAAGTTTCATAGTAACACATGGTTGAATGTGAGCTCCCCCCCAACAACAGAAACAGATAAACACTCATCAACATGTTTCACGAATCTAAAATCCAGTCTGACTCCAAGTTTGTGTTTAAAAAGATTGTGAGAAACTCCTCACATGAAATGTTCTCTATTCTGTCTAGTTCTATAAATGGACAGTTTATTCTGTCCCAAAACAAAATCCAGCAGCTTCCACTTTTTCTATAACCAGCTACAATAATTTAAGCAGTTTCAGACCAAACCTCATAACACAGTTTTTTATAATTTCAAAATAAAGCTCTATTACAGTCTAGTAAAACAGTAATGAATGAGAAGTCTCTGTATAGTGAACTGTAACTTCATTATTGAACATTAGAACAGAGCATTTTAATGTAGAGATCCAATCTTTCTACTTAATAGGTTTATTCCGCACC
The DNA here is from genome assembly GCF_022539355.2 of Hippoglossus stenolepis. NCBI lineage: Eukaryota > Metazoa > Chordata > Actinopteri > Pleuronectiformes > Pleuronectidae > Hippoglossus > Hippoglossus stenolepis. The sequence continues at coordinate 17,752,259 of NC_061485.1, forward strand.
AAACAGCAAAGTAAATTCCTTAGTGTTGAAAACCTACATGGGAATAAATACGATTCCAATTCTGATACCTGTTCTATGGCACTCAGTCCTCCTGAGTCATCTCAGTGTCGTCCGCCCTGTGGACATTTGACTGTATATGAAGCAGAGCGAGGACAGAACATTACAGAGGTATAAACATGTGTCTTTTTGCAGGACGGCGTTTATGTTGAAGGGGAAAATGACGGAAAAATCCAGGAAGATTGTCTGCAGAAATTCACCAGCAGGGACTACATCATGGAGCCTGCGATCTTCAACACCCTCAAAACGTCAGCACCTGTCTCCTCATAGCAACATAACATGAGCCCTCAAGCATTCTGTGCAAAACAAAACAAAACACGAGATTGAGAAGATTAAATTATCACTCGTGTTTTGACCTGTACGAGAAGAGGCTTGAACCATTCAGATCTACTGAGAATCGGATGATGGAAACCATGTTTTTCCTCACAGGTATTTCCTGGCCGGTGGCTCTCCAGAACACGTCATCCAACTTCTCTCCGAAAACTACTCTGCGGTGGCTCAGACCGTTAACCTGCTGGCAGAGTGGCTCATCCAGATGGGTCAGTAACAGACTGCAAAGTGTGTTACCATAGCCTGTTTTGATGACCTTGTATTAATCTGTGCTCTCTCTGTTTTGGCTGCAGGTGTCGAGCCTGCTCAGGTCCAAGAGCGAGTAGAAAACCACCTCAAGAGTCTCCTGATAAAACACTTTGACCCCCAGAAAGCAGATTCCATTTTCACTGTTGAGGGAGAGGTGAGATTTGTGAATGCTGGTGGATTTCTTTTTAAATTATACTAAAAACTTAATCATCAAGATTTCATTTAACTGAAGTTATTATGAACTAGACATGTTTTGGTGAAATTCTCAGCCTGAGAAGTACGGAAGTTGTGCGGATATAAAACTGAACGGGTCTGCTGTGTTCCTAGACTCCGGCCTGGCTCGAGCAGATGATTGCACACACCACGTGGAGAGATCTCTTCTACAAGCTGGCAGAGGCTCATCCAGACTGTCTGATGCTCAACTTCACTGTAAAGGTAAACCTACACAAAAACAACTTTACAGATATATTGCTTCATAGATTACTGTCGCTAATTCTGCCTTTTTCAATGGGAGGACTTCTGTCAATTTGATTTCATTGCAAATTTAATATTTCTTTTAAACTGATAAAAAAAATAGCAACGTGAAGACATGATTTTGTAGTCTACTACTGTGATGGGCATTATCTTTATCACTGTAACTCAAATATAGTGAACAGATTATGGATAAATGACATCAAAACAGACAGTAATTTATAGTTGCAGGCAAAAGATAACTAGATATGAAATGTGCATTCTGAAGAGTTTTGGGGATGAAGTCATGCTGTTTGTGTTTTCTGAACTAGCTTATTTCAGACGCTGGTTACCAGGGTGAGATCACCAGCGTGTCTACAGCGTGTCAGCAGCTGGAGGTTTTCTCCCGAGTACTGAGGACGTCTTTGGCGACGCTGCTGGATGGAGGAGAAGAAAACCTGGAGAAGAATCTGCCGGAGTTTGCTGTGAGGCTTCTTTTAGCTTTCTCTCTGTAAACCACGATTCTATGAAATGAAAACTTTATTATGTGTATTCAGCAATTACATTATATTTTAGAGTCCTGCTGCTACTTTACAGTGAGGATGCGATTCGTTTTTGTCAAATCTGGTTTCATCTTTTCAAATATCAGATCCTTTATATTATACTTTTTGACATTTAGTAATTTTTATATATTATTAGCATCCTTAAATTCTTAGTGTAGAATATTGATCAGGAAATAGATTGTTCTCAACAGAAATGTATTTGAGAATTTGACAATTGATTATTCAGTTTTAAGTTGGTTTTATTTAACTGAAAATCGAAATGAGGAATTTGGCTTCATCTTAGGATCTTGATTTGCTGTTTCTGTGTCCGGTGATCTCTGCTGAGTTGTTCCTTCCTCTCTCCTGCAGAAGATGGTGTGTCACGGAGAGCACACGTACCTCTTCGCCCAGGCGATGATGTCCATCCTGGCTCAGGAGGAACAGGGCGGTTCGGCTGTTCGTAGGATCGGCCAGGAGGTGCAGAAGTCCGCACACGAGAGGTACAGTTCTCTCAGTTTGACGTGGTCTGTTCTATAGTTTCATAGAATAGAATCGATCAAGTGGATAGAATTAAGATCAGAGTGTCAATCAGTGCTGTTTGAGACTGATCCAGGTTTTACTGAGTTTTTACTAACTTATCCGTATCGTATCTACATAACTCAGTAAATCTCCCTTTTGCAACAAGCCCCAGGACACAAATACCAACTTTCACTGCTGACATCAATTGTGTGGTTGTGATTCTTTTCTCAGAGGTCACGATGCCAGTCAGATTACCCTCGCGCTCGGTACAGCAGCAGCCTACCCTCGAGCGTGTCAAGCACTGGGTGCCATGTTGTCGAAAGGAGCCCTGAACCCTGCAGACATCACAGTTCTGTTCAAGATGTTCAGCAGCATGGACCCTCCTCCTGTGGAGCTGGTGAGGACAGAGCATCTCGGACTCCATGTGTCCACTTAATACTTGATAAAGTGCTGACGACTGAAACCTTTGTCTTTCGGGTCTTTAGATCAGAGTGCCTGCCTTTCTGGACCTGTTCATGCAGTCACTGTTTAAGCCCGGGTCAAAGATCAACCAGGACCATAAACACAAATACATCCACATCCTGGCCTACGCTGCTAGTGTGGTGGAGACGTGGAAAAAGGTACAGACAACAGGGATACAGTTTGAAATCTGCAGACTGGTTTGCAGTAGTTGTGCTGTACTTGAAATGAATTCCAAGTGAGGTTTTATAAGCTGTTGTCATCTGATTTGGATCAATACTACATTTCTTTAATGCTCCCTGGTTTCACACCTGCTTCTGAAGCTCTCTCTAACACGTGACACCGTTTCATTCCCAGAACAAGCGAGTCAACATCAACAAAGATGAGCTCAAGTCGACGTCTAAGGCCATAGAGACCGTGCACAACCTGTGCTGCAATGAGAACAAAGGAGCCACAGAGCTGGTGGCCGAACTCGGCACTTTGTACCAGTGCATTAGGTGAGAGCAGCATTTCACTACCACAGCGTCTGCACCACCTACACCTACTGATCATAGTTATAGTTAAGAAAAGCACTTGTTTATTATTATAATAAGGTTTGTTGTTGGTATTAAGAGACAGAAGACATAATCTACATTGCATTCAAATGGTGCAAATGAATGTCAAAGGTAGTTCTAACCCTAACCCTCCAGAATGTCACTCTGTACAGTACATACCTCCAACGTGGCCCGACAGTCCTCTTTCATTCAATCAAGCTGCACCCAATTTCACACACACATGATAATGAAAGTCTGAAAATTCCCAGATCCGCCCCCAAATTTAAATAGTTGTCTCTTGGCCCATGTCCCACCCTCTAACCAAGTTTTTAGAAAATAAGTTTAGTTTTTGCATAATCCTGTTGACTGACAAACAAGCGGACAAGGGTGAAAACCCAACCTCCATGGGGAGATAAAATGATTCACCAGAGTTTATGAGCAACTGAATTTGTCAATTTCTTGACTTGACTGACCTCTGTGTGTGTGTGTGTGTGTGTGTGTGTGTGTGTGTGTGTGTGTGTGTGTGTGTGTGTGTGTGTGTGTGTGTGTGTGTGTGTGTGTGTGTGTGTGTGTGTGTGTGTGTGTGTGTGTGTGTGTGTGTGTTTTTTTTAGGTTTCCAGTCGTTGCCATGGGCGTTTTAAAGTGGGTGGACTGGACGGTGTCTGAGCCGCGGTACTTTCAGCTCCAGACTGACCACACTCCAGTGCATCTAGCTCTGCTGGACGAGGTGGGAGATCACTGTGAGATGAAAGTTTAATTTTCAGTTTTAACGACAACAAAGTGAATTTAAACATGAACTCTCCCTCTGCACAGATCTGTACGTGTCATCAGCTGCTGCATCCACAGGTATTACAGCTGCTCATCAAACTGTTTGAGACGGAGCACTCTCAGCTGGACGTCATGGAGCAGGTGTGTGTTTGAATACTTCCCGTTTCACTTTCCACCGGAGGTCTGTATGTTCTGACTGTACCACTGTCATCTGACACCATGTTGTTTTTACTTCCCCCTCAGCTGGAGCTGAAGAAGACTCTGCTGGACCGAATGGTTCATCTGCTGAGTCGTGGCTACGTGCTGCCTGTAGTCGGTTATATTCGAAAGTGTCTGGAGAAACTCAACACGGATATTTCCCTCATTAGATACTTTGTCACCGAGGTAACAGCAGCTTCTAAACTCTATACAATAAAACCTGGGAGAGGAAGGGATTCAATATTTTTAATCCATCACAGAAGTTACAGAGCCTGCAGATCCTGACAGTCATTGACTATGATTTATACATGAGGCCCTAAAATGGACTTAAATAGATTTTAATATATTGAATCAACAATATACATTATGACTGTTTATTTAATATTTTATTTTGATATAATTTTGAGATGGAACAGAGCCTATTTTTATTTAATTTTTTAGTAAAGGAAGTACCTGTAAAGAGTTAATGATTGAATATACTCTTAATTTAGAGCCATAATCATGACGTTGTGTTTATTGCTCACTTCAGCAAAGTAATCAAGTAACTGAGACTGCTACTGTGAGAATGGCTGATCTTGTGAACAGCTTGTATTTAATAAAATACCTGAATACTTATAAAGATAAAATATGAGATACAATTGGGATTTTTGTCCAAAAGTTGACAAATCTGCCTTTTTTTTGTCAACTGATCATGATTGAAAACAGGCCTGTTTTACCACAGTGTTTATAAATATTTCCCACATGAACACCCATCAGAAAATATAACTTGAGTGTCCAAGAAGTGTCTTCTTAAGTTTAGTTTTAACCTCAGCGTCTCTTTTAAAAGGTTCTGGATGTGATCGCGCCTCCCTACACGTCAGACTTCGTTCAGCTCTTCCTGCCCATCCTGGAGAACGACAGCATCGCAGGGACGATCCGCACGGAGGGAGACCACGACCCCGTCGCCGAGTTTATTTGTGAGTGATGTAATAATAGTTTTAGCCCTCCTTATTCAGAGAGAATCACGTTTACAGGAGTAATTCAGTCATCAACTATATTAGAGCTTCACAAGTTGTACAAACAAAAGTAGGAAGTGATTTTCACCCATGAACACTTTGGATGTGAAACTAGAAGATGAAAAAAATGAGTATCGTGTTTAAATTTGGACACTTCCTCTCTTCCTCCTCATGTAGAACTAACATTTGTTTGGTTTTTCCAGCTCATTGCAAATCAAACTTCATCATGATTAACTGAAGTGGAAAAGGACACTGAAAACATTCTAGTTGGAGACGATCTGTGATCTCAACAATAACCAAATGCTCAGCTTGATGCTAGAGCAAATCGCTTGGAGACGAGACTTTTCAGTTTGACCAAGCGAATGAGGATTGTTTTCTTCTGAGACGACAAAAAGGCAAACGTCACGGAGTTGGTGGAAATGTGGTCAACGACAGAAGAGGCTCTCTGAAGAAGCCGCTAAAGGTTTTTTTCTTTTACACTGTTATATTTTCTGCATTTCATGTTGATTCAAGCTGTTTTAAAATAAAAACCTGAATATGTCGTTTTAAATCCTTTTTTTTAATGCAATCACCATCATAAAAGGCCACATTTTTATGATTTTCCTTGAGAAACTTAAAATATAAATGCAGTGTTTCCCACAGAATTGATTCAGTCTATGGTGGCACCCCCACACAGTTCACAGGTGGCGGCCACAGACTAAAGAGTGAAAGTGAACATTGTCACATGTGTGAGAGCATAGCATTGAAAGCCATTCGCAAGTCAACACATAACCGCAGCTGAAACTAGGTCGGACTCCCTTATGTCATTATGAGAAGTGTACATTTATTTTTGGTGCAGTATGAAACTGGCAGAACATTAGTGTTATGGGCCACCACACTCTAGATAATTAATGGGAAACACTGAAATGCCCTTCTGTGTATTTGAGCCGTCAGATGTGAACAACAAATCCTTGTTACTCTTTAAAACTGATAAAAAGCAGTTAGTTTAATTCCACTTTATGGATTAGGACTTCACACACTCCAGGGATAGATAAGGTCACTGATGAGTGCAGACACAGTTAAGAATAAAATCTACCTCATCGGACATTGGTGAATATCGACCAAGACCTCGAAGTCTGATCAGCATCAGATGTGTTTTCTCCAAAGAACTTTTCAAACCTTTGTTACCAGAAACAGCCGAGAATAAATAACTTGATGACTGGAACATGCTTATGTACTGTCAACATGTGGTGAATACACAGTAGATAAACCGGTTATGCAGCAGGAGTGGCCTGACGAGTTTCTGTTTAATCATGTTATGATAGAGGAGGAAACAGCTTTTTTACACACACATTTCACGGAAAGTACCTGATACTCAAAAGATTAATCTTATCTGCGTTTTGACCGTAGCAACCTTCCCCCCAGAACTAGGAACCTTTGCAGGGACTCCTTGTGTTTCAACCACAGGGACCAGGGTCTAAATAAAGTTTTCTTTTTGCCCTAAAAAATCCTGTAGTAATTAGTGAAAGTGCTGGAACCTTTGGAGTGGGGGTTGCAACGTTAAAAATACCCAATTGGTTTAATTCAAGTGATTTATTTCAGCCATTTTTAAAAACCAGTAGCTGGGTCTATCACATGATGGAGCCACAGAAGAAAGCCTATGACAAATGGACCAATAACAAAGCAGAGCGTCACTTTGAAATCAAGTGTTTATTGGCATAGTTTGAGATAACAGATATGAGCTGTTTGCAACATGTGATGTGTAGAGTGTTCAGCAGGAAAGCAAAAAGAAAATTACATCAATTTCATCTCTACACTGGCTGCATGTAAGGCACGTGTTCAAATGATTTTTGTGCACAAATTCTGTGTCAGGTCAACACATTAACATCAGGCACTGAAACCATTCAGTGTCAGAGGTGTGCAGGACAAACAGCCGTGTTCTTTGGCTGAGTCACTTTGCATTGCATTGAAAAACCTGCTTTGTGTACATCATTTTAAATGATGTAAACTGAAAGTATTCATCCTATAAACAGCTGTTAAACTCAGCTTCAGGGACTGAATGTTTCAGCGATGAGTTGCACCTCCACCGCCATTTAAAAGTTTCAGAATGTTGAAAAAGTCTGCACGTTACTGTGATAAAAAACTAATCTACGTTGATTCAAGCAGGTCTAATATTCAGCTGAAAGATCTGAAGTGTAAAAAAAGTAATTGCAGATAAGATCTCTTTAAAAAAAAAAAATAGAATTTCCCTTTTCAAGCTATTACATTAAAAAAATCCCCCCCCTCTGCCTGAGACAGGAAGACATTATGAGCATGTGCAGTGAGACTTCCGACGACACTGTGGCCGCGGGTCTCCTCTAGAGGGCGCCTTTCGCGACAATTGGGTCCCCGTACATGCAGTCTTCCTCCAACGCCAGGTTGTAGGTGCTGCCGCTTCCTCCCTTGTAGGCGCTGGTCACGATCCTGAGCCAGCCCTTCTCCCCCTGAAGACAAATTAATCAGAAACTAATCATTGTGATAATTGATGAACTGTCGTCAAACGTGCCACAGCAAACTGAAGGTGTCACCTGGGTCTTTAAAAAGGTGTGATGGGCATTTTTCAAAACCTTTAACCCCATCACGGGGTATGACTTTTTTCGTTAAATTACGTTTTAATTCTCGAAATATCTGATATGTTTTGCCTTTACGTGGCCATAACACTCCGTCATAGTTCTGGATATAAACTGTTACAATCACTCATAAATTTGAAAAATAAACTCAGGACATTTTTCTTTATCAGGTTTTCAGGGGCTTTAAGTGACACATTTTGAAAACAATGAAAATAACAAGAAAATCCTGCAGACACAAATCTGCTGAAAGTCAGCCTTTAGAAAAACAGTCTTTACTTTTCACCATCGAGCTGACGACCGCTCCTACTTCCACTGCATGAATTCCTCTGTTTGATGACGACTTACCCACGGCTCTCCCCAGGAGTTGCGCACAACCCAATATTCGACGCCGTCCTCCACTCCCCATCCTGCCACCGACACTATGTGGTTGATACCAGGAGACTCCTGGTATTCAGAGTAGAGACCTCCGGTGTATGCGTCCAGCTTCTCTGTCGCCATAATCCCACAGCTGGAGAATACAAAACACCACAGATTACATCCTCGCTCCGGGTGAAGGAGAAACAAAGACTGACATCAGCAAATCAGGTGATTTGGATATATGGTAATGTGATATTCCAGAGCAATGATACAGAAGGTAATCTGTGTCTTATGGATGACCGGCGCTGCAGAATGTTGAAGCATTTTACACTGTTCAATGTTTCCAGAAACATATGAAACCATGTCAGGTGTAAGTTAAAGTTAATTTAAAAGGTATGATTAAGGTCTGGACATTGCATTCAGCTGAATTATTCTCATTCCTTTATTATTTCTGCTCCTTTGTGGAGCTGCATGGCTGTGAAAGACTTCTTGATGCAAACCTCTTACCGGAGCTCTGTGTTTGTGTCTGTGTGTATGTGGGAGGCTACAGAGAGCTGGTCATCTGTTTATTAAAAGTTCATTGATTTTGAACGTATTTCTGAATCGCACAAGATTCGACACTGCACTTCTTTGGACTCTACACATGCCAAGTGTGAAGCTGTTAAATTGAACGGTTCTTGAGATATGCGTTCCACATGCAGACAGGAGGAGATAAATTAAGACGCATGAAAATCACACTGAACTAACTATTGCTCTGCTCCGAGAGAAGCACATAGCAAACCTGATTGGTCCTCCAGCGGAGATCTCTGCCATCATCTTCTCTCTCCCGCTGACAGATCCATAATCTCCCACTTTCCACAGAGTGTAGTTCTTCACTATGTTGCACACATTGAAGGTGGTGCACGTGCCACATTCATTGAAGGGCTTACATTCTTTAGAAAAGGGACAGAGGACATGCAGAGCTCAGGCTCACAGTCTTCGTGTTTGTACGTAATCACTTCTTTGTTTTTTGCAGGACACTCACTCTGGTCTTTAGCCTGGTAATTATTGCAGGTCTCGTCTGGGATCCCGTGTTGGCTCGCGTACTCCCAAACTCCGGTGTGATCGCCTCCATGGCAACTGCCGGCCCCAGCGCAGTCGATCACATTCTGGACAGAGAGGTAGGCAGACGGCCACGCTGCTTTCCGCTTAATGTTGATGCGATCTGGACAGAGAGAAATCACACAACTTCAATGCAAATGAGAACTGAAAAAACATGACCACCGGTTTCTGTTAAGTTCCTTCTGTGAAAAGAAGAAGTGGAACATTTATAATTTATAATTAATAATTTCGGAGAATTCAAGTCATGAGTCATACCTGCCATGGCACTGGTGCTGCCATGAGCCCAGCAGGAGCCACAGTACTGGGGAATGTGCTGGTTGCGGGTCGTGCTGACATAGTTTACGCCATTGACATTCCTCCAGTCCAACGACTTGGGCAGATCGGAAATGTTTAAATACTCATGAGGTCGAGGATAGGTCCTGTGAACAGACAGGTCAATAAACACGTTTAAATATGCTGCAGCTCCTAAGTATTCAATCAAGATCATTTGCTGCATTTCTCTGTTTTAGATCAATGTAAACTGAACGTCTTTATTGGTCGGACAAAACAAACCTTTAAAGATGGACCTGAGCTCTAATGGTCATTTACTTCTGGGCCATTTTAAAGCATAAATGATTTTGTGAATTTCCCCATTGTGGGACTACTGGGCTAGGGAATGCATTATTTCAATGAGTGTCCTCACTAAGACAGAAGTACAAACATGTGCGTGTGTGTTTACTTCTCCTCAAGCTGCGGTCCTAACTTTCACCGTCATTAAAATATGAGCCAGGCTTTCAGTCACATAAGCTCAACAACACATTTCACTTCCTCAGCATGTGATCAACCAAACCTCGTGATTGGTGGAAAGTGATGACATTAGGCAACATGAAATCTCGAACCTCTAACCAGATTGATTGTTTATTAACTACTGTAAATAAAGTGTTTTTAAACAGCACCAAGGGGAAACGTATCACTTGCCCTCCTTTACGTTGGAGTCAGCTGTCACTGATAGTTGTTTTCTATGAAGTCTTCCCAGTTAGGTGTAAAACCAACTTGGCTGTGACATTAACCAGATGAACCTCCGCCGGGATGAAACTGAAAACTAACGATCTGTTACTTTACGTGTTTCTGATTTGAACTTACTTGAGTCCGAAGTCTTGTGTCCTGGGTGCGCGGACGAAGCACGGCTGTTTCTGGCTAGAAAACACTCCCGCGGACACCGCGGACACCAGCGCGGACACCAGCACAGCTAGGGCGGCTCTGCGGGCCATCGGTCCCCGAGCAGCGGCTGGAGGAGTCAGTGAAGCGGCGTTAAACAGCAGGGAGGTGCGGGGAGCAGCAGGAGGAGGAGACAGATTCAACTGCACTGAACAGTGCTGCTGCTGCTGCGGCTTATTCTTACTATGAATCGTGTTCTTCTTGTATTAGGGCGGGTGGCATCCAGCTTATGGCTGCACTACCGCCACCTCCTGTTCCGGAGTGTGGATCAGAAAATACTCACAATTTAAATCGCTTCATAATAATAATAATTAAAAAACACACACACACTTGTTTTAGTTTATTTGATATTTAATTTCATTCAATTCATTATTAGTTTGATATATTTTAAATTGTAAAATTGGATGGCATTGTCTATTCATGGCTGATTATTTACTTATTCTGTTTTGTAAATTTGCAAATAAGGTGAAGAAAAGCCCTGGAGAATAAACAGCAGCTTCTAATATAAACTTAATTTGCATATTACATTTCCATCTCTCACAAGAGCCAAACAGACTTTATGGAGAATACAGATGATTCCATTATACGTGTACCGGTCACACCTGATCCTGTTTCTCTACTTTGGATATCATGCAAATATTTGAAAGAGGTGTAAATTGTTCTTTGTACACTTTAAAAAGCACAAACAGTTACATATTTAATCACTGTGAATGAGCTTAAAACTCTGTTTCACTGCATTATTTAAGAGCTGGTGATTTTGAGATTGATTTTTAATGAACTATCATGTGTTACATGACTTAAGCAGCAAAAACCTAGAGAGTAAAGGAACAACGTAATTCTAGCTCTTAAAACTCAATTTAAAAAAAATTAGTTTTTCAAGTTTTAACATTTCTTAGTGAAAAGATAAGATGTTTCTGTTTAAGTTTGGGGGCATTTCACATGAAACACTCAGACGTCAGATGGCACTGCCTTTATTGACACGGGTGGAAAAAAACATCACACTTCGCTGGAATCTGTAAAATACTTAATTGACATCTTGTATGTGTTTTTTGTGCTGACGAAGCATTCAGGGTAAATGACTAAACTGGTACAATTGTAAAACTGTTAAAAACTGCAGTAAGCACTCAATCCTCAATTTTGGTCCAGAGATCACTGTCTAACCGTTCACAGGGAAATTACAAAGTGCTGCGTTTAACAAAAAAAGAAATGTCCAGTTTTACTGACCAGGAAACAGTATTTTTCCACAATGTCTTAGAAAACATATGGCATAATCCAAAATTTGCATATAGTGTCAAAGGACGACGATACCTGCTGTTGAGGTGGTTATTTGAAAACAAGGTTTTTAGTTTCAGGTGGTAAAATCCTTAACTGTATAACAACAATGACAAAGAATCAATGTAAAAAAACAACTGGCTAGTCACCATGATCTGAATGAATCGGTCATAAATGTAAACCACCTGCTTTTTCAGATCTCATGACAATCAATGCATCTTCCTCAAAAGCAACTGAAAAATGGAGAAGCTGCGGAGGCGATCAGTGCAGAGAAGTGCAGCGTCATGAAGACAAATGATGGCCTGTGTTTTCTTATCATGTATTACACATCTGATGTATTGATGATTATCTGTTTCATTCAGCCAAATTTAAAAATCGGTTCAAATTCATTCAAACACAGTTGATTCAGTTTTAAATGGTTACTATCTGGAGGAGCGCTTGATTCGACAGTTTGGGTGTGTGGTGGCGGCAGCAGAGCAGCCGGAGTCAGGGAGTGAACCGCTTGGCGTGTTCTACACCAGTCTCCGTCTTTTGCAGTCACGCTCCATCGGGTCTTCAGTCATGTTGGTGGCTGCGCCCAGGGGAGAGACGTGGTTCAGCATGGAGTCATCTGATGCCTGACCGAAGAGGGCCATGAGCAGAGCGACGCCGAATCCTGTGGCACGCTCCCCCTGCGCAGACAAGATACAACAAAAACAGGGATCAGATCACAATATCCAGTATCATTACTGTAAAGCTACCGTGTAATTACCAGTTAGTGTCACTGAAACCCAATGATCCTGATAAATGCAACTACAGTTTAGTCCAACATTAATTCCCTGCTTGAGAGAAGACAGATGAGGAGTTTAAAGATACTCTGCGGTTGTAAAGCGGTAAATGAGATTGAGTCATATTTTTTTCATGCGTCACAAGACCAGAGCATCAGATCTTTCTCACTTTTCAAAATGAAGAGTGGTACAAAAGTGGCACACCTGCACGGAAGTTATAGAAAGCTGTCGCATTTGAAGTATACATAATGTGGACGCAGCTATCTTGTTATGCTTCCTCCAAACGCAGCACACTCTTGCTGGAGTACGTCAGGTTTCAGAATGGACAAAGTGAGTATCAGCAGAGATCAACCTCTTAAGGAGGAAGTCTGTGTTTCTACAGATAGAACTGGCTCAATCTTTCCCTGTACAACGTGGAAACTATATGCAGCACGAACACTCATCAACTGATCAAGTTACTTGGTCTTTACAAGGCCTAAGGATAGGACAGTATGTACAACTGACAATATAGGCCTGTACACACCTGGTATATGTGGTTTTTGTGATCAGATCACAAGCAGTGAGCTCGAGGTAGTTGTTAACGCACTCAGAGGTGGTCTGGGCCACATGTGTCCACATTCTTTTAGCTGTGTGAACACAAACCCGTCCTGGGCCACATATGAAGGTCCTTGTACTCAGCCGCTGCAGTTTCACTACAAATCTGACGTATTTTCTCTCTTCTCGATTTGTTTGTAACCACCGCCACAATATCAACACTGATCACATAATCAAAAAGCATATACACCACTTTCCTTGCTTTAAATGGTTTTGCAAAATTATACTCTTCACCAGTTGATACAAATGTCATGATTCATAAACCGTCTGTTGCAACTTCCTAAAACATTCTGCTGACTTGCTTCTTTCAGGTTCCTGAGTCTCTGGTGGCAGCTAATACTGACCTCAAAACCACAGCTACAGCTGTATACGGACATTGAGAAATCTACATTACTATTACAGACAGGTTGTATAAGGTTTAATATTTTTTGAACAACAATTCAATGATGGATTTATGTGAACTTGTAGAGGTCCATGTCTTTCTGTTGTAAAGTCATAACTACACAGTCCACAAAGTCAGCAGCTATAGGAAAACAAGATCTGAGCAAGTTTTATTGCTGACGCCAAAGTTCACAGCTTGTGTAATTTGTAATGACACATGCCTGTTCTGCTCATTTCAGATCAGTTAATGTCAAGCCAACTGCAGGCAGTCAACAAATGCACACGCCTAATAACAGGCTACTGCAAAAAGTTATGATTATCACCTGATCTGTTCCAGGACAAAAACAGCACATCAGAACCTAAGGTACTCACAGCGTGAACAGGAGAGGCAATGTCAACATGGACCCAGACGCCGGACCAATCAAAGCCCAAGTGGGAGCCAATAAAGAGGCCGGCGCAGGAACTCTGTGCGTTCTCCCGATCCTGTCAAAACACAAAGGACAACAAACCTCAGCAACTTCATAAAATGAAATATATCATCAACATCACATTAGAACATCCAAGACAAATAAACACTACTTGATATGAATCAATCTGCAGACTCCAAGTTTTTCTTTTAAAAAACAAATTAGACAAATATTTCACAAGAAAACATGCGCCAAGAGAAGCTAAAAAGAACAATTGGTATTTACACTATTACAGTCCTCATTGATCAAATATTAAACTAGAAATATAATTTATTTATTATGTCTTTCAAACTATCTAATGCAAGATATCCATGTGTTTTCTCATGTCTTCAGGATGGATGGTGGATTGGTCACTTACTGCCACTGAGTTCTTCATGTCAGCCATGGCAGAGGTGAACTCGCTGAAGTGCAGCTCGGGGCAGTAAACCAGAGGGTGAGCGAGATCTCCGCTGCTGCGTCCTGCACGCACACACGCAACCTCCCATTGCTCACTGTTGGTCATCACAGCTGCATGGTACTTACCTGTGGAGATCCCCTGAACGACAACAACAAAAAGGTTTAGGAAATAAAGACAATAACTGTCGGAAGATTTAACATCAGTCACTGCGGCTGTCACTGACCTGTGCCCCCGTCAGAGTAGCCATATCCAGAATAATATCAGCCGACAGGTCTTTGCTGGCATACACCACCCCATCAGACAGCACCAGCCTGCCCTCTGCATCAGTGTTGTTGATCTCCACTGTCCTTGAGGATGAAACAGATGAATGGCTTGTTCAAGTTCATTCCTTTTGATTTGACTTGTAAACACTGAGTGCAATCACACCATGAATGGACAGGAAACACAGAGCAAATCAAATGAGGAAATGGACACTTTAGAATTCTAATTCCAAGCAGATGATACAAAACATGAAGTCAGGCCTCACTTTCCAGAGTAGAGAGTGTGGATATCATCAGGTCGTGTGGCTGCAGGGCCAACTGAGTTCTCTGCCAGGCAAAACACTGCATGGAGGTTATCCTTAAAGCCCTGCAGCGACAAGAAGGAAGATTAAAAAAAAAATTACAGCAGGAGAATCATAGAGCAGGTTATAATACAGCTGTGGAATAATCCAAAATGTCACCTCACCTGTTTAATAGTAGCTTTAAAAGCTCCTAAAATAGCAGCAGCTCCACCACAGTCTCTCTTCATTCCTGGCATTGTGGTCTACAAACAAAGAAAACATATTTAATGGGATGAAACATGTAATTAATTAAATATCTGATGTTGCTGCACCATGTAACTGCAGAATAAGAGCTTACTTTTATACTTCCATATGTCACTACTATAAACTGGTGCATGCAGCTGCAATTACATGTGAAGGGATTATTGAGAATCTGCTTAAAGCTTTATCTAGATTGTCAGGGGTGTCATGCAGGTTATAGGATCACTGAGATCACAGTGTGTTACAACACACTACCATCTGGAACAACAAAGTTTACCATGTGATAAAATTAATTATTGTGATTAACGCAGCATGCCAACATGCCAAACCTCGAATCATCTAATAGTCCTATGCATGTAAAGACTGTTGCCAACTAAGTTTTGTTGGGCTCATCTGCACACAAAAGAACTGGCTCTAGAACCAATCTCCTGGAGAGGGGCTGTGCTGTAGCCTTTTCCAGAATTGCCCTGGATGTGGAGATACTCAAAAACCTCCAGCTGAGCCCTGTTGCATTCTACCCAGAGAATGAAAGGGTTGCTCATATGCAATTGATGCAATTGATGCAATTGAAGGCATCAAAGAGGAAGGCTCTGACTGTTTCTGAAGGTTGAACCCGACCAATATCATATTTCTGGCTAAGATCACTGAGGAAGTCGAGAAGCTGCAGCAAGGTGTTAGTTGTGGATAAGATTCTCCCCCTCCATAAATGTCATATTTAAATTGAGAAATCGCAAAGAATTCTCACAAATCTACAGTCATATCAGATCTCATATCTGCTATGGTTAGATACTTTTCCTGCTGAGAGTGAAAACAGCTCTTAAGATATTCATGTTTAAACAATTGAACTAGATAACTATAGTGATGTTCTTTGGGGACTTAGCATTAAAAAGAGAGAATTTTTTCATGATGTACAACAGATACTATCACATCTCCAGAGGAAAACTAGGAGTACCTTTCCCTTGATGCTGAGTCCACCAGTGTCATACACAATGCCCTTCCCCACCCATGCAATGGTTTGGGTCGCACCATCTGGTGTGTGGCTCAGGACTGCTAATGCAGGAGGATGCTCTGCTGCCTTTCCAACTCCATAGATACCTGACAGCGTAAAAGGAAAGTAAACAGATAAATAATCCAAACTAGCAATAATCAAACTAATAATAACAAATCTAATATGAGCACAGATGCATAAAAGATCCTTATCACTCTCTATAAAGAGCCAAACAAAGGCAAAGTGAAACAAAATTATAATAAATTGGATTATTGTAATTTTGAGACTGGATAAATGCAGTATATTTGCGAAATATTATTTTTAGTTTGACATACAGTGTGTAAATATGTATCACATATATTGAATATGGAGTGTTCCTTGTACACAACTTTCAATAACTGGAATTGATTCTCATAATTTCCCAAATGAAGAGCATTATAAAATTGTATAAATAACCCTCTACAAATACTTTAAGATACTGTTGAAAAAAACAACAACATCGTAATCATACCACTGATGAAGAAGAAAAACATGTAACTCATTATAATGGGAACTCTCAAAATGACAGGATGTAAAAATAATGACCAAATACTGATAAAATCTTTCCCAACACTTATCATTCATTATTTTGAGAAAGACTTGCAAGATATTTTCTCAGCAAAATGTTGTAAACTATAACAGTTGAGCTGTCAAAATATAAGCACATTACAGACATCTACTTGCAAACATACCTCCAAACCCTCTTTGTTTCAATTCCTCTCCACGAATGATCACTGGAGTGATTCCAAGTTCAGTTCCCACAGCCTTTATCTCCTAAAAACAGAAATTAATATATGTAACAGAGGTCCACAGTAAAATATAAGTATTATATTCCTGTAGTTAAGTCAACAAAACAGAAATTCTTTCACTTACATCCAAGAAGTGATCTGTATTCATCTCATTGCACGGTGTGTCCACAATGCGAGCTGCCAGGCGCACTCCATCAGCAGCATTGGAGAGACACTAAAAATAAGAAAAGTCTTAGGATATAGTAGAATGTTTGGGTATAAAACGCTGTGTAAATCTAATAGAAAATGGAACACCCCCCAAAAAATCTGGGCATTACTTCAAGTTCTCCGACACCCAGGGGACTGCTCTCTTGTCCAACGATCACAAACTCCACAGTGACATGCTTCTTCTCAGCCCTGCGTGAGGATGAGGAGCGACGAGAGAAGATGGGGAAGGCCCGAGAGATGGCACAAGAAGATGCAAACACATCTGAACGCTCGCACACCATCTGGAGAGGAAAGAAAGAATCATATCAGAATCAGAAAGTATTTATTGCCAAGTAGGTTTACACCTACCTGGAATTTGCCTTGGTATAGAGGTGCATACAATGAACATAAAAACACAATAAGTACTACACATAAGTAGTTCCTGAGGAGTCCAGGTGCTGGAGGATGAAGTGAAGGGCCATGTTCACTGCATCGTCTACAGACCTGTTGGCTCTGTAGGCAAACTGCAGGGGGTCCAGGAGAGGGTCGGTGATGGCTTTGAGGTGGAACAGCACAAGGCGCTCAAATGCCTTCATCACCACAGAGGTCAGGGCGACGGGTCTGTAATCATTGAGTCCAGTGATCTTTGTTTTTTTTGGGGACAGGGATGATGGTGGAGGTCTTGAAGCAGGCTGGTAAGTGGCATGTCTCCAGTGGGGTGTTAAAAATGGCTGTGAACACCAGAGACAGCTGATCAGCACAGTGTTTCAGGATTGATGGAGAGACAGAGTCTGGCCCGGCTGCTTTGCGGGGGGTTCTGTCTCCTGAAGAGTCTGTTGACGTCCCTCTCCAGGATGGAGAGAGTCGTCACTGTGGGAGGGGAGGAGGGAGGGGGCTCTGAGGTGGGCAGTTGTGGAAAGGCGCAGGCCTTTGCTATGGTGGGGGAGGTGCAGTTGATGGGCTGGAGGGTGGTGTCACGGGGGATGGTGTCAGGACTGTCCCATTGTCTTTCAAAGCGACAGTAAAACTCATTCAAGTCATTGGCCAGGCGTGGGTCGTTAGTGGAGTGGGGGGCTCTAGGCTTACAATTTGTAATCTGCCTAAGCCCTTTCCAGACAGAGGCAGAGTCATTGGCTGAGAACTGGTGTTGGAGTTTCTCAGAGTACAGACGTTTAGCTTCTCTCACCTCCTTGCTAAACCTATATTTCGACTCTATAAACCTGTCTCTGTCCCCACTCCTGAACGCCTCTTCCTTCTCCAACCTTAACTTTTTGAGTTTGGCTGTGAACCAGGGTTTGTCATTGTTGTAACACACCCTGGTGCGTGATGGAACACAGCTGTCCTCACAGAAGCTGATATAAGAAGTCACAGCCTCTGTGTACTCGTCCAGACTGTAGCAGTCCTAAACACCTCCCAATCTGTACAGTCCAAGCATGCCTGAAGATCCTCCACAGCTTCCCTGGTCCACTGCTTTGAAGTCCTCACAACAGGTTTGCAGAGTTTTAGTTTCTGCCTGTATGCAGGAATCAAATGGACCATGACGTGGTCCGAGAGTCCCAGTGCAGCCCGGGGGACGGCGTGATAGGCACTGCTTACTGTGGTGTAAAAGTGATCCAGAATGTTCTCCTCTCTGGTCGGGCATTTAATAAATTGTTTGTATTTGGGGAGTTCGCGGGTGAGATTTCCTTTGTTAAAGTCGCAGAGGACAATAACTAAGGAGTCCAGGTTAGTCCGTTCCACACACAGTATCTGGTCGGCGAGCATGCGTTGTGCCTCTTGCACATTAGCCTGCGGTGGAATGTAAACACCGACCAGAATGAATGAAACAAACTCACGGGGGGAGTAGAAGGGTTTGCATTGGATAAAAAAATATTCCAGATCTGCTGTTGAATCACTGTCAAATCATTGCACCAGCCGCAGTTAGTATAGAAGCAGACTCCGCCACCTTTCGTCTTGCCGGAGAGTTCCGTGTGGCGGTCCGCTCTGAAAAGTTGGAAGCCAGCCAACTGCAGCGCAGAGTCCGGTATCGAATCACACAGCCACGTCTCCGTGAAGCACAGAACGGAAGATGAGGAGAAGTCTCTGTTCTTACCAACTAGTAGCTGGAGTTCGTCCAGCTTGTTGCACAGTGAACTCACGTTGGAGAGGAATATACCTGGTAGCGGTGTGCGAAGTCCCCGCCGGCGGAGACGCACAAGCGAACCGGCACGTTTACCTCTCCTCCGTCGCTTCACTGTATGTACGAATGTGAGGGCACCTTTGACCAGAATATCCAAAATTTCGACAGATGAGGCAATGAAAGTCGGAAATAAATTCTCAGGAGTTATGACCCTGATGTTCATGAGCATTTCTCTGGTGAAAGAGCTCCCGGTTCTTAGGCAAAACAGTGAATTAACTAACAAAACAAGACAAAACATCGCGCACCAACACACCGAGGCAGCCGTCCACTGCGCCATCTTGGATTTTTCAGCCTCTGTCACAAAGCTGTCGTTCCACGACCCAGTGTTGAAACAGAAGAAAGAAAACTCCCCCCGTAAAAGATCAATTTACTATCACGAGAGGGCTGAACAATTGAAATCAGGATACTAACCACGATGCAGCGAGTGTTCCCTCCAGGCAGGCAGGAACGGACCAGACGGGACAAAAAGTGGGCAGAAGACGGGCTGTTATGTCTGCTGACCCGCGAAGGAAGGGCCGCCACCGTAGCATGGTTCAGGTACAGGGGGCAGCTGTCTGTTGGGTTTGGGTTCAAAGCCTTGAGAGCTGCCTGCCAAATCTGAGAAAACATGACAGAACAGACATTTTAGGTTCATTACACAGACACGACAGCTTTGCAAGATTTGTTGTGCTAACATTAAAATCCTGCACGGAAAAGGAAGGAGGGAGATATACATCATAAAATCCTGCACACTGTGAACGTGCACTCACTGTATTGACACCATTACTATTCAAAGAGCAGAGTCTGGGTGTGTGATCTGTTGCCTCATCAATATCTATAACTTCCTGGAGTGCAAGAATTGATTGTATATGATCTTATGTCAAGGAGAAGCCAATTAGACTACAGCTACTTCACTGCCCGTCATCCTGGTCAGAGTTTACAATGGAGTTACCATCACATCAGATTTTTGTGATGATGTGGGGGTGGATCTGGACTCTGACTGTCAGAACGAAGGATGCTGTCCTAGTTCTTGAACAATGTCTCCCACCCACTCCATGAAGTGATGGCTCAGCACAGGAGAACATTCAGTAACAGACTTATATCCCAGAGATGCACCACAGAGCGGCACAGGAAGTCATTTCTGCCTGTGGCTGGTCATCAGACTTTATAATTGTATGATCTACTGAGCCGGCTACATGGCTTTCATAGTACAGCCATACAAGCCAGTCAGATTTACCTTTAGCCTCAGCGTACCCTCAAGTTCGGCCTGTATCGGTGATTACAAGGCCAAAACACTTGATGACACTAAGCTGCACAACTGAAGTTATGTCCCTAACATCTGCTGGTGACCACTAACACCTGCTAACATCTACTGGTAGTCATGGTAACTTAAATTGTGCAGAAGACCTTCAAACGTATAAGGGATATTCCCCATCTCGTCCCATATTCTAAATGTATATACTGTGTATTGTTATTCAGCTTCATTTTATACATTCTATTGCAGTGCACTTTGTTTGTTTTTTTTTACAAACAGAATTTTCCACCAAGGGTCAGTTCTGTTTTTCTGATTAATACAGTATTCCTGCTGATTTGGACAGGGGAAAAAAAAACATTTTCTCATATGCCATAAATTGTCAGCAGCCTAGGTGTGGGTATGTGTGTGTCTAGAGAGACCAAAACCACGTGGGAATCCAACAATATGTAAAATTAGAGATGACAGGAGTTTTGATAGATTACAGGCTTCCCACAGTCACCCAGCTTCAGTGTTGTAAAGTCCATCTACCACCTGTGAAAGTTCAGGGCACTGGAAGCAGCAGAGGGATGATCGTGTTGGTCAATCATTGTCAGAGGATCCTGAGCAGCCCTGACACCGACTGATCCAATCCTTGACCTCAGAGACTCACCAGCCTCTCTTTAGACTGCATGTTACACAACCACCTCTGTGGACTTTGCACGACTCACTTACAGCAACGCACAAGGAGATCAGAGTGTTTAAGACTGGGTCTGACCCCCGTAGATCTGTCACTGTGCACCAGGAACACAATGTCCTCTGTGCATGGAGCCAGGCTGCAGACTCGACATCCCTGTGATGATCATGGAGGTGTAGGGGCGGCTGTTTGTTTGCATTGTTTGCCGTTTCTGACAAAGTTGGAGAAAATCCTTTAACGTCAATAGCTGAGCTGTTTAAAATCATTTAAATGGAAAATATAATTAGCTGTGTTAATAAGGCCTTTAGATAATACGTTACTCAAAGCTCATACACATTTTTTCGTTATTTTCCACCGATAAATAAGCACGCATCTACCTCTAACAACGCAGTTAGCTGCCGTGTTAGAGGCACTTGGTTAACCTAGCTAGTTAGCTAGTCGTGGTGCTAGTTACAATGAGCTACTCGTGCACCATGACGTTAGCACTACATTCATTTGGCTAACCTAGCAGCGTTAGCTCCGGTTAGCTGTCACCTCCCACCGTGAGTCAACACGTTACCTCTTTGCTAACGAGCGGCTGGAGCTTCCCCTTCACTTGGCTCCAGTTGACCTGCTGCAGGTTGGTCTGCTGCCCGACGATGAGGACCGGGCGGCTCGGCGGCTCCGAGTCTCCGGCCGAAGCCTTGAACTCCAGCACCACGTTCGCCATGTTTGCGACCTGCCACAGAGAGAGGCAGTGTGACGAGCACGAACAGGGAGAAAGTGGACGGACCGCTGTAGTTCACTGTGGAGCCCGGACCGGCGACGGCAGCCGGGAGAGGACCAACCCGTTCTTCTACACTTTCGTTTATAGAGGGAAGTAACGCGCGGTCCACAGCGACCTCTGTCGGTGAGCCGTTAGTACTACACGAAGACCAGAAAGGAGAGCTGCACAATATTTAAATCTTATTACAATAGTGATACAAATATGCTGTCTTTGCTTTAATAAGACTAAATAAATAAATAAAATAAAGCAGGCTATGGTCTGTGTATATGTGGACAAAATAACAAAAAAAATCATGATGGATTTCACCAAACTTCTAGATGGTTTTGGAACAAATCGGTCAAAGGTCAACACAATCTCAGTCAGAAAACACATTTCCACAAATAAAAAGGGCTGGAGAGAGACAATCTATAGCTTAGATCAATCCATGTGTTCCTCCTCCTTTCCTCAACTTTGTTTCCTTTCCTACTTTCTCATTGTCCTTCTCCTCTTTCCTACATCTTGCCTTGATCTCCACCTTTTTCTTACCTTTCGTCTTCGTCAATTTCTTCATTTTATCCTCATTCCCTTCTCTACTGTCCCGTCATATTTTTTGGACGTTTCCTTACATATCTACTTGTTTCTCCATCTCAAAAGCCGCATGTCAACATTTTTATACCTCTGCGGCTTCAGTGGCTCTTCTACTTATTTTGACTGCCTGTGTGTAAAAAAGCTTTTCACATTATAACCTAACTTTCATGGTTAATTTTATGTTTTAACATCAAGTTATCACATTATAATGTGATACTGATCCATTTTTTCTTTTTCCAGTGTGGCAGCAACATACTTCTGTACATTAGAGCCACTATAAGAAAAAAAAAAGAAAAAAAGAATGATCTGAGACATTAGAAATGTAAAGAAAAATCTTGAAAAAAAAAAACACGCATGGGAGCAAGTTTGTTTATTATCTCTGAAAGCCATCCACAACCTTACCACACACAGTTTTCAAGTTGTTACATCTGAAATGTCTGAAAGACGTGAGGGAAGACAGACAATTTGTTCACGTGAAAAGCTGAAACAGAGACATTATTCAAGATAAACATGATTCTAAACATTTAACTACAACCTTTAGTTGTAGAACCATCCCCCACCAAGACTAAGATCCAAACGAAAAACAGAGGGAGATGCTCACAGGATAGGGCTCTACTCTTAGATGAAAGTTTAATTTGTAAAATGATAGAATATTTGCATAAATGTAAAGATATCTTACTGTAAAATGTAAACTTTTATGTCAGAGTGCAAATTTAAAAAGGTAAACATTAAATTTACAAATCAAAACATAAAACCTTGATCTTTACAGAGGCAGTGACATCTTTGTACCAGTACAGGTGTATTGTGCCAAGTTATGTAGCAAGAGAAAAATAATTATTAATAAAAAAAATCAATCAAGCTCTGACAATTTTAAAAGCCAATAAAATATTTATTCAGTGTCAATAAATGCTGGACACTGATCTTCTGGTTGCTTTGGATGAAGGACATGCTGCTACAGGAGATTTTCTTAACAGTGAAACTGACCCTAAACCCCCGCCCCAAAAATAAAATCACAA
Source organism: Hippoglossus stenolepis (assembly GCF_022539355.2). Taxonomy (NCBI): domain Eukaryota; kingdom Metazoa; phylum Chordata; class Actinopteri; order Pleuronectiformes; family Pleuronectidae; genus Hippoglossus; species Hippoglossus stenolepis. The sequence goes on from NC_061485.1 coordinate 17,775,679, forward strand.
TTACAAAACAGCAATTTCAGTAAGTTGCAGCTTATTTGAACAGTTTCTTCAAATGTATTTAATCATACAGAAAACAGACTTTGAGCATAGTGCTGAAACAATTGATTAGTCGATAAACATCTATTTGATTTTCAACAAATTTGATAAGCAAAAAGGTCTTTGAGTAAAAATGCCAACATTCGTTAGTTCTCGTATCTCAAGTATGAAGGATTCTCTGTTTCTCAGTTTTAGGTCTCTGGGTTTCAGGGCAAATCAACAAAAATAATTAAATAACAGTTTGAAGATGTCACAGAAATTAAAGTTATCTTTAGGTGAAATGTCAGATTTACTGAAGACACACAACTTTCTTGTTCAAAGCCTGAAATATTTTTTTTGATTCTCTGGCTTATTTAAGTGAAACATATTTAAATACTTCTGTCCCGCTTTATTCTTGTTGTGCAACATCCAGTTTCAGATGTGCTTTTTATTGCACTGTACAGTACACACTGACCTGAGGTTCATTCTCAATAATTTGGGATTTTCAAGATTATACATGTAAATGATTAACTTCATTTTAAGAACTAAATATATATACACTTAACTCAGTAAACTATATTATTAAAAACATTTTAAGCTTGTGGTACTTTTACTAAATTGAAATGTAATTCATGATGATATTAGAATAATACGTTACTCATATCAATCTAGTGTCAGCTACAGTCCGGACAGAATAAGAAAATAGAGTCTTAATAATTGCATAAAAGGTTTATAGCACCTGTTAGATATTTTAAAAACACGTATTTTAAGAAGCAATGTCTAATATGCAAAATAGAACTTACAGACCGACAGACAGACCCACACACACACACATACACACACACACACACCCACACCCACACACACACAAATAAAACACAGTCATCTGCGTATTCTTGCACTTGTTTAGCTCTGGACGAATCTATAGGCTTCAGGCTTTGGTGATTAATGAGCTAAGAACTGAGGCTAATACTGACAGTGGCTGTGGTTCAGGTAGAGAGGCTTGTGTGGTGTGCTCATGTTAAAACTTCCATTAATGTCTAATGTTAGTGCTTCATTAAAATAACATGTATGTGCTAAACTCAAATAAAGAGAATCTAAGAGGTCTGCTAATGTTAATAAAATGTTTAAGACTATGCTACTAGCGCATGAGCACATGGTGCATGTGCAGCTGCATGTGACACACAAGTATAAATGTCATGACATGTGAAAGAAGCTATGCCTGACCACACATGTTCATGGAGACTTGTATGTGCGTGGTTACGTTTGGAGACTTTGGGCTTCACAAGGATGAGATTTCACTCAGGCCAACTTAGGCGTGACAAAGGTTTCCACTGGACCCGCATGTGGCAGCAATCCCACAATTCTTCAGGAGGGGGTTGAAGTGGGAGGCTGCACCACCGCCGGCCTCTCTGGGAGGGAAAGGCTTCATGGTGGAGAGGATCAGGGCCAGACAGTCCGCAACATTTTTGTTCGGGGCACAGGCCAGAGCTGGAGTGTGGCCTGCAGAGGATCAACAGGAAAATAAATGTCAGTGATGTTGTATCGCAGGGAAAAGAGACAGTGTGGTGTTGTAGCGCTGGAACATACAGCAATTATTCCCGTTTACCTTCCTCATCTACAGCCATGACTGCTGCACCTCTGCTCAGTAACACCTGCACTACAGTCGCCAGGCCTTTCCTTGCTGCAATGTGAAGAGGCCTACATGAGAAACACACACACAGGTTTGATTGTACAGGTGGGATGTATCCATATTAAGAATTCACATGTACCGTAGTATTACTGGGGCCAATGGCACATAAGTTAATACTGTAAACGTGGAACACTTTCTTCTTAAATTCTAAAACAGATGTTGATATCAGGGTGTTTTCCATCATCAGTAAACACAATATTCACCAGCAACATCGCAATTGATGTTCTACACTAAATTTTCTTAAGAAAAAAAATCACTTACATCTGCAGAGCACTGTTTGTTGCATTTATGAGGGTGGAGTCACTGATCTCTCCAAGGATCAACAGGGCGCACATCTCATGACCCTGCAGAATAAAACACACTGAAATAAGTGAGCAGTACGGTACAAACTACTTATGAATGCAGTAATTTGTTAAAATGTCACCAAATACTTTTAAATTCAATTTGTGAAATTCACATTGCAAATTGTTAAAGCATCACATCAAAATGTGAAAATGTAAAATCCCCACTGTTGTGAATGAATGCAGGGTTTAATTAGTGAATGTAAAATTGTAAGTAATTTAGAATTGAATATGATACTGTTTGTTCCTTTTAATTAGGGAACTGTTCATTTTGTTAGAAATCTTACTTATTGTAATGCACTTGAACTGTTTTGAAAGTGCAACTTGTCAAAACAGGTTTGATGACTTTTTAACCTTATTTTCAAAAGAGATTTCATTCGTTTTTGGCAGGTAATCCCCACATATTCAAAAGTTACTGTGCCACTGCATGCATAGAGTACATGCATGTGTGTGTGTGTGTGTGTGTGTGTGTGTGACCTTGCTGCAGGCTAAGTGAAGGGCTGTGTTATTATTGACATCCACCAGGGTCAGGTCTGGCTTTGCGCGCTGCAGCAATAATTCTGAAATGCAGAAAATAAGACACAAAAACAGGACTTCATGTTAGAAGCATTTACCGGTTGTTTTCATGTGGAATGACAGGACAGTGCAACAGGGAAAATAATTTATATGGTGTATTAAAGGAAAACATTAGTGAGGACTGTGAGGGTCACAAACACAGTGACTACGTGTTAAAGGGGGCTGCACATATTCCTGCAAGTATGACTGTGAAATGAAAATGTTCAAACATGATGAAAAAAAAATCAAGGAGAGATCAATAAAAGAGGGACTTTGATGATCTCTCGCAGGAACATTTTGTTTTATCGTCGTCTTGAGCTGCATGTTGTCTTGATGCATTTTTAATGAAAATTAAACTTGCAAACTTTAACATTTTTAAATCAGGCTCTTCTGTCACATACCAACAGCCATGGTATGTCCACGGTCGGCAGCAACCATCAGAGCAGAGCATCCACAGTGGTCCACAGCATTGACCTCTGCTCCCTGAGCCAGAACAACCTGGAGCCCAGAAACGTTTCCTGAATAGGCAGCTGCATGCAGGGGGGTCCTACAGTTACACAACAAACATACATATAAAAGCACATAAAAACAGACAGATTTACTGCCTTGGGAAATACATATAGTTTAAGCTTTCGGCAAGTAATTGCAAGTTGGACAGTTGACACAAAATAAAAGTTTCAATCTTTAACAATTTAAAAGAATCTTATCACACCCACCAAGGTGGAATTTATAAATCCAACAAAAAATGTTTTCTGCAAAACAGTAGCTTGCATAGGTAGTAGATAAAACTTAAAGGTATTAATGATTTAATGAGGGAAATACCAGGTTACACTGCATTCAAATATGTGCAACTGTCACTGTCTTTATAGGTGCCCTGTACACTTAAAGAAAAAAGATGATTGCAACTTTCCTCTTACTTTAATCACATGGCTTAATCATGACTAAAGAGTCAAACATTCCTCATTAGAGTTATCAATAAATTTGAGGTTTTAATAGAACACATTTTCCATTACTTTATCATAGCCAATATATGATTTTTTGGAATAAACCGTAGAAATTCTGTATCGAATAATAAATACGAAAAAATCATGTCAAAAATAATTTAGGAGCCATCGTGACATAACTTTAAAAAATATATAATTTCAATATCTGTAGACTGAACCATACAGGCAGTGCTGCATGACAGATTTGTCGGGCTCGGCTCAGAGCTGGACTCACCTTCCTTTGGCATCACAAACGTTAACAATTTGAGGTCCTACAGTCTTCAATAGAAGTTCAGCAGCAACATCGTGTCCATTAACTCTGCAGAGGAACAATAGTTATTACCTTTATAAGCCACACTTTATGTATTTTTTTTAATTTACATTGTTTATGATACTCACAGGGCACAGTGCAGTGGGGTGAACTGATTTTTTTCCCGGTTGCTAAAAAGTTTGTTTTCAAGTAAAATGTGTAAACATCCTTCACGTCCTGTAGAGAACAGGAAACAAAACGACAACTAATAAAGCATCTCACCAGGCAAGTGTTAAACAAGACAGCCATGTGATTAAAGTAAGAGACATTATTTAGGGGCTTAAATTATACTGTGGATAACAAGCAAAGACTTTGTTGGCTTTAAAATATCCCTTCATACATGATGTAAATATATTCATATCTACATTTAGTCTGTTAAACACAGAACAAAAAAAAAAAGTGGGGACATTGGACATGAATTCTTTCCCTGATGTCCCACCGTGGTAGGCAGCCCAGTGTGTGGGCGTGTAGGCTCTGTGGTCTTGCATGGAGTCCAGAGGGTCAGCTTTCATAGCAGCCTTTAGCAAACAGCGGAGCAGCTCCGTGTGGCCACGGGAGGCTGCGATGTGCAGCGGGGTCCGTCCCTGAGAGTCTCTGCACAGAGCAGAAGCCCCATGTTCCAACAGAGCAGATACACAGTCCTCACTGTTTAACATGGCCTAAAGAGGGACAACATAGAATGTAATGTAAGAGGATAAAAAAAATCTGGAACGTCACAGATGCTAGAAAGAGAAGCATCGTAATGTAACTGACTGAACACACACAAACAGCAAATACACGTACAGCTCTATGTAATGCGGTAAAGCCCTTTTTGTCTGCAGCATCAGCATTGGCTCCTTTTTCCAACAGGATGTGGACACAGTCAGTGTGACGTCCCAGAGATGCCAGCATGAGAGCCGTCCTGCACACAGAACAAAACAAAGAATTTACTGCAGTCAGGGTTAATAGGTTTGATTCTCTGGTCATATCAGACAGGCAAAACAGAGTCTTCATTTTTCTCGTCTGTGTGACTGCATTTAATACAATGTGAAAAAAACATTTGTTTGTTTGTTTAATAAGCCACATTAAACAATAACATGGTGTAGTAATGTCTTTATGTGAAAAACACACTCACATGCTTTAAACTTAATTAGTTATAGGGATTTATCATTTTGTTATATATATATTAAGTAGTATCCATTTTAAATCTATCATGTAATACATTATTATAATCTGCTTTCCTGACTGAAAAAATATAAAAATCTGTTTAAAAAACCCAATGAAGATTCAAACTGTTGGACAGTTATTTAAAATATCAAATTCTGCCATGTCAGATTGTGAAAAAGAATTTTCTGATGTCTAATGTTAATCAAAAATACCAAATTATAGTATGAAATAGTAAGTGACGTACTGTCCCTGAGTATCTAAACTGTCAATGATGTCGGCACTTTGTTTCTTGTTGACGAGCAGAAGCAGACAGTCCATCTGGCCCTCAGCAGCTGTAAGTGGGATGAGAGAAAAAGGAAAATACATCTGAATACCAAAAACGCATTTATCAGTGGAGCTGATGCAGCTTACATGTAAAAAAAAAAAATTACAACATGATAATTGGATTTCCTTTTTTTTTAATGAAAAATCTGATACACCTAAACACACCTGCAGCATGGAGAGCCGTCCGCTTGTGCTTGTGCTCCTTCAGTGTGTAGGAGGCTTGGTGCTTCAGCAGCACCTCCACACATGGAGCAAACCCCCTCTGAGCAGAGAGGTGGAGAGCAGTTCGGCCTTCAGTATCCCGTATGTCCAGACTCACTAACGTCTCACACAGTAGACGCAGGGGCTCCCGATGACCATAATACGCCTGTAGTGGCAGAATGGTAATAGTAGAGTCAAAGGCATTGATATGTGGTGAGTATTCATGTACATTATGGTGTGAAGGGGGGGGGGGTATGTGGTATTTGTTCTACTCACAGCTAAGTGCAAAGGACTGACTGGAATGTTACTTTCCACCTCCTCTAGACAATTGAAAGAAATCTCCAGGAGCTGCAAGAGGAAATAAAGAAACTGGGTTTAGTGAGCGATTGATTAACAACAACAAAATCTGAGCAACTAAATCAAAAATTGCACTGACCAGTTCCAGGTGCTGTTTGTTCCCATAAGCTGCAGCGTAGTGGACGGCACTGTAACCCTTATTGTTCTTCACAGTTGGGTTTGCCCCATTGTCAAGCAAGAAGTCTAAACACCTGAACACAGAGTTAAGGAAAGATGAGGAATGCTTTCTGTGTCGTTAACATGTGGTCCTGCCTGTAGGACTCTGGTATTTATTTTTAATATCAAGAAAATAAATTGTTATGCATCTGCTCCTTTCTTTGCAACGTTTCTAAATTTGTAAGAGGATCAAATTAGTCTTGTCAAAGTTTGACATCATCTATCATCATATATTTTGTCTGATTTTCACTATTTTTGGTCAGACAGTAGCATATTCAACTTTAATTTGGACTTTTAACAACTATAGGCTCTACCTCCTCCTCCTATCTAGAAATGAAGCCACAATATTCTGGATTAAAACACTGACATTTTGTGTATTGTGAGTCTGCGCAGTAGTGATCGGGGAATGGAGCCATTGTACAGAGGTCCCACTGATACTCGTGAGCCAGTCTCAGCTGTCAATCATGATGTATCACCTCATTTTTAGAGCATCAAATAACTAATTCAAACCAAGCTTATCAGAAACATAAACTGTTGAACAGACATCAGTGTTTTTAGAAATAGGTAAAAGAACAGAAACCATCTTTGAGAAAAATCGATATATGTGTATTTTGACAATTTTTGGAGTCTGTGGTAACATGGAGGAGGCGGGTCTATGATCTATACTGGTGCCAGCCAGTGTGCGATCAAAAGGCTCCTTCGGGGAGCTGTATTGTCGTCCATCTGTATATAGAGTCTATGTCAACTACATACTTGTAAATTGAGATAATGTGCTTTTAAGTGACCGTACATTGAAAAAAACCCAGAAAGTACATTTGGTTTCTGTATATACAAACAATAACGTGACTTACAGAGAGGCCTCTTGTTCCTTTTCCAAACTGTAGTCAGGCTCAGAGTTCCCACTGTGGGAAAAAAAAAGACTGGCTTGAATGAAGTCATTTATTATCAACAGATAAATGTCCACAGGATGTTGTCCTTCTTATATTGAAGTTATTAAAGAATAAATGATTGAAATGTGTTTTCTTACCCACAGAAGGTGTGTGAAGCAGCGGTGTAGTGCAGAGGGCTGCAGCCCATCAGATCCAGCTCATTGACCTCAGCCCCCGCTCTCACCAGGGAGATTGTGCATTGGCTGCTCGCATTGGCTGCTGCATAGTGCAAAGGAGATCTGCGAGGGGCAACAGGGGACAGCTATGTTACCACCAAAAACTGCAGAGAGTTGCATTAATTGCTCCAGCTATTTAACACTGTTTACCTTCCCAAATTATCCTTTATGTCGAGTTCAGCGCCGCAATTTAAGATCAAGTTGAGACAGTCAACATTTCTGTCACAAGAAAAAGAAAAGGTAGATTCAAATTCATTTATTTAATAAGAAATTAAGAGCTAGGTGTTTCAGATCTGAGTCAGACGACTTATGTGTATGTGTGAAAGAAAAATTATAAATATTTGAAATAATTATAAAAGAATAAATATTGCAAAATAATCAGTTTCATCTAGATACATTTTAAATGAACTAAGCAAAATAACTGAACCGTTCAACTGTATGTAAATCATGTGCACTTAACATTATATGCGTTTCTCGGTGTGTGTGTGTTCGTTCTCTCACCCTCCAGAGGCAGCTGCATGCAGACATGTCCTCCCATGGTCGTCCAATATGTTAATATCAAACCCAACTGACGGCAAATGAGCTGGCACAAAGTTGAAAAACTGACCTGAACACAACACAACAACACTTGAGTGGAAACGTTTGGAGTAGTCTCACTAATGAAAATGCAACAAGGAAGTGAATAAATTAGAAGTCGGCTCTTTATGAGTCAAACAGATTCTCACCATTAGACAGCAACTTTCGACAACAGTCTGGAAATCCGTACAGCGCCGCCAAATGTAAAGGAAGCATTCCATGAATACCCTGTCTTTAGAGATTATAATAGATGTTAGTTAGTTTAGTCTGAGATGAGATATTTTCTGTGAGAAAAATGTACAAAATCAATTTGTTTTCATGAAGCTTTCAAAGTTCACAGGATCAATAATAATAACTAAATCGGTATCCATGTGTCTGTGTATGTGTCTGTATAGGGGCGACTACTGGGTATAGTTATTTATTGGCTAATTCAATATTTGGTTGGTCACATTGAGTTGCTGTATACTGTAGCTCCTATGTTGGGGTGTGCATTTAATTCCAAACACAGAAGCCTCTTTCAGACATGCACTGAACTCTAGTGGTTTTTCATGAAATGTTCCGTAGTGGCTGCGTCTGAGAACACAAATGTCCAAGTCAGTTTCTCCTGACATTTTTCAGAACTTTTCCTGCCAGCGCCCTGGTAAAATGTCCATAAAATGTCGAAGTGAGCACATGTGAAAATACAGCAGGAAAATGCCTGGAAAACAGTTAGTGGGAATGTTCATGACGTCAATAACACGCGACAGACGCAAAACTGACAAAACAAAAAGAATACAGCTAAAAGGATGATAAAGAGTTGAATACAGATAGAAGACTCCAAAAAAGATGTGAAATTGGAAAGACAATGAGAACTGATGGCTTTTGGTGACATAGGTGACAATGTGCTGTAAACAAAATATGTGATTTCTGCAGCGATCCTGACTCCTGCATGCTCTACTCAGGCAGAACCCCTCATTTTCCAGTTGTTGTGAACGTGTTTAACTCAGACAATCTCCTGCCACATCCCTCATATCTGAAAAGCAGGACCCAACTTTCCGGATCCACTTCATAGACTGAGAACGTGTGCTCAGAGACTTTATGCCTTTTGAAGGTGTTGTGGTGTAAGATCATCATCAGACAATCTCAGGTCTGGACCTTACCTCGCCTTGTCAGCACCATTTGTCAGCAGAGTGCTGATCAACAACTCCTGACCGAATCTGGCAGCAACATGAAGAGGAGAGTTTCCGAACATATCAAAACAATCGATCTCCCCACCTGTGCAGAGGCAGAAAGATACATGGTGTTATTATGATTAAGTGTTTCTGATGAGAAGGGGCTCTGATGTTTTATGTCTCTGGGTATTACGAGGATGCAGGGTCACCGTTTCATAATTAGTTGAAGTCTATTTTACCATTTTGGATCAGAATCTGGGAGCCTGTAAAGCGTCCATGCATAGCAGCCATATGCAAAGGGCTCTTCCCTTCTTTATTCTGTTCAACAGAGAAATTAAAACAAGTTCAGTAAAAAGAAAGTCATACATCATCATAATATATAACCCATACATTTAATCCTCTGACCAATAACTATAAATACATTTGAATCCCCTTTTGTTGTTATCAAATCCACTTCTTCAAAACAAGCTCTTCACCTGCATGTTGACATCAGCGCCGTTGTTGATTAGCAGCTCGAGACACAGCACCGCGCTAGAGGAGGCAGCAGCCAGATGCAGCGGCGTGTTGCCGTGATAGTTGGGCTGATTGATGTTGGCACCGGCGTTCACCAGCTCAGTGGCCACGGTGTCCTGCCCTGTGTGACACGCCATGTGGAGCGCCGTGTTCCCATAAATGTTGGGTTCGTCAGTCTGAGAGGCAGAGTTGGAAATCATTTTAAAGCAAAAACAAAATCCTGCAAATACACTCTCAAGCAATATCAGGCGCGTTTAAAGGGTATTGTCCTGTTCACAATGCAAAGTACATAAAATAAATGGCAGCAATAGACATTTATAAGAATGAAGAATAATTTTGGATTCTTAATAGTTTTGTAACCGAGCCACTTTACCTCTATCCCGAGCCGCAACAGATATTTGACGACTTCCAACTGGCCATTGGCGGCTGCTGCATGGAGCGGAGTGTAACCACGTTTGTCCTTGTACGTCACGTCAGCGCTGTGAGACACCAGCAGCTTGACGACCTCCATATGTCCTAAAAGAAGAGCCTGACATTTTAGACAAACATCTGCCATGCTCGCAGACAATGACACACTCCAGTCACTTACAAGCCTGTAGCCTGGAAATAGAAGCTTGATAAACAGGCCAGGTTAATATAACATTCATCACATGTCGACTTTGTTAACAACTAATCAAATGTAAACAGACTGAGATTGTGTTGATAAGAAAAGCCAATGATATCTGCAGTCATAAATCAAACATAATGAAGTTGTATGTCAAAATTGTCACTTTTGCACGTCTATTTTTGTTTCATTAAGTCAGTAAAGATACAAAATATTAACTTCCAAATCACAAATTCACTGCTCGACCAATCAAACGGTCAAAATGCCAGGATTCAATTCAGTCAGATGGATGCGTGACATAGATACGAAGGTGATGACAGTGTCTAAACTATGTACATTCCTTGTAAGCCCCAGATTGACATTCAAACTCTTTGGATAAATGTTCCTCCGTCTTATACTTGTTTAGATACTGTCATAAATGACAATATGTTAATCTTGAAAATAGAATAAATGTCATTACCCTCTGACTTTTTAACCTTGTGTGGCTGTTTGAGCCAGTTTTAAGTGACTTTGTTTTGGCGGATCTTTTTTGGGAACAGTTAATTCCATGTCATTGTACCAGTGTTTTTAATGACCAAAGATTATTTGGGGAAAAATGTCAACTGTACATTTGAGTCTCTTTACGAGCGACGACACTTACCTTGGTATGCAGCCCAGTGGATTGCCTGCCGATCTTTTTTATCTTTGGCACACACGTTGGCACCTTTGCTCAGGAGCAAGTTCACCATCTGCAGAAACACAATAACTGGTTCAACCTGTGTGTCTATCAAATCATCTAAACCCAATCTACAATCATAGTCCAGTGGACAGCAGCATTTATTTCTTGGAAACAGTTTAGCAAACACATTTGTATTCTGGGGATAAATATAAATATTGAGTGAAACTAGATTAATATATCATTGTAAGAATGCAATTTCACAAAATGCTGCAACAACTACCAGAAACCAGGAAAATGTTCCCCAGTTATCATTCACTTCCTAATGTAGATTTCCTTTCAAGCCTTGTTATGCCTTGAAATGATAACTATCAACCATAAATAAATAAATAGTCAAAGATCCCATTGATCACTACAATCAGCTTCCTAGTTTACCTCTACATGGCCGCTGTGCGCTGCATGATGCAGTGGCGTCCTCCCTGACCTGTCACCAACATTCAGGCTGCAAACATGTGGTATCAGAGCTGCAGCACAACCTGTGGCCCAGTTTGCAGCGGCCATGTGTAAAGGTGTATGCCAGAATTTGTCTCGTGTGTTGACCTCTGCTCTGTGCTCTAGCAGCAGGTCCACAGCCTTCTGACAAAACAAAGACAAAGATTCAGTTAATATGTCAGTTAAACATTACGACCTGGTGGTTAGAACCTAGGAGTTTGTATGTAAATTACTTACTTCATTTCTTGAGGCAGCTGCTCGGTGTAAAGGAGTCAGTGAACCCTGGTCCTTCGCGTTGACATTTGCATCTGTAGCACAGAGCAAATGCAAAGTTAAGCTAGTTAGTAGTGGTTTAGGTGTGTGGCAGACTCATTGCATTCATTACTAGAAAGAGTTAGATGCAAAATGTGTACAAGTATATACTGTTCATGATATACTTCTTTATACAGTTAATATGTTTTACCTGCAGTAATAAGAAGGTCCATAATGTGGACATCACCCAAATAAGCAGCAGCATGAAGTGGTGTGCTTTGTTCTTGGTCCTGAAAGGAAAAACACATCAAACAGTGCAGAGTGCAGCCGGCATATTTCTGTTCTATTGTTGCATTATTATCTTGGTAAATTCAGATTCTAAATTGTTTAACAATTGTCGTGCAAACTTGTTTAGTTTCTGGCTCTGCTCATGTAACATTTAACCTCATTTACATTTTGCACAAAGTGTGAATAGAAAACCTGCTTGGAAATGAACAGTTATCTAAAACCATCCAGGTGTGAGTGACACAGGTGATCTGTTTGTACCATCCCCATTAACATTTGACCTGAAACATAATGTAGGCAAATCTAATAACACAACTTTTAATAAAAACATCACAAGTACTGAGTTAACGTGGGATAATATTACCAGTGAATTGACATCTTCTTCATGGTTCAACAAAAATGTCACCTCTTCTATGTTTCGGCTGAATATAGCCTGGACCAACGGAGACTGGAAAAGAGATGTAGAGAAGAACATGACACATCACATTCTAAACTTATATCACCACTGGATTCATTCCATTGTGTATTATCATGTATCTGATTGGATGAACAGTGCAGCATAGGTGCAGTAGTTTTATATTTGCTGTAATTCTCTTGGTCTGTATATATATATATTTCTATTCTTGGCTGGAGCTGCTGTAACAAAACCCAATCCCCTCAGCCGGGGAGTTGTAGATAAGTATTTCTGATTCTGATGAATAAAACACAATTGCAGCTGAACAGCTTTCCTCAGCAAGCTTGTTGTGTCTTACTCTGATCTCAAATACATACATAAGACTTTGTTAAGATGCTGGGATGCCAATAAACACTAAGTTATGGGTAAATAACTATCTCTTCTTGGCTTTTGATGGAGATAGCAATGCCTCATCAACACCACAGATTACAATAAGCAAACGCAGCTATGACTTAGTGAATGTGGACGTTAGCTTGTTTTATGATCTTGTTTTGGCAGGTTTTGGAGCTAACTCAACAGAGACAATAAGAACTCCACTGGTAGGACTTTGGTGGATAACAAACTTCAGACATCTAATGCTGCGTCACCAGATCGTGCCAACGGAAAAGTTTAGTCCACTGGTGCAAGGTAAGAAATGTGTGACAGTTACAAGCCCTGTGACAAACTTTGCTCGACATGTCGCTAACATGACTAGCCGGCTGTTTGCAGCGTTACTGAGAAGTCCTGTGAGTTTTCTAACGTGGATTCAGATCAACAACAAGTGATTTATTTACTACCTGGTCCTCGATGTTTCTTAACTCCATGGCCCAGTCACTCTGGAAGATCCTTCATTGAGACTGAATGTGTTTTAACTGGCTACATGTCCCCCTGCAGCAGGCAGCGGCTACTTAGCCTAGCTTTAGCTTGGTTAGCTTCTGGCTGAGATACGTGACGTATACACCACAGCTGCCAATATCGCGACAGAAATATAACCAACGTGATTTGGAAGTGTCTGGAAATTCTACTTTGGTTTAGTGTTGTGGTTCTTTTCTGAATGTAGGTATGAGTTAACATTGTTTCGATGCTTTAGTAATGTGTTTATTAAACAAATCTTGTTTTGACTTTGACAAAATAGCGTCTTCTTTAATGCAAAACCTGTAACAATAGCACTTTTATCCCATAATCAAAGGAAACATGGTCATGGTATGAATAAATAATAATAAAAAAATAATAATAAAATAGAATTAGAACATTAACTCAAGTACCATGTATATGTACAAACTTGAGATGCTGAATTTTCCATTTTATGCTTTTACACCCGACAATCATGATTGTTGTGCTTTTTTACAGCTGCATTCAAAATTGAGAATTTTCATACATAACACATATAAGCAAATAAAAGTATTAAGGTTTATTATTATTATTATTATTATTATTATTATTATTATTATTACGTCTGTACTTTCACGAAGCTGGGAAGAGTTTCAAATCTGTATTTACAACTTTTTACCTATTTTACTGACAGATTTTTCGAATTACATGCAAAACGTAATCAGTTGATGCCTCACCTCATATCAACTCCCCAGAGAAGTATTTGGTTTTAATATTATGACATGAACCAGGAGTTCTAACCGCTAGAATATACTGGAATGTGGATTCGTGACTATAAAGTGCAAAACAACTTGCATGCACCACTGGCATTTATGTTGTCATTCATACCTTGACCGTGTTTTCTATTTTTCCTTCATTTAACACAAGGCTATTGTATACAGATTTTGTACTTGTGAAAATAATAGAGTAAATTTAAAATTAATTTACCTATACAAAGTAATCAGAAAGTCACAGCATTGGCTCCACATCAACCAGTCTCAACATAATAATAACAATCATTAATACTCCTTAGTTTTCCTCGGTACATGAAATATGTATTTTATATTTATTGTTATTAGTAACCAGCAAAATAATAAAAGATGCATTTTGATCTTATGTGATAGGTGCGTTCCCATGCCGGGAGTCAAACCCAGTTCGCCTGCAAACCAGGAATCCTTATGGGACCTTTTACTGCCTGTTATCCAGACCTGGTCCAGGCAGAGAGCTCTGACACACTGCCACTTCCTAGCCCAGTGTGTATTGTGATGACTAAATGTGGTGATCAGGTTATTATCAGTTTTTACAGTCTTTTATAGCTTGGTTAGCTACTCGCTGTGATATGTGACGTACGCAATAATGCTGAAAGAATACGTCCAATAAACAAGACTTGGAGATGTCAGTAAATTATACTTTGCTCAAGTATTTATTAGGGCCTGAGCACCGAACGTGCAAAGGATTTTTCTTATTATTATTTTCTTCGGGGGCGTGTTGAAGGCCTACACATGCTCAAAAACTCATGAAACTTTGTATGTATTCTGGATTAATTTGAATGGGCATGGAAATATGGCTCAATAGTGCCCTCCCCAAAAAAGCCCCTTACTTTGCTCTCATCCATTCTACACTTCTACAAAGGTGAAAGATTTATACGATCTGAACAGAAACAAGAGTGTTTTTGACCTGAACAGATCTATTAGTCTGTATGTAGGGACAGTGATAGCACCACCCACTGCCAAAAGGAGGTAAGCCTCGTTTTACAACTTTAATTGATTTACATTATATTTTTACTGTGTGGACTGCACTTGATGGCATGTAAACCCTAACCCTAACCCGTAATGCACAATTTTTGGGGCGTGGTCCGGTGTCCCTGGCGACTGCATCAGGTCCCCAGTTCGCAAGTGCTCAGGCCGCTCAGTGCTGCTTTGTAGCCCTAGTTTGTATTGTTCTTTTCAAAATATAAGTATGAGTTTACATTGTTTTGATAATGTGCTCATTAAATAAATATAGTATTAACTAATAAAAACAAAACAATTCATACTATTAGATAATTACACAGTAGTGAAAACATCAGTAGGATTACTTTGTATTCAATTACTGCAAATAGATCCCTTTCAACTAAATCTTACACACTGAACCTTTAAAGGAAACATAGTTAACATGGTCCTGGTATGAATAAAAACTTAAATAACCGAATAAGTGCAGTTACATCTACTCAGGTACTGTGTTTATGTACTTGAGATGCTCAACTTTACATTTCATGCTTTTACACTCAACAACAATTCTAATCAATGTTTTATTAGTTTATTTCAAAATAAAGAATTTTACATACAAAACATATATGAGCAAATAAAATAAGATACATTTTCCAGTGATGGAATTGTTCAAAGTGCCCCACAAAAGGATCAAACAGCCGTAAAATGTATTCAAAATCTAAATAAATGAATATATAAATAAAATTAAAAGACAGAAATAAAAATTCACAGCGATGAAAGCTTTTAGAAAAACTTCACAATACCATTTTTCTGTACTGAGTATTTGTATACGTGTTTATTCTTTAAAATACATTTTACTGAGTTTTACAGTTTCACAGGTTATCCCCATCACACAGAGTATTCTCCCTGGGTTTAGCCTGACAGGCTTTGTGCCCTGTGCGCCTGACAAACCTCCTCAGCGGAATAAAGACTCATACTAACTCTTGCCCAATCAGAAGAGCGCAGGACCAGTGCGCGTGCGCAGAGGATGTTGCTCGCACACATACGACTTTGTCAGAATTTAGCGTCGCTAACGTGCTACTTCCTGAGCTAACTCCGGGTTCACACGCGTGTTTCCAGTTTAGAAGCAGCTGGAACCGTGAAAACTCAGCGTGTTACCAAACTCTCCAATAACGTAAACCAAGGTAGGAGCGTTTTCACACTTTAATGAGGGCGGCGGCGGCGGCGGCGGCAGACACACACACACAGCTAACATGGCATGGGAACTGGTTAGCTTGATGGGAACTCACAGTGATAACGTTAAGGTTATTTTATTTTTTGAAGGTGATGGTACCAGCGGCTCTGGTTCATTCATGTTTAACTTACATGGTTAATGTGCGCGTGGGCTCTGGTGTCTTTCTAGCTCAGCTGTACCCAGTGGACAAGTGACCAGGACGAGAGGTCAAGCCTCTGTTTTCTAATCTGAAGTCTGATCAGATCATAACGACCACTCACTCTGAGACTTTATCAATTACACTGACTCTTTCACTATCACCAGAGGGACGTGTAGCAGGGGCTGTGCTGCTCTCAGACTGTATTCACACAATACAGCGGTGTGTTGGACTGGAACCCGAGAGCAAGATGTTGTGTTAAAGCTCTAAGACAGATGTTCATCCAGACATCCCTAAAATAATGAATGAATTAAGTTTGGATTATTAACAGGATTATTGTTTTCCTGTTTCCTTATCAGTGTGAATGCCAATCCAGGGTTTGCCTCACCTTCTTCAACTCTTACACATCTCTCCAATCACCTGGAAATGTTCTAGTTAGATTGTTACGTCATCATTATATAGGTGTCGAAGCTCACCTTATACACAGTGGAGTCGGACAATATCACAGACACAACATGTTGTCAAGTGAACTTGGGGTTAAAAGTTTCTTGACAGTGTACCAGCCACTTTCGTAGTCTCTTCACTGTAATGAGCTAGATCACGAGAAATGATGTCATGTTTCACAGTGACTGGTAGAAAAGGCAAACATCAGACTCGTAGGTGTGACAATATTCTTCCATACTGAGATCACTCAATTTCTTAAAGCAAAAGCAGAACAAGGGTTTCTGAAAAATGATTATCTCCTTCCAAAGTGCTAGGACAAGAAAAGGCTGCTTTGAGTGTCTGAACACTTGTGACTGTGTTATCAACAGATATTTTATTAATCTATTAATTTGTACGTTTTCTTTTTTAAGTATTCTCTGGTTATGGCTTCTTAGATGTGGGGATTTGCTGTTTATCATTGGACAGCTTTGTTTTGGACAGCTTTAATCAGTTCATAGAGTAACTAGTAGTGGAGTGGAGATAGTGGAGAAATTAATTTGCAAATTGATCAATAAAAAAAAATGCTAAGAGCAGCCCGACTGATAACAAACTGTTATCGCAGTTTGAAAGACATGTTGTTCTTACTGTTCTTTTCTTACTTCATGCATCTTATAATTAAGTGATACTGTGTGGGGAACTCCCACTCAGCAAGGGTAGTATTGCTACATAAATACAAACTTCTCCTGTGTCTCGTAGTCCCTAGTTCAAGTCAAAATTTGCTCACTGCCTATGTTAAGTAATGAAATCAGTATATGTGATGCAAGAGAATTAAGTTTACACAGTGATGTTTGGTGCATACTGTAATGTAAAATATCTACATGCCTAATTGGATAATATGTATTCATTTATAACCACCTCTCTATAACCACTTTGAGTATTTGTGACTTGTTAACTTTGTAATGGCTGTCTCTAGTCACAGGCACAGCTCGACTAAACATGAAGTCAGTTGTAAACAGAGGGACTGATGTAATAAATATGTATTTGACACCTTTAGTCAGTCCCATTATGAAGGAAAAGTTGCTGTTCCATAAACATTTGCTATGAATCTCAGAAAGCTCATGAACACAAGGTAAACGTGAATTCATTAGTCTGCTGCTAGTGAGGTGTGGCCGTGCTTTCAATGGGCCAAGAGCCAAGTGCCTGATCATTAGATTTCTTGGTTGGTGGCATCAGCGACAACTCATTGTTTTACCCTCATGACAGCTGATTGTCCGTTGGGTTGAACTAGAGCTGTGTTGGTGTGAGTTATGTCAAAAGTGACGTTAGAAACTGCAGCTGAGGTTAATAAGAAGATTAAATATAAAATTGCTATGATTTTTCTTCTGTTTGGCATTGCTTCGTTTTGATATTTCTTTCCCATGGAGAATAAAAGCCTGTAATAATTCGATGGGGTGTAACATCAGTGATCATATGTCAGTTTGGGAGTTGTCGTAGATGCACAGTAGTGATTGTAAAATCTGTTCTGTGCAGATTAGGCCTCTATGGTGTTGTTTGAGGCCAAGGTTCTTTGGGAGAAGTTAGATGGATGACTATGACATGTCTTTAGTTGGTTTACTTTTAAATTTAGATCCACAACCTTGACCAGCAAAAGTTTGGTAACATCAAAATGAATCATGTAATTGATCCCATAAGTTGGTGTTTTTTTAAAAGAACATCATATAGCTGCTGTTATAAGAACATTATTGATTCAAAATGATCAACCTCTTTGCTACAGACTTTTTCAGTCACAAACATGTGGGTGCCCATGGAATTCGAAAGGATTAGTGCTGCTGACACATTAAAAGACAGTTGCACAATCCAGGACTGGACTCAAGGTCACACCAGGACCAATATAAAACATTCAGTATGTTTTACATTGATCCTAATGTGACAGATAAGAACAAGTGGATGAGTACAAATAAGGCCAAAGAATTTGTCTTGTGTTGATACATTTGCTTTGTCTTATTGGAGTAATGCTACATTAGGTTAATGAAAAGGCACTTGACTGATGTGTTTAGTTTTGTGTGAAAAAAGAAAGCAGCATAATGCATGTAGACCGCTTCAACCAAATTCTAAGACAAAGGCAGTGAACTGAAAATCAAAAATATCTGCACACTGAAATCTGCCTTCTAGCTCCAATCAGGCAAACATATACTTTGAGAATATGATCAGACTTGGGTCACATGACTCGATCAGCAACATCAAATCACCCGAAAAGTGTGATACTGTTATTATTATTGTTATGTCATGCCTGCTTCTTAGAATTATATAATAATGCATTTTTCAGACATCAACATTTTCGCTAAATTGGGTCTGGGCATTTTCCGGAGTTTGTCTTTCACATATGAACAACACAGCTGGGGATTGTGCTGGACAGATGTGTTCACAACAACAGGAAAATATCCCCAAAATTCAGGCAAGGTGTAGTGCAGGACATGACATATACATTCTGCTGCAGAAAACATATTTCTTTTGTTTAAAGCACATCGACACTAGCGTCGGGCGTTATCGTCAAAAGCTCTCGAATCTCATAGTCTTTACCAAGTTGACATCTTCATCAGCCTTTTCTACATATATGACAACTTTCTTCATCAGTGTTACAAACGCCATCAACTCGCTTCATTTTCCAGAGATTTTTCTGCTGTACTCTAACATGGGCTACCTCTGACATTTTTAACTGAGAAAGCTGGCAGAAAAGTTCCAGAAGATGTCCGGAGCAACTGACTTGCGTTTTCACATACAGCCCCTCAGGAAAACTTCAGGAACATGTCTGGTATTGCGGTGCATTTATTGTATATATCTGAAAGCAGCATAACTGAGCATGACTGCTGCGGCCACATACAGATGCAGAAAACTCAAGGGTCCTGCAGCCAAAATACCTGATCCAGCAATTTAATAAGGCCGTCAACATGCTAAAAATCAAATTTACTGCTAAATCTGCCCTATGAATTAAGTTTTAGAATTGTTTCTCATTTAGATACTTTTGGTCTTTAGTTTTTTTTAAAGGAGAAATAATTGGAGCAACAATGTGTCTAACCTAGGATTGAAAAAACAAGAAAGTACTTTTATTTTGATGGTCTCATTAGGAAAGGCCGTTCTCCCAAGCAGTAAACCTCATGTCCGGTGGAAATTTATTTTGACATTATTTTTCTGTGGTAAAATAAGAAACGACAAATTTTTTTGGTAACAAATCTATTCATCAAGGTCCATTGATTTTTAATCAATTGCTGCTATTGAGAAAACTTTCAAACAACCGGTCACATTGATAGTGGTTTTATCTCTGAGCACATGACGTGGCATTGTGACCTTGACTGTCGGGGAGGGCTGCTCTGTCTGCTGCCTCCACCCGTCTTAGGCGTCACATGACAACAGAGTCGTACTTCAGACGAGCCTCATACCGCCTCAGAGAACATGGTGTCCTCTCTGTGAAACTGAACTTTTCTTTGTTAAGAAAAAACTGTTAAGTAGAGTTTGTGAGGAGTGTTGTAAAAATGGTGGGAGTAGTGGAAGTGAAACTCTGTTTCCTGTTCTCAGTCAGCATTCTTGTTGTTGATGTTGCTCATTCATTTTTATGACATGTGATTTTATGTTATTTTTAATATAACGGAAAAGGAGAACAAAATAATGCACCATCATTGAAGTAGCTCACTCTTGGTGTGGTTGTCAGATTAATAGCTGTTAGTTTTAGAGACTAAAGCATCACTAAGGTAGCATGATAATTACTATTTACTCCTGAACAGTCATGTGCTTCAGGCTCATTCAGGTTGTGTAACCACTGTTGTCTTTTTGCAGGGGGACTGATATCCATCCCTCAATTTCCCAGGGATCCCTCAGCCAGATGAAGGCCGAGCAGGATGGAGACATCCTCGAAGGTAACTGCCTCAGATAACAGAAACATGACCATCGCCTTATAAACACACCTGCTGTGCTGTCTATCATTAAACTCTGGCCAGGCATCAGTGTGCATGCTTATAACAATACTTTACAGTACATTTTAACTAACAGCATTACTGTTTAACTTTTTAAAACTCTAAATAAAGGGAGATCTATTTTATTTATTCCTGATGCTTGAATATTTAGTTTGGATTACAAACTGTGTTATTGTTTAAAAGCTTGAATGCTGTTAATTCTCATAGGTATGACCTTTATTGCTGCTCATGTGATGCTGTGGGATTTGTTATAGGGTAAAGGGCAGGCCGGAGATTTTTTTTTCTCCAGGGGTTGTGTTATTTTGGACAATCCCAAGCTGTCATCACTTCTCTCTCCTGGCAGGTCATTTGTAGAGACATGATGTCAGAATGTTGTGACATCTATTGAGAGAAAAAAGCACGATAAAGGCTGATTCATATCAAAGCAGGGACACTATTAGAGAGCAGTGGACTTTGGAACCAGCAGTGAGCTGCAGATGGCGCGAGAAAGGAAGGAAAGGTCCAAACTCAGTGAGTTGTACAGGACGTCTACAGCTTAAGGACTCATAGTAATTATTTAGTCAACGATGTTAAACAGTAATTACAGATTGGATTCCACGTGAGGTTTTAGTTTTGTTTATATTCACTGATGTTTCCCTTCATTGTTTTCTCGGTCATTGAGGTTAAGAATAATGTCCTAATTACATGTTATTACTGAACAACTAAACACATGTAATTTAAAGTCATACTCTAAATCACTTTGGTAGAATTTTTGAAATTAATGTATAAAGTGATTTTAGCTTATCATTGATTAGATATTTCATATGGTCATTCAACTTTAACAAATCTCTTAATTTTAAAGTGTATGTAGTCTGTTTAATAAACCTCCTGGACCCCAGATGAGTCTCACATACTCTGGCTCAAGCATTTTCCTGAGTGGAGATTGATCAAAGCTGTGTTTTGTGCTTTTCAAAAAAAGATTGAAATGTCTGGATTTAATCTTTTTAGCAGAGCAGTTCTGTGCAGATCTGCTGTATTTCTCTCTTTAGAAGTTAATATATGTAAAAACAAATCCATCGTAGCCATGGCCCACGTTGTGTTTTTGCTGCTTAAATGATACTGAATGCATTAAACATTAAATAAACGGTGAGTAATTTTCAGCTTTGAGTTTTAATAGTACCAGTTAGGCTGGTATGTGATAATAAGGTTCAAAACTACAGATGAGCTCTGCACTCTGAGCGATTTTCTCTAAAAGAACCTCAAATAGTGAGATGGATTTGGGAGATGGAATGTTTTTTTATCTTATCACAAACTGCAATTTGTTTTTTATTCTGTGGTTTTGTTAGAGGACTCCCCTCAGGATGATGGAAACGAGACGAACCAGTACAGCTCCATCTCTCCTCCTGCCTCACCTGTGGCCCAGGAAGAGCCCTTCACGACATACTTTGAAGACAAGGTGCCAATTCCTGAGAGCGCCAACCAGGTACTGACAATGACTGTTTCATGTTTTATAAGCAGCAAAATTAACCTCTTTGCTCCTGTTGGAGAAATAAGAATTGGTTAGATTTTAGGTAAAATATGGACTTGGATCTATTAAATTATATTGTTCAAATTGCAACATCAGTTAGAAAAATACAATTGTGTTGTCTTTCGTCCAGATCTTCAGTTTCCGTAAACTCTGGGCCTTCACTGGACCAGGGTTTTTGATGAGTATCGCTTACTTGGATCCAGGGAACATTGAGTCTGACCTGCAGTCTGGAGCTAAAGCCGGCTTCAAGGTGAGAAATCAAAAGAAGACTGCTGCCATGGCTCAGTAGTTTACATTGCTGGTCATAGTTATGGATTGTAAAAGACAGAAAATCTACAACCATAAGTTTGAACTATAATGAAGGCAAATGATTTGCTTGTTTTCAAATTTTTCTTTCTTTCTATTTTTGTTATCTGAACAAAAGCATCATTGCCATCATTATCAATGCCATCAGCTTATTTTCTGAAAAAGGAAAAAAAGAAAATGTTACCCACAGGCATCTTTCATTTTAATCTATAAGAAGTTGAAGCATTTTGTTCTGATTTTGTCTTTCTCAGCTTCTATGGGTGCTCCTGTTAGCCACCATTATCGGGCTGCTGCTGCAGAGGTTAGCTGCACGCCTCGGGGTCGTAACAGGGATGCACCTGGCTGAAGTCTGCAACCGCCAGTATCCTACAGTGAGCTTCACACATTTACCTTCTGTGTATACATACACTTTTATTTTGCCAGAGGTTATATTTGTATTTGTCAACATGAGTGCTGCATTATTGATTTCATACTCTTAGATATTGTTGAATTACTACCTCTGTGAACTAGAGAGGTACCCTAATGTTGAATAACTAATTTTATTTGCTAAATTCTGATTATATCTTAAATAATTTGCTTTTTCAGGTTCCTCGGATCCTCCTTTGGTTGATGGTCGAATTGGCCATTATTGGCTCAGACATGCAGGAGGTCATCGGCTGTGCCATCGCTCTCAACCTCCTCTCTGTGGGCAGGTAACATCTTTTTTTTCGTACTTATCCTTGAAGTGGTTGCAAATAATTTCCCATTTTTTCCCCATTAATGATGATACTGATACTGAAAATACTGAAGAAAAATGCAATTTGCTATTTTTCTCCTCCAGGATCCCACTGTGGGGAGGAGTCCTCATCACCATCACAGACACATTTGTCTTCCTCTTTCTTGACAAATATGGTATGTGTTTTTCTCCTATAGATATACAACCACTAGCTTCCAGTCGGTGCTTGAAATATTGTGCATCTCAGTGTTGACACAGTTTGTATTTCTTCGTAGGCCTGAGGAAACTGGAGGCTTTTTTTGGCTTTCTTATCACTGTAATGGCTATTAGCTTTGGTTACGAGGTATGGTTCCCTTACGTTTGAAATGTGATTGAAGTCACATCTCACACATTTTTACAGAGACGTTCATTACACCCTGACATATTTAACTTTTTGCCTGTCTTTAGTATGTTGTGGCAGCGCCAGACCAAGTGCAGCTGCTGAAGGGGATGTTTGTACCGTACTGTGCCGGCTGTGGGCCTTTGCAGCTGGAGCAGGCTGTGGGAATTGTAGGAGCCGTCATCATGCCCCACAACATCTACCTGCACTCGGCGCTGGTCAAGGTTAGAAACACTTGTGATATGAATTAAACCTAAAGGAATCAACAAGTCACAATAATATTAAATGTCATTTAGAAAAAGTATAAATTTAATTGGCTAAAAAATAAACTGTTTTCCTATTTATTCCCTCATATATCAGTCTCGGGAGATTGACCGCAAGAACAAGAAGGATGTAAAAGAAGCCAACAAGTATTTTTTCATCGAGTCAACGGTCGCTCTGTTCATCTCTTTTCTCATCAACGTCTTTGTCGTGGCGGTCTTTGCTGAAGCCTTCTATGATAAGACAAATATCCAAGTGGTGGGTATACACTAAAATGAATTACTCTTTACTAAGCACTGCTGAAGCTTGTGTCTGTCATTCTGCAATACAGTGATGTAAATGTTTTGGGATCAGGGCCATTGACATCAATTTGTTGCTCATTGGATGTTCTTTTTTCCTGGTTGTAGCGTGAACAGTGCAACGCTACCGGCAGTCCTCACGCAGATCTCTTCCCAGCGAACAACAACACATTGGAGGTGGACATCTACAAAGGGGTATGTCAGGGCATAGTGACTGAAACCTTAAAGGTTCAGTGTGTGGAATTTAGTGATATCTAGTGGTGAACTTGCATGTTGCAGCTGAATACCCCGCACCTCACCCTCCCCTTCCAAACATGAAAGAGAACCTGTGGTAGAATTCAGTTATTATAGAATCTCAAAAGGTGTTTAGTTTGTCCTGTCTGGACGACTGTAAAAAACATGGAGGCCTCCATAGAGAGGTCCCACTCGAGATGTAAATATAATGTATTTAAATATAAAGGGCCAATTCTAGGGTGAGGAAACCAACAATTTGTACAATTCAGATGAAACACACTAGTTAAAACATCACTAGGATTATTTTATATTCAATTTCTGCCAATAGATCCCTTTTACCTATATCTTACACACTGGACCTTTAATCATAAGAGAAAACCTAATTCTTTGTTTATGTTTGTTCAGGGAGTGGTCCTGGGCTGTGTCTTTGGCCCTGCGGCTCTCTTCATCTGGGCCATAGGGATCCTGGCAGCTGGACAGAGCTCCACTATGACAGGCACTTACTCTGGGCAGTTTGTCATGGAGGTAGGAATGCCTGTTTGTTGGTAGCTTTACTTTCATTATTGTTTATTTAATTCTAGTCAGGCATTTTAAAGCAGATGGAAATGGGTAAAAAACAAACATTACATCTAGATGTGTATACCTATCCTTGTGTTGTCTGGTTTTCTTAGGGTTTCCTGAACCTGCGATGGTCCCGTTTTGCACGGGTCCTCCTGACCCGCTCCATTGCCATCACGCCAACTCTGCTGGTAGCCATTTTCCAGGACGTTCAGCATCTGACAGGCATGAATGACTTTCTCAACGTGCTTCAAAGCATGCAGGTCAGGTCCAGGCGTCCAGAAACAAGCTCTCAAAATCGAATGTGTAAAAAGCTCTTTATCCTGCTCTTACTCAACCTATAGCCCAGTTTTTTTATACTTATCCTTCTTTTATTGTGTGGAGCATAATCCTGTAAAATATTCACCTCTTTTTTCTTATCCAACAGCTTCCATTTGCTTTGATCCCAATTCTGACTTTCACCAGTCTGACATCCATAATGAACGACTTTGCAAATGGAATGTGAGTGAAATTCTTTCTCTCTTATTTAACTTTACAGATGTTGTCAGATAATTTAGTTGGACTATATATTCAAAACACTCTGTTGACAGTCAGGCCTTTAGTTTTTACGCAAACGAGAGATTTATTCAGTAGTGTAACAGTAAAGACGATGATGCAAGATAATAATAGTTCTGATGAATCATCATATTACATTACATACATACGACATTCTCAGGATCCTGTTATTTTGAGAAAATCCATTATTTCTCAGTGGCTGAATAAGTGCCTGCCTGTTTGCTTTAGGTTCTGGAAGATTTCCGGGGGCATCGTCATCCTGGTGGTTTGTGCAATCAACATGTACTTTGTGGTGGTTTATGTGACAGCGCTGAACAGCGTGCTCCTCTACGTCCTCGCTTCTCTTCTCTCTGTAGCCTATCTGTGCTTCGTAGGCTACCTGGTGAGTTATTAGTGCAGCCATACATTGACTTCCATTTGTTTTCAGACTTACTGTTTCGTGACCTTTCTCTCCTTTGTCGTTGTCTGCAGGTTTGGCACTGTCTGGTTGCTTTGGGGGTTTCCTGCCTGGACTTTAGCAGCAGGGTAAGAAAGCGACCTGCTCTGTTGATAGAGGAGCAGTCAGAGTACGACTCCTAGAGCTGGACAGGACAGTAACCACCAGCATTCCTCTGTCCTATTGGAGACTCTGAGCCCTGTACACAACCAGGACTTTCTCGAGATCACATAGGATCTTGAAAGCACCTTCTCTGCTAATGTCACGTGTTTGCTTCTGTGTTGGACTGGGTATGGAAGTTTGTTGCATTTTAGAAAATTGGATCAAACTTACTAATACCACACCAGCGCAGTATGTTAGATGTGAATAATTTATGCTTGAGTTTACCTCTAATGAATATATGTGCATATTTTGACAAATCAATAATTGTTACAATCCTCGAAGACAACAACTGTTGCTAACTTTGCTGAAAAGTGTTTATACAACAAACAGTATAACTCAATTTCAAATTGCTGTAATTATCAGTATCTTTAAATAACAACTTCCAAACTTTTTCAAAAGTATAATGTCCTAGGATGTGAAGAAATAGCAGCTCAACTTGTGTTACCAAACTGTCCCTGAGAGGATACTTTGCCAACAGTGTTTGTGTTGTCACATACTTAAGCAGTTGTGAGTTGGATGACAGAGTTTTATATGGATGATCCAGTGATTTTAAGACTCCAGCTAACACGAACACATCCTACTTTATGTGAACTAAAACAGGAGCCACAATGTCTGGGACATACTGCTGCAAATCTGTAAAACAAGCTTAAAGTTCGGCTGCCTGTGAAAGGACCATAGACTGTATACAAAGATGGACAACATGAAGGTTTGCCTAGATGCCAGATGGCAGCGTTCGAATCTGGGATGTTTTGGCTTAATTTGTGGATAGTGTGAGGGAGTGGAGATTCACCGTCCATCTTTATATACAGTCTGTGGGGAGTGCCAATAATAAAATGTAGTTTTTACTTTTCATTCAAAAAAAAAAACGTTAAAATAATGCAGTAATATTTTTCAAGTATCTATATTTTTTTATATAACAAAATCTGATCAGACATGTAGCATATCATACACACTGTTTGAAAGAAATCATGTTTGCTGTTGAGTTTATACTGTTACAAACACAGTATCAGCTTAGGGTTATTTTCAGCTCTGTTTCTGTTAAGTAAGAGAGACCTAACTATTTACCTAAAGTAATATTTTCCAGACTCATCCATGACAATGTCTCTGACTAATATTAGCTTCATCAAGTACCTAGCTCTGTGTGAGCCCTCTTACATAGTGTGAACCTGCCAGTGTCCTGGTGGGAGGGGGAGGAGCTGCTGCTTCTGCTACGATTGCCACTCTACCTCAACATCATTCAACTACCTTCTCATCCCTCTAAGCCTCCTTGTAGCTTGTTGTTTAACTCACTGGATTTTGCATGAAGTAATTGAAAAACGCCTAATAATTCAAAGAGAACATAACACTTAATTTCAGGGGTTTAATGCTGTGAGCTGATTCCTGTCTAACATGTCAGAGAAGTTTAAGTAACAAGTTTCAGTATCATGCAGAAGTTGGTTCAATACAAAGTCTGTGAATGAAATATGCCTCCTCAAATGAGTGAAGCTTTATGTGACTACAGCCTCGTCCTCAGAGGCTCTTTTTAGTGCCTAAATAATCAGGATGGCAGCAACTCCGGTTGGTCAACACCCTGACGTGAGCTTATTAGTAAAATTCAATTTATTTAGTAGGAAACTGATCATCAAGACATGTTTTTAACAGTAACAGCAGTTATTTCGTTCCCTCTACTAACAGAGCTTAGGTGTCCAAAGGAAAATAAACAACTTCATCCACCACATTTTTATCCAACATGTCTTTGAAGAACATCAGGATAAAATACATTTTATATTTATAAAGTTAAAATTCCTGAAAGGAAATCACTGCAGCATATTTGTCCTGCTCTGTAAAGAGAAATGAAATAACAACTTTTATGTTTGTCTAAAAATAATGTAAAAATTGTTATAATTATCTTGACAAAGAAGTTCAAAGAAATCCAAGGCTTGTTATATAACCCACAATGACAAGTTTGACTGAGTCTCAACTTAGACTCTGAAAACTGCTCATTTTGTGAATAAAAATAAGACAGAATAAAATTCATTCAGGACAGAAAGTAGACAACTTCAAAGTAGACAATATTTATTGTAATTCTGATGCACTGAATCTATAAATTAAGTTTGTTTCCATTGCTCCACTGATTTATTTAGATCTCCTAATGATTTTTCTAACGTGGTTTTAAGGCAATGAATTTGCTTTGCTTGTTCTCCTTTCTCAACATTGATTTTTAACAAGTTTGCAGGGCAGCAGAACTTCAGGTCAAAATAAAGTTTAAAATATGCCTTGTTTTTCTCAAAAAGTTGGCATATCTAATAAACCAGCGCAAGGGAAACAATAACATGTTTAAGAACATTTGAACATTTCTAATTATATTTTAATACCAGCTGTTATACACCAAGGGCCATCACTTCCTCCCTCAGACTGAAGACATCACATGTTCTGCCATCACAGCCGGGTATCAGTCCATCTAACACGGATAAAGTTAAGCAGCAGCCGTTTAATGTGGAAATGATGTCCTGATCTTCCTATGAGGCAGCAGTTATCAGGTGTCAGAGAGGTGGGGAAGAACCTCACATTGTTGTTTAGTTTTTCCTGTCGGCATTGGACAGACCAATGTGGCTGTTTTATTTTAGTACCAGGATCCTATCAACATACTGAGTTTCTCTGGAATAACATGGGGGGAAGAAAAACTCTAGTTTTTATCTGTGTTACCACCTAATGTATCCAATTCGTTAAAGAAATTTAAAAAAATGATGATATATGCTGTACTAAAGCACCTGACTGAGCCGTATCCAAGTGAGGTGTGTGTATGTGTGTGTGTGTGTATATATATATATATATATATATATATATATATATATATATATATATATATATATATATATATATATATATATATATATATATATATATACACAAACACACAGTAACAGGACAAATGTATGGGTTCAAATTAATACAGTTACAGTAAATGAATCCAATCTAGCTGAGATGACTTGGAGCCATTTGTCTTGCCCCAGTAATCATAGTAAAAATCTCAGGTTCTTTCCAGAAGTTATTGTCCTGTGAAATGTTCACATTAGTGCGTTGGTCCAGGTGCAGCTGCAGGTGGCAGAAATGCATTAATACCTTTCTGACAGGAAAAATGGAAACAACACAGACCGCACACACACATTTGAATTGTTACAGAGAAAACATTAGTGTAGTAAACATCACTACACTGTGTCTCACTCATTTCTGCTCTTGGCATTGAAGGAGTAAGTGTCTGTTCTTTGCTATTGAATGAAAAACACTGTGTCCAAAATAAATGGGGAATAATGGATATATGGACAATTGTTGCCGTCTTCTTTCTGGCTGTCAAAAGAAAAACTTGTGATCTGTATGTTTCATAATTACTGATTTGTGTCAATTTCTTTGACGACATGTTATTGTAATAAATAAACTACACAACCTGATAACTTGCTTTACTGTAAAACCTGCTAACTACAGTACAGAGTAGCTTAACGTTAGTTTAATATTAACATGAACTGTTAAATTGAACTGTGAGAATAATGTAAACTAGAAAAGATGTGTTGGGTTTTAAGGGGTTCCCTACACACTGCTTAAAAAGTAAACCATGTATATATATTTACATTTACAAGGGGTCAAGGGTCAAAATTCCATATTTCTACCTTTATTTAATCAGTGTAGATGGTAGTCCATAGCATGTAGTACAAATGCTCTCTTCCAGGATTTTCCAGGATTAAATGAGGAAAGTAGCATTTTGACCCAAGGTGAGCACCTTTGATTAATCTATAATCAATTCATTATTATGATTTCATCAAATTCAAATTGTGGACCGATTGGATCCTTTTTTTATTTACCTCATCAAAACACAATATTGATTATGTTTTCCTCTTTTAAAGAAGACAGAGCGAGTGATTGAAATGAGCTGCAGTAGCACCACATTTCCACAGGTTATAATAAGCACAATGTGTGTACTTAGCAGGTAGTTTTGAGGTTTTCTTAATTATTTAAGAAATAATCATTGTTTTTTAAATTATTTTCATTAGTTTACATGTTGAATCATTCATTTAAGCTCAAGAATCAGTTTTAATGGCAAAATAGTTTTTCAAATAATTGTTCTCATGAATTAAATGATGTGACTAAATGTTTACAACAATTTCACTCGTAATGACTCCATCTCTTTTTTTCTCTCTTTCAGTTTCAAATGGGACTATCTCGTCACACGGACCTTTACCTACTGAACGAAATGGACTCTGACTCTGTGGGTGAGAGATAGGACGACACAATGTGGCTGGGTGGATGTTTTTTATTCTGGTGCCTGAAGAAAACGGACAGATAACCTGACTGAAGCGTGGGACCACTGGAGCTCGCTCAGTGGAAGTCCATCCTCACCCGGTGCCTGACATATTTTTAAGTGCACTTGTTGTGCGCCCACAGATGTCTAATCCTGTTCACTTCAGTAACAGGTGTGTTCCATCACAAACGTCTCAGCGACAAGTGCAAATGATTTAATATCAAAGCTCCAAAATGAGACATCTCTAAAGAATATGTGGTTCCTGTGACTCAAAAGCCTTTCACATGTTTGGATTTTACAAACTCTCTCCTCAAGCTCCATAACATTGGCTTCTCCAAATCCGTTAACAAGCCAATGAGACTGTGACAGTTGCCAACTAAACACTACAGTGATGAAAAAAACACTTTCCAGTTAGAAATCACACAGAATTTAATCAACTATTCCAAAACATAGAGTTACCACAGTTCGGAGACACAACTGGCTGCCGTGGACCTCCAGTAGTACCTCCAGTAGTAGACATGTTTAATTTTTTTTTTATTTACCTGATGTAACAAATCAAATCTCACATTTTTCCATTGGACACATCCCCAACGTAAGACAACACAGAGGTCCAACACCAAAGCTATATAATGAACGTTTTTGGGGCAAGCAAGCGGCTGCATTTATTCTAATTTATATTCAATTACAATCTTTAGTAAATACATGCAAATATTAGATGAATAAATTCGTATAATTAATATATTGAATATGAACTTACAAAATAGAGAAGGTATATATATATATATACCTGATCAGTCAAACTTTTCCATGTTTTTTATTGTGTAAGACAATGCTAGTTTTATGTCGCTCTCGCTGTCTTACAATGTAATTTGGATATGTTTTATTCAAATTCTCATAATGAAGATGTTCATCTTTGAATTTTAAAGACTTTTTAGAATTTTCAGAGGATTCTGAATGATATTTTCTCCCACTTTGTTGCTGGCAGTTATAATATTTTATATTATCTTATTTAAATTTAGTTTCTTCAATTTCCTTCTCAAATAAGCTTAGGTCAGTTTGTTTTGTTTATTTATGTGTAGTTTATCATTTTTATAAAGTGCTCCTTGGTTTTGTATGTAGTTTTATTATGTTCACTTGAGAATGTTGGGGCATTATTAGAAGCTTGACTTGTTTTTTTATGTTTCTTTTTGATGCAGCCAAATTTGTGCAGAATTATGCTGTATGCAAAAGTGAACTTTTAATAATTTCTATTTTAATTTCTGAACTCGATATGGAGGAGAAAGTTGGCACTGTGGTGCAACAGGTGAGTAACGTTGAAAGGTAAATAAGAGAAGTGATGTGAGGTGTTGTATCACGAGTAGAGGGACGGGTCATGCTCACTGTGTGACTGGGTGCGGCTCGACTCTGTTGCACAATGAGTGTGAGGGGAGTTAACAAACATTAACATGTTTGACAACTGTTAATGTTGAAATGCCGCTTCTTGTGCACTTCAGTTACTGGGTCAATATAGCACTTTGCACAAACAGTGTTACCCTGTGTTAAACTAAATATAAAGAGTAAAAACTGTACACACAAGACACTCGAGAGGAAGACAAAAGTGATGTAAAATAATGACAACAGGATCCGTCATAAAAACCTTAGAGGTTTGATGGATTGTGTTGTTGATAAAACTAAATATTTTCCTTGACCAAATATTGGACTAAACGTGTGTGTCTTCTAATTACTGTGCAGACATCCACACAGTGCCTCCTGTGTTCACCACTGTGCCTCAGTCCAAAACAAACACAAACTAATTCAAGTAATTCCCAAATACTGCACATGGAACAACTTTGAAAAAAAGCGATACTTATTCCATTGGAACGTGTGCTACTGAAATCCAACATTGCTACAAATGAATATTCATACATTTGCATTTGAATTTACATGTCATACCAAACAAAAAACAAATATTGGTGTCACTGATGCAAAAAAATTGTTTTAAACAAATGTAATGACAAATGTCATGGACCAAGGTGTAATTTGGAGCAGAAAAGCTGAAATGTTTAAGCTGTATGATAATATATTTTTAAGAAAAGCTATTAGTAAATGAATTTGGGTGGACTTGCAATGATCAATAAACATCCCCCTGCAGGACACATGCATTTGGTTGAGGAATGGAGTTCATCAGGTGAACATCATTTGACCTCTGACTGATTTATAAAGTTGCTTCCAGTGGAGTCAATTAAAACATTGTAATGACCTCAGTTATTCCATATTTGTAATTGATCACTTCATCATGGATCATCATGTTTTGTAACGAATATTGCCTACATTTTGGAACAGATTGGGATCGTCAGAGACCATTGTCTGATTCCATGTCCAGACAGAAAACTGGTACCGTACTGCTGCACTGTATTGTAAATTAGATTAAATATATTGTTTCTGATTTGATGACATTGTACAGTGTGACACCTCCTGTATTGAGAGCTTATTAAAAGGTGGTTTTCTGATTTTTCTTGCGTATCCATGTCTGTTTTGTTTGAGTAAAAAATTGCTTTTAATTATGTTTTTTTTTCATCGTTTCCAAATCTTTACTGATTTGTCTTTAGTGAGAAAGACGAAAAACAAATGTCGATTATCTCCTGCTCCTCTCCCTCATAACTTAGTCCTCATGTTGATATTTCTCTGTTACTAGAATATGTTTGCCACATCTGAAATATTAGTTTAGTTAGTGAGATTTCTTTTAAATGTCATGTCTTCTTTACTTATACTGTCTCTGGGGGGTTAAAATATATAACTATTTAAGATTATTTAATTTACTCAGCAGTGGTTATTAATTCTGATTGCCTGTAATCCCTCAGGAGGTTAATGTGGCCGTAAAAAAAAAAGATTCATACATGATACAGGTGATATCTGCAAATATACAGATGAATCATTGACAGAAAATAAACAGAAAAAGACAATACAAATGAACATATCTAACATAGGATTAAAAAGTAGAAAATAAATAAAAGATAAATACATGAATAAATAAGAGGTGTGAGTATAATAAAAAAATAATTCTGATTCAATACTTTTTTTGTGAATATACATCCGCGTATGAGGAATAGTTAAGACAAAATACAATTTTAATATTTAATATTTAAACTTAAATTCAACCTCTACGCGTTTCCGCCAGAAGAATTCTCCAGGCCATGTGGGGGCGCCGTCTCGAGCGCGACTCCTTCCGGTCCAGCGGCTCCGTTGCCTACGTCACCACATTTCAGCGAGCGAGATGTGACGTCGTGTAAAACTTGGTGGTCTCCAGAAACAGCGTCAGACGCAGGTAAGATGATGGAGAAGTTTCTGTGACCGGCTCGTTCTGCAGCTTTACAGAGCGCCGGCCACAGAGACGCCAGCGGACAGACACACGCTGCTGTGGCGGCTGCAAGCTGTGGTAGACCCGGGTTGATGTGATGTGTCCCCCTTGTGATGCTCAAATCTGTGTCCAGGTGCAAAATGAGGGAAGCGGCTCTCCTGCTCGCATCGTCCGTGTTTCTGTGTCTCCTCCTGGGCCTCAGCCAAGCAGCCAGACAGGGGCAGGACATCCGCTGTGGAGGTTTGTGTGTCTATCTGCACCTCACACTGAGAATCAGTACACACACACACACACACGCATGTTTGTACTTCTATCTTAGTGAGGACCCTCATTTGGATAATGCATTCCCTAGCGCCTAGCCCTAACCATCCAAACTAAATGCCTAACCCTTAACCTGACCTAAATCTAATTCTAACCCTAACCCTAAAACCAAGTCTTAACCCCCAAACAATCCATTAAATGTGGGGTCACAAAGTGAGGACCGGCTAAAATGTCCTCACTTTCCCAAAAAGTCCTCACTTTGTTGGTTGTACGCTCAAACTGGTCCTCACAAAGATAGCTGTACAAGAGCACACACACAGATCCGTCCTGACCCGGTGTGTCCTCCTCTGTCCTCTCAGCCTGCCGGGCTCTGGTGGATGAGATGGAGTGGGCCATCTCACAGGTAGATCCAAAGAAGATGATCCAGACCGGATCGTTCAGGATCAACCCGGACGGCAGCCAGTCCATCAGAGAGGTGAGGGAGCAGCTGCACAGCCATGTTGTGATCTCGCTGTGTCCAACACACTGCAGACTGCTGCTGTACACACACTGCACATGTGTGTCAATGCAGAGTATTAAAGAATTAGGTTTTTATTATGAACCGATGTACTTTGGTCACAGTGAGTACAAATGGTTGATTGCCAGTTGTAACTTCTGTGTCATATCACAATACCTTTTGTGTATTGTCTGCCACATTTGTCAAAGAATATTAACATAACATTGCTTTCCAAAAATTTTTGAACTCACATTCTGTTTAAATGTTTTACTGAACTTACTTTAGTCACTGATGCATCGCTGTTTGTGCTCCCACAACTTTCAGCTTATGCACTTGAGAACCGTGAGTGATTTAATGAAACAAGGAGGTTTTGTCAGAAAATATACTTAGTAGGTGAGATGTTGAAAAAAGAAAATGTTGTCGTATCAGAAATGTAACTTAGTTTTCATGATTGTGTGTGGTGGAGGAACTTTAAACGCTGCCCAGCTCTACAGTTGTGGTAGCTGTCATCACAGTCATGTACATGCAGGTTCTCATCCCACGTGGAAGTACTGGTGTAGTGGTCAACATTTATCTGAACATAGCTTCTTATATATATAATATTACATCTCAAACAAAGAGTTTTGTCTTGTCCACAATCTGCCACAAAACATTATTTTGTCTTTTATAATCATCTTAATTTTACAATATAAAATATTATAATACAAACTTTGAATCATGATCAATATAACATGAAAGGGATATTACATAAATAGACTTCTTCAAGTAAATAGAGTATAAGATTTTGTTATTTTAAGTACAATTTTACTTTAAATGAAATGTCGACAATAGATATTTTGTGTTTAGATAGAAGTTATAAGACATATTCAAATTGGTCTTGCACAGGATCTGATTTGGTTTTTAATCTAGCATTTTAACAGAAATAAAAGTCAGACAAGTTGTGTCAGCGGACTGATCCTTTATGGAAGACAAGAGAGCTCAGTTAATAATAATTTAACATATCACATGTAAACCCATAGATCAAAAGCAAGCAGATGAAAACCTTTTCACCTCTTTTACAGCACACAGGCTTTAGGGAAAGAAACACCGACATATTTGCAAAGATAAATAAAACATTACCAAAACATGTTGATTTAATGCAAACCAAGAGAGAGGCTATAACTGAAATGATTTCAGGATGGTCATTTTAAAAGTGTCATACCGCTCACAAGGTACCTCTGACATAAATATACTTGGAAATGTCAAAAATAAGAAACACTAAATATCCTGTTTGTGGTAGTTTGACTGTGTTGACAGACATTTCTCTTTCATTCAGAGGTTTTCACCTTTGTTGCCACTAGGTCCCTCTAGCTCGCTCCGAGGGAAACCTCCTGGAGCTGATGGAGAACGTGTGTGAGAGGATGGAGGACTACGGCGAGCACACGGATTCTTCAACCAACAGGAAGTCCTACATTAGGATCAAGTCTCGGAGCGGTGAGCCCATGGACCTCTCAGAAGCCACGCTGGATTCAAGAGTTACATCCAGTTTAAAGTTCGCAGTGAGTATAGTTTTTAGTTAGCTAGACACAGTTTGCTGTGTTAGCTTTACATCATTGGGCTTAGATGGTCTTGAATTTATCGTACAATATTTGTGTGCATCATTCCCTCATGTGTGTTTTCTTTATACAGTGAGTTTTTCCCTGCTAACTGTTTATTGTGACTGATTTCTCCAGTGTGAAACAATCGCTGAGCAGAATGAAGATGAAATCATTGAATTCTTCGCTCATGAGACAGAAAATGTTAAAGACAAACTCTGCAGCAAGAGGACAGGTAGCTTTTCAGCTCATTATCATCCTATTGCACCCTTCAGTTATGTGGACCTACTGCAGTGACTGTATTTGAATCATTGGTTTTCTGTCCCTGGTGCTCTGTAGATCTCTGTGATCACGCTCTGAAAATGGCCCATGACGAACTTTGATGTCACCTCGCCATGACTGCCGTCTCTCCTCAGCTGAAATAGAGACACTGGGTGCTGTGATGTTTTCAGTGGTCACTGGTTCACACATTGGCAGTGACATGGCATGACAAGATGTGTACAAATCCTTAAAATCTGTAAAATATTAGAACATCCACATTAAAACATAAAGTGTTTTTCCTGTAACCATAGAGAATTCAAGGACCACTTAGCCAATTTTCTACCCACATCTCTTTTGGACCATAGACGACACCTATCCACTTCCTCCCACTATCCAGAAATGAGGCCAAAATATCCAAGATACGAGTGCTGCTATAGTGCACCGATGACATC
Organism: Hippoglossus stenolepis; assembly: GCF_022539355.2. NCBI lineage: Eukaryota > Metazoa > Chordata > Actinopteri > Pleuronectiformes > Pleuronectidae > Hippoglossus > Hippoglossus stenolepis. The sequence goes on from NC_061485.1 coordinate 17,812,232, forward strand.
ATTAGTAGCCAGGTCTGCGTAGTTGCAATCATGGGATGGAGCCACGGTTTTAAGGTCCTGCCGATACATGCTCGCAAACAAATTGCAAGTCGGTCTCACCCTGTTTTCATAGCATCAAAGAACTAACTTAAACCAAACTTACCGAAAAATGAAAATTTGAACAAACCACCATTAAAAACTACTTAAAATGACAGAAACCATCTTTCGATTTGACGCTTTGTCTTCACATTTGAGCTGTCATGTCGTCTATCTTTATGTACAGTCTATACTTTGGGCTCCCGTCACGTGTTCATATGCTTTAAGTTATTACACTACAAATTTCTGTTCCTCGCATGGAGGCTCTTGTCACGTCTTCACTCGATAAAACATGATTTTTAAGACAAGTACATAGAGATGAGGTTTAAAATGGTCGAGTGGTCCTTAATTCCATATTATTGCACACTGAAAAAATGTTTTTGATGCTAATAGTCACTGACAACACAAGTGTCGTATGAGTCAAGAAACAAAATTAAGAGCACAAATAATAAGGTTTAGGATTTAAGATCAGGAATGACATTTTTTTAAAGATTTGTGTTTCACTGTTCCGCAGATGAGACTGCCTTTATTGGAGAACTAATATTTCCCAGGTGTCGCACTAGTAAAATGGCCGATCCTTCTTATTCATTAGAAGAACCTCAGTGTTGATGATGTTGTGAAATGAATTATAATCAATTAACTGATCATATATTTTCCAATAGAGAAATTGGCTACTGAAGATTAACTGAAAGTTTTAAGAGAAAAATATGAAAGAAAAAGTACTGAAAAACTGTCAGGGGAAAAATCTGCTCTCTCTCATGTTGCCCTTTAAATCAAAAGAAACATTTAAACAAAATGGTCATTCGTAGCTTCTGAAGATGAAATGATTTGTCTTATTTTCTCTAAACCAGCTTGTATTATGATACTTAATGGGTTTCTTTTTACTTCTGACCAACCAATGATAAGTTTTCTTTAGTCTAGTAAACTCTGTTATTTCAGTAGTGGTCTATCATCCACAATCTGATCATCAGTTCATTTTTAAGAATCATTCTGTACTGCCAATGTGGAAAGAGCAGGAGTAATATTTGGTATCGTTAATTTCCCAGTGTTTGAAAAAAAATGAACTTGCTGTGTCATGAACATTCTCTTGAAATTTCCTTTTATATAAATTTTGTACATTTTCTGCATCTGTTGTGTCTTTAATCAATTGAAATGTATTTGTACATCAAAATGAGCCTTGCATCTAAATTCTGAGCTTCAAGTCATAATAACTTCAATCATAAATCTCTTCAATCATAACTTGGTGTCACTAAATATTACATATAGTTTATTCTAGTGTTTGCACACACATCCATTCCAAGGTGACATCATTGAAGGGCTTTGATGCCTCGGTGAATCTAACAGGATAATGTCAGCGTCTCTCAACAACACTTGATGTATATCTACAGAATGATTTCAAACAAAGAGTGGATCTGAACTGAGCTCAGAGCTCAGAGCTGTTCAAGCTGCTTAAAGATTCTTCCTGATTCTCTCGTTTAAGGTCATTGATGCCGAATTAGGCTCGACTTCAATCCAGTTCACTTTTCCCACCACCACTGGGGAAATTTAATGGGTGTGTTGAGTTACGACATGAAAGATTAGAATTGTTTGTGTGTTCTAAGCTTAGGCACATTTTGTATAAACTTGTGACTTAGATGAAGATCAGTTCACATTTTATGAACAATTAATGCAGAAAATCTGTTAATTCCAAAGGATTAACATTCTTGTTATTGCCACTGTATAACCTGAAGTGAACTACACGTTTGGCTGTGAAATATCGAGACCCAATTTTGATATCATGCATGAATGTGTTTCTACGTATTATACACAGATTTCAAAGTATTTCTATCTATTCTATTAAACCAAAATGACCTAAGATGATAACTATTATTTGACATAATTTTAGGACACACAAACTTCACAGTATTTCGTTGATGCACACATTTTTATTTACTTTAAATATATAACAATGGTTTTGTTTTTGCCAGATTTGTCACCACACTATGAAATCACTGCAAATATTTCAATATTGTATAGTATTAATTTTCATATTCTCATGACTGCATTTATATAACATTAGCAATGGCACATAAACACTTATTTAGATTTTTTAAAACAAAATAACTTGGCATTCAGGAACATTTTTATAGAGATGGTTGTGAATATTTCAACTCTGTCAAATCCCTACATTTCTATCACGTTGAATGCATCACAGATCAGCAAATATATAAAAACCATGACATTACATTGAAAAAATACTTTTCATTAAAAAAGTAGATAAATGCCTTTTTTATTTATCTATTTTTATTTAAATTTTTTGAACAGTCTTGCTAAACACACCGAGCCAGTTTCCTTTTTTCTTGGCTTGTGTTACTAGCTCACTTTGCTACACTACAGCTGTACAGTGTCGGCCTGTGTGACCTCTGAGGGGGGGAAACCCTCCTCCTCTACTTCTTTCTGCTCCATTTGTGTTACTTTCATGGCTTTAACTGTTATATTCTCCACCTCAGCAGTGCATTCTCCACTCTGACACAATTCTGTTTTGTCTCCCTTGATGAGCTCTTTCTCTCCCTCGTCATCATCTGCAGTCTCATCTTTTACTTCACTAGAGCAGCATCGCTCTCCTTCAGCCATGGGAAACTCTGTGTCACTCTCTGTCTTGCTTTCTGTCACGGCATCAGGGGGCATTTCCTCAATTTCATCCTCTTCTGCTACAATAATCGTATCTCCAGAGCTGTGGCTGCTGTTGCTGCTGCAGGAAAGTGTGTCTTCTTCAGCACGCATGCTTGACTCTTCATGACGTGGGTCCTGCTCTACATCCTCAAAACTTCCTGTTGAAACATTATCAAAGACGATCGTCCCAGAGTTCATGTCAAACACCATATCTAGGCAACTCAAATCTCCCCCTGTGCTCTCTGGATCCCAATGCTCGCTCACTTCCTCCTCTTCATTCTCAGAGTCAGGGGCCGTATGTTTCCGAATGCGATTTACCGCATCCCAAAGGGACTTGGGATATTGGAGCGCTTTGTGGGGTTGGTCAAAGGAAACATCTTCACCTCCATCTTGAGGGGGGGTAAAAGTGAGGGAAGCCTGATTTCGGGACGATTCATCGATAGAGGAAGATGGAAGCTGAAGGGATTCCTCACACGAGTCCAACTGAAGAGGAGGTGAAACAGTTACAGGGATGCCAACATCAGCAGTAACAGGATTTAGAGCTGACTCCACTTCCAGAGGAGGCTCAGGTTCTGTGTTTGACTGGTGTGATGCATGTGTTGCAGGGGGAAGCTCTGAGGGTGAGAGCACATCGAGAGGTGACTGAGACCCCTTGCAGTCTGAAGGGGATGGGGAAGTAAAGCCAGAAGGTTCAGTTCCAGCTTCAACATCCTGCAACATTTCAATTTCTGCTTGAGTCTGATCGTCTGTAGCATTTTCTTGGGATATTGTTGGTTCCTCATCCACATCTGTTTGTAATGTCTCTTCAGTCATAGGACTCATCACACAAGAAACGTCCGTACATTGTTGCTGCACAATTTCTTCTTCTACATGAGTTTCACCCTCAGTCATATTGTCTTGGAGTATTTCCGATGTCTGTACTGAGAGATCTGTATCTTCACCGTTATCTTTTAGTGGTTGCTCTGCAGTCATATAACTCTCTGTTCCATAGGAAGTATCCTCTTGACCAACACTATCAAATTGTTGCGGGAAAATTTCAACTTCCTCTTGACTTTGACTGGCTGTCATGTTTTCTTGCGATATTGTCATTTCCAAAATGTCTGCTGGATCCTCACTGGCTTTTTCTTGTTGTTGCTCTTCAGTCACATGACTTTCTGTAATACAAACACATTCTTCTGCTTCTACACATAGAAATTGTTGCTGCAAAATGTTGACCTCTGTAGCATTTTGTCTGGATATTTCAAGACACTGTTCCAAAGTGTCTGTTATTTCCCTATCGGCTTCTTTTTCTTGTTGCTCATCAGTGCTGTTGCTCTCTTCTACACAAGGAGCATTGTGTGGTTGCTCATATTCAAGTCGTTGCTGGTCCCTAAGATCTTCAGGGTCACTCATCTCATCGTTTACTTTCTGTGATGTGTCACCCTCCTCATCCTGATCCTCAATTCCGGACATCGTTCCAGGCATTTGATCTAGCAAATCAAGAGGAGGAGGAGGAATTGGGGAATGACATTTATGGGGAGTGGGGCTTGGAGAGGATTTGGTAGATGCAGGGGGTAGAGGAGATGGCTGTTGCAATGGTGCATCAGAAAGGGATGAGGTTTCAGGATGAGGAACAAGGTTTTCAGTGGTATCGAATGCAGCCAACTGAGGATTGAGAGCTTCCTCTGTGGATGACTGTGAGATATATGAGAGAGAAGTAAGGTTTGGGTGTGAAAGCAAACAAGAATTAGGAAGATCTTTGCATGGACTGAAACACTCAGAGAGATGTTGAGACGGGTCATTTTCAACCGGTTGATTTTCTGCCTGAATCTGCTCAGTTGTACCGTCTTCATGAGGTCGTTCAAACAGAATGTCCACAGCCATTTCAGCTTCCTGTGCCGTTTTTAAGTAGGTTTCAAGTTGGGACTCCATGTCCTGCTCATCAGACATATCAGACACCTGCTCCTGAAGTCCTGCAAAATGCTTCCCATCTTCATTTTGCACCTGATCCTCCTCTTCATCACTCTCTTTCAAATGAACAGTATCCTCAATCTGATCCATTTCTAGGTTATTCTGGGACCGTTCCTCGTCTTTTGTGTCCTGTAGGAGTTGTTCAGTTGCATCATGAATGTCATTTGTTACTGGAGCAGGTTCAACCTCCTCATCACACTTCTCAACACACGAGTCAAGGAGAGATGTTGCATCTTGTTGTTCCTCAGTGATGCAGTCATGTAGAGGGATACCTAGGATCCTTTCAGCACGCTCCTGCAAGGTTTCCCTTTCAGAAATGGAAGATGAAGACATACCGGGTAAAGAGGTGTCACCTCCTCCATCAGGTTCCTTTTTCTCCTCAGAATCTGACTCTAGTTCAATCTCAGCCCTGTCATTTATCTGCAAGGGGTTTGGAAGCACATCCTGATTCAGCTCAGCATTTGACTCAGTGGAGGTGCTCGACTGACCATCGAGTGGACCGTCATCAGCGTGTCTTGTGGAGCCTAAATAGTGAACATGATCTTTCTTCGGTGATGGAATCAGCTCCATTTTGACAACGACACACGTTGTGTCGATGACGAGTAGACCCTTACTGTCCTCAGACTGTGTGTCTTCCTTGATGTCTAGTCTTCTAACTTCGACATTGATTGGATGAACTGGAGCACACTCTACTAGGTTGTATGAATCATCTGATTCTACTTCCTCACTGTTTGCTTTCAAAACTGACGAAGAACTTTCAGTTTCAGCCCTGCTTGTGAAACTTGGCTCCCTCCACAGAGGATATTTAACTGACACAGGGTGCACTGGCTGAGTTACCTGTCTCCCAAATGTAGAATTTGCATCGTTCAAATTAATATTTTCTCCTGTCTCAATTTTCCTTGATAGATTATCGCTAAACATCTCACTTTCTATGCAGGTAGATGTCGTCTTATGTTTGGCTTGGACATTTCTCCCATCAGAAGTATTTGACTGCTCTGTGAGTGTTGGAACTCTGAAGTCTACTTCATCTGCAAGCTTTTGTGTTTGATAAATGTCACCATTGTCCCTTGGATCTTTCAAACCTTCTCCAAATCCTGTGCTTTGAATGTTTGCTTGGGAAGTGCAAAGTGGCAAGGATGGGGTTTCTGTGGCGCTAGCAATTCTGGAAACCAGGCAGAATATGGTCAACCCGCCTGTCTTTTTATTTAATCTGAACTTTCTTCCTTCTATGACCTTTGAGGATGTTTGCTCATTTGTCTTTGTGTCCTGAACTGCTTGTATCAATTGTGGCTGCTGCAGAGATGGCATACACTCACGTTGCATGTGTGTACTCTGGACAGCATCTGGTCCTGGTCCTCTGTGCTCAAGTCCTTCCAGCTCTGCACAGATTTCATTCACATCTGGTTTTTTAAAGTCCCCTCTCCCTATCTTCCTCTTATCCTGCACATCTACACATGCATCCTGCTTTCTGAGAGTGGGCTGTGACCAGTAGTGTTGTTGCTTCCCTTCCTGCACATAGCCGTGGTCACAATGGTGGATTACAGGTGAGCTTTTATGAGGGCTGTTATAGGGAGGAGGAGCAATATATCCAGGAGGTTGGCTAAACATCCTTCTTTGGTAGCCTGCCTTCTCTTTACTGTCCAACACGTGGCTTGTGTCAGGGGCAGGAGCTTGTAGTGGATAATAGGTCGGAGTTTGCTGTCGGCCTCCTCTGTCCCACGCTCCGGATTCTCTGATGCCGGCAGATTGTCTGACTTGTTGCAGCACTGCCACCTGAGGATCTGACCCACTCCTCCTCTCTGGAGCCCTGCTGCTCTCCAACATGACATGAGAAGTGCCCCTCAATTCTGCCTCTCTGTGTCTCCTTCTTGGAAGTGAATGGCTATACCGAGCTGCCCAGGCCTCTAGCTCACGGTAGCTGCTGTCGCTCCTCTTAGTGGACACTTCCCTGTTGTAGCGAACAGGATTAGAGGGCTCCCACCTCCTCTGCCATCCCTCCCTCAGAAATCCCCCCTCGTATTCCCTCGCCGCTCGTTGAGCTGCTGTCCACTCTCTGCTTCTGGCTTCATGTTGCTGATACTCTTCCGGGCCCTGGTGCTGCCGGGTATGACGATCCAGAATAAAAGGGAAGTGGGAAGAAGTTGGGGCAGATAGCTCTGGGTCCGTCCAGTTGGTGTAGTCCTGTAGACCCCCTCCTGTTCTTGATCCTGGGACAGTCCAGTATCCAGACTCCCTGCCTTGATCCTGCTGCGCTCCATAGTAAAATGGAGAATGGGTTGCCTGATGTCTGTCATGATAGCTGTGAATAAAATGGTGGAAAAAAGAAATGCATTTATTCAAAATTATCAAGTGTCATTTTAGCTCTCTTCATAAAATGATGAAGAACTCTTTGTGTAAAAGTAATTAGTTTACTCTGGTATCACTTTACTCCATCTGATATTTAACAAGAGAAAATAATGTGTTCTACAGAACAGACGATAATAACAGCAACGTGGAACTGTAGTCACAGATGTTCAAAATGTTGGAAAGTTAGACACGTTGACATTGTATTGAAAATACTTCCATAGCAAGTTAAGTATCAATACTGGAGGTTAAAATCAAGTATAAAGTTTGTATTTATATTTGTAGAAGCAATGGAAAAAATAGACAACTTTTATTATCTAAATAAATATATCTGAAAGAAGCCATTTTCATAACACAAAACTCACTTATGTGTACAATTTCTCCCAGGAACAGTTCCAAATTTAGCATACAGAGGTGATTGTCCCTGATGCTCAGGCCAGAACTCCATCATTTGGTCTGATACAGAGATCTGAAATACTGAAAAAAAAAAATTATTTTATTATACATTAATTATAAATGCATATTAAACTAAATCTAACAACATATGTAAAGAATGTATTATATTATATATAAACATGAGCACATTAAAAGGTTCAATTAAAATGTTACACTAATTAAACAAATTTGACATTTAAACAAAGTAAATACACAAATAAAGGGATAGATGCACACACGCAACACGTACCTTTTAGCTGCTGTTTTCAGATTATTGTCCTCAGTGCTCATGAGGGTACATGAGGTCTAATGAAGTCAAACAGGACAAAGGTTTAAAAGGATGAAGGTTTTTATCCCCCACCCACTTTATACACACACACACACACACACACACACACACACACACACACACACCCTATCGCTAAGCCCATCCTCCTTTCATTTAGCCAACATGCCCAGTTTAAATAGCACAGAGGAATTATCAATAATCATGTTTTTAGAGATACTATCTTAAACTCCATCCTTCCCATCTAAAGTGAAGGCAAAATGTATAAAACTAATATACCATATAAAACATGTATTTAGTTCTAAAGTAGACGGTCAAATTTAAGAAGCAGTTAAACTCATGTTTTTTGACAGTAAACTTTTTTAGATGGAAAAACTTTTTTTGACTAATTTCATTGGAATTCAATGTAATATTTTTGTCATGTTTACAACAATAATAGGATATTTCACACCTGGATAAGTCACTAAGTTACTGCTCACATAGCAACACAAACACAAAACTCTTCGTCAAGTATTTTATAATCAAAAAACTCATTATAAACTTATAAATAATATTTAAATTGTAAATTATCATTGTTTGGATGTGTTCTTCTAAACCAGCTGATCAACATCACAACCACTTTCCAGCAACACAGTTTTCCATAACTTTACCAAAATGACAGTGAATATCAACAATACCATTGATCTACACTGTACGTGGCACTCGCGTGGGCGGTGCTGGGCGTGATGGCGAGCAGACGCTCCATGGAGATAGGGATCTGTTGTTTTGTCGGCTGAATTGTAGCACAGGGAGAGACGGGCAGCGGACGGGTTGTCTCCCTTTCTTTGAAACTCTCCAGCGTAACAAACAGGCTTTCCTTTTCTGAACAGAAAGTCTGTACATCAGCAGAGAGCAGGAGAGAGGGGATGAAGTACGTACAGACAGCAGGGACGACAATATGTTGATGTTGCCAGAATAGTCAGAGGGCATGGGATGAACCGTGTTTTGGGCTTTATATATCTTAATACAAAAATGCTGAATGAATGTGCTGAATATTAATGACTCATGTACCAGTTTTTTAAAAAAAATCATATCAAGTTTAGTCTTGTTTTTTTATAATTAAGATGAAATAAGATAAAAGTCACACAAGTCTTTCCAAATCTCTTCTGTTTTTCTTTTGTATTGCATGAAACTTTAAGAAACACATCCAAAATAAAGTCTGCTGTGCAACTGCACAGTACTTTAGAATGACAACATTGAATGAATATACGAGTGATAAAATTGGGAACAGGAAATCTCCAATCAGGTGATTCTGAGCAGAACAGAGAAGCTGTAACTGTTCCCTGAATGACTTAACAAATCTGTAGTGCTCATGCCCGTCATAACCAGCACTGAACTTTCATTCTCAGTCATTCTCTAGAGAACAAGTGTTTTGGCTTTGCTCAGCCAACATCTATACATCTACAAAACATTTCACTTCATACACATTTTGAAGACAAAATCATCACAATGCTTAAGAACATTAATCAGTCGAGTGCAAATCTCCACCAAAAAATTAAATCAAGCTGCACCAAATTGCACACACTCATAGAAACCAGTCACCTAAATATAGCAGATTTTTTAACCAAGACCCATGAAACACCCCATTTCACAATGTGAAAGAAAATGAAAATGAAAGTTCTGGATCCACCCCTTTGTTCGGATCTTCTCAAAGATCTAATGGGATTCTTTCTTGGCCCATGTCCCATCCTTCCAGCAAGTTTAATGGAAATCTGTTTTGTAGTTCTTGCGGAGTCCTACTGACAAACAAACAGACAGCGGCAAAAACATAACCTTTTGGCAGAGATACTTAAAAAGTACAAAGGACGTATAAGGGTGCGTATTACCTGAAAATCGGTACTTGAATTATCGAGTAACAGTTGACTTGCTCTCTCTGGCAGCTTCATGTCGCAGAATGTCTTTACTGCTACTTAAAAACCCATATCCAAGGAACCAGAGACAACGTTTCAGTACAGTAACTGGTCCCAGGCCAGTAGACGACTGTCCCTGCTTTCACTGATCTGTCCTTAGAGATGCCCTGTAGATATTAATGTTTCGTTTGTCGTCACGTTGCACAAGCTCCACATTGAATCTGCTCGGCAGACACTCCTCGTAGAAAACCTGAGTCTTATGCTCTTTTCTCATCTTGGAAGAGAAATAAACCACAGCACCATTCTTGGACAAGTAAGTTAGCGTCTCCAAAAGCAGTGGATACGTCTCTGGGAGGTAAATTATATCTGAACATAACACCAGATCCCAGTCAGACGGAAAGTTCATGTGGTCCTCACCCCAGGACAGAGGGAGGACGGTGGGAGGAGAAGAAGGCCAACCACTGGATGGCATGTTCAATGACACGTTGGCCTGGAGCTGTGCGAGAGCCAGAGGAAGGTCTGTGAGAGTCATGGCTGCACCTGAAACGACATGAAGATCTAATTCCAGTGTGTTGCTCATGAAACAGTCTATGTTTATTTATTTATAAGAAACAATGCACAGTAATTAACAAGCATACTTAAGTCCAACATGTGAATATGCCAGATTCAGCCATGGATCTACAGTCACTGGCAGGTTAATGGTGAAAAACATACAAATAACATAGTAAGTAATAGTAAAATACATTTTGTACACAATGCAAAAATCAGTAGTCAGGTAATGTGCTATGGCTGACAGCATAACGATGGATGACATGTTTCCACTTCCTCCCCCCATTCAGACATTAAGTCAAAAAATACAACACAACCATCTGTCGCATTTGGAGCCAGAGTCGGTGCAGTAATGATCGAGGGGATGAGCCACGGTCGTTTATGTCCAACTGATAAACACGGTCGACCAATCATTCAGTCTCAGCTGTCAATCATGACATTTCCCCCCCATTTTTTAACTAAATAAACCCAAAGGACTAATGAACACTTGAACAAACATCAGTATGATGACAACTACTTAAAATGACAGACACCATCTTTCAGAAAAAGGTTTTGACGTGTACTCTGACCATTTTGTTTGGTCCATGTCCCATTCACTAACATGGATGAGGCAGGATATATGACCTATACTGCAGACAGCCACCAAAGGGGTGATCAAGACACTTTGGCTTCACTTTTGTGGAGCTGTCATGTCACACTACTTTTTGTCAAACTACTAATCAGCTTAAAGGTTTATTCCACCCAAATACTACTTTCTGTCAACCTACTTATCAGTTCAAAGGTTCATTTCATCCAAATACTACTTTCTGTCAAACTACTGTGTCATTTTAAAGGTTTCTATCACCCAAATACCAATTCTGTCAAAACTACTTTTCATTTGAAAATTTAAATTTCACCTAAAAACTCCTTGTCAAACTAATTACAAGTTTTAAAGTTTATTTCAACTAAATACTACCTTTTTTTATATCAAACTATTAATCAGTTTAAACGTTTATTCTACCTTAATACTCCTTTCCTTCATACTACTTATCAGTTTGAAGGTTTATTCAACCCAAATACAATTTTTTGTCAAATACTTGCTGTCAAACTACTTGTCATTTTAAATAATTATTCCACTCAAATACTACTTGCTGCCAATCGTCTTTTTAATTTTTGATATTTCAAATCACACTAACACTGATGTCTGAGTGCCTGATGGTGGCAGTAGTGAGCTACCCGGAGAACTGAAGGAGTAAGCAGTGTTGCCAACTTCGCGACTTTCTAGCTCCATCTGGCGACTTTCCAAATCCTCTTGGCGACTTTTTTTGTCAAAAGTGACTAGCGACAAATCTAGCGACTTTTCTGGTGTTATTGGAGACTCTGACGTGAAAGCACGTATCGTTCTGCAGTTACTGTCCTCAACGAGCAGCGGGTGCTGCAGTGAGCCCCTCCGCCGTCCCGATGCACTCACAGTCCTCCAGACTGCAAATGAATTGCGCGTGCGCAAAGCCGCCGCTGATCCCGCCCTGTCTTACAGAGCGGGATGTAAACGTCAATGTTTCTTCACTGTCACACTAAAATAAATCACTGCATTTGACTCACACAGCCTCAGTCACTTACTCACCTCGTCCACTGTGTGTGTGCCTCTCGGTGACATAAGCTAAACATCTAGCTAGCTAGCTCATCATGTCTCAGTCTAAACTGTACGCTCAAAAATACAGAAAGGAGTGGGAATCAAACCCTGAATTCAAAGGCTGGTTGAAGCCGTTTATTGGAGATGATACACGGGCATACTGCCTGTATTGTAAGGCTGATTGCTACGCCAAACTTTGTGATAAAAAAAAAAACACATGACAACTCAAAAACACTCAAAAGGCAAAGCCTTATAACAGTTCCACCCAAAGCAAGCTGCCATTAATTAAATAAAAGTAAAAAAAAATTAAATTAAGTAAAACAATTGACTCTGCAAAACAGGCTGAAGCCACCATGGCATTAGCTATTGCTGAACACAGTTCCATGCTGGCATGTGATCACATTGGGGAAGCATGTAAAGCTGCTTTCTCAGACTCCACGGCTGCTACTCACTTCAAAATGCACAGGACAAAGTGCACCGAAATGATTAATGGTGTTCTAGCACCACACTTTCTAAAAAAGTTGGTCGCAGATGTGGGTGACCAGCGTTTCAGCCTCCTCCTCGATGAGTCGACAGATATAAGTGTTTCTAAGTACCTGGGGGTTGTGATAAGGTACTTTCGTGACACCAAACACACAATTGTCTCAACATTTCTTGGGCTTGTTGAGTTGGAGGAAGGAGATGCCAGATCTATAGCCCGAGCTGTTGTGGCTTTCCTGGAGAAGTGTTGTCTTAAAAAAGAGAAACTCCTGGGGATAGAAGAACCACAGCCTCTTTCCAACCAACTGGGAACTTCCCCACTTCCCATACCTTTACAAACCTAACAGCTTCCTTGATGCTGCCATACCTATGTTCTTGGAATTTTGGGAATTAATAATGGATGCCTATGGTCGGCTTATGGAGTGCTTTCTTCTTCTCTGTTCGGTTTATTGGCAGGGGGCAACCAGAGTAGATCAAAGATGTTTGGCAACCTAACTATCAAATATCAAAGAAAGTATTTGATAAAAAGGGATCCTGATAAATAGGATACATCTTTGATCTGTTTTGGTCGCTAGCCGCCGATAGACGAAGTGAATGTGACAAGTCTTCACTTGTCACATGTCACATGTGGAACACATCCAACCACTGATTTCCATCAGTAAGTAAACATGGTAAGTTTATTACTATTATAATTTTTTGGTTGGTTTTGTTGTTTGTTACCATGAAACTTAGTAGTATGCTATATGGGTATGGGAAGAACTCATCAAGGGCAGATTTCATTTGGCGAAATAGGACATTTTTGGACATTTTCATTAATTTCATTCATTGATTGATTAATCTGCTAAGTAACCAAATGCATCAAATAGATATAGTCGATAAAAAAATACTTGGTGGAATAAAAGTATAAATTAGCATTGGAAGTTGAGTGAGTTCAGTGCAATGCTTGAGTAAATCTACTTTCCTCCTCACAAGAGCTCGACAAATCATATCCCAGAATGTAAATGGATGTGTGAAATGTTATGATTTATAAGACAAAATTTAATACCTTGTTCTTTCCTTTTTCTTTTTTTCTGGCAGCTATTACATTATAGGGGGTCGGATGAGATGCAGGTTCCGAACACATCTTCATTGTCCCTTCAACCATGTGGTCAGCCCCAGCACTACATCGGTTACCTCTCCTCACCCTTCTCTGACTACCTGGTGCTGTCTATTATGGGAGAAGGCACCTATGGAAAAGTATTCAAGTGTGTGAAGATAGCCACTGGTGAAATGGTGGCTGTCAAGATAATGAAGAAAAGAGAGTTCACAGAGAAGGAGGTGTCCATGATGTTAATCCTCAAGAATTATGATCCAGACAAGTTCAACTTTGTGAGGTTCAACAGTGTTTTTGTCGACCACGAGTATGTTTGTGTCGAGTACGAATTGCTGGACCAGAGTCTGTTTGATTTTGTGAAGAAGAGACCTACCCACTGTTTGTCTGTGAAGGAGATTCGCCCAATCTTGCATCAGGTAATTTCTATACTAGAGTTGTGCTTACATATAAGAGGTAAACATAAACACAGGAACTCCTATAGAACACAATACAACTGGCTGTTCACCAAGACCTGTTACTGTCACATGGAATATTTACCACTCAAAATCCTGAGGTTCGAAACAACAGTTTACCTTTGATTTCCAATAGAAGCGTTAATTTCTGGAAGGTGATTTGATTTTATCATGCGTATCTCGTTCATCAAGCTCCAAGCAGATTGAAAATACCTCCTTTCGCTGATATTTAGACTTTCCAAACTAAAAACTAAGTTTGAGGCTGCATATGTGTTACTTTACCAAGAGCAGCGACATTTAGGATTGATCAGTCTGCAAATATAACACTATCAAATAACAAGTTAGAGTTTGAACTGCTCCATACACTTGTTAAAGAGTGGAGTGGTGGAGGGACCAATGAACGGTCAGTTGTTGTTGATTTGAGGGCATTATTGTTGTGCCAGCTTGTTGTTCTTCTGTGCAGTGGGTTGACAAAAATCCTTGTATTTGACTGTTTAATGCAACTGATGTCTTCAAAATCTGACAAAAGAGGAAGAAGATATTCAGAAACATCCTCTGATAATTTGTACAGCTGCTGACTTTATGTTGTAATTTACCCTGATAGATGGCCACAGCTTTGGAGTTACTGCGCAGGATAGACATTGTCCACACAGATCTGAAGTCAGACAACATCATGATGGTGGACCATATCAACGAGCCATTCAGGGTCAAATTGATTGACTTTGGCTTGGCCTGTTCTGTTGCAGACATAGAATTGAACACGCCGTGCATCCAGCCACTTGCCTACAGGCAAGTATTTGGCAACTTGTTTCAGATTCTACAACCATAGCTAACGAAATATGTGCTGCAATAATGTAATAACTCATTATCCTCTTTTTAGGGCTCCAGAGAGCATGCTGGGACTTCCATTAACACCAGCCACTGACATCTGGTCTCTGGGCTGCATTGCTGCAGAGCTGTTCCTGGGGTCGCAACTTTACCCTGGAAACTGTGAATATGACATGGTCAGTATTAGAATCAAAACATATTAAGTAATTGTTTTGAATACAGTGGAAACCGTGTACAGTGATCTCATTTGTCCGAGGCCAAACTGATCATAATAAGCAACCGATTACTATAAATGTATGACAGTCTCAGAACTTGAGGGAAAGATAATAGTGCTTTTAAGGTTGCGTGCTCGTGTATGCACACACACACTGACTCACTGATGCAGCGTTCCATTGAACCACGGAGCTCAGAATTTTCGGGGTTTTAGTAAGCAACTCAATGATCTTACTCGTGTTGTGTGTTGTTCCTACAGTTACAACTTATCACCCAGACTCAGAGTCGGATACCGGAGCGACTTCTCAAAATTGCACAGGACACTAGATGTTTTTTGAGTAAAAGGAAGAAACGTGAAGCGAGAAAACGATGGATCCTGAAGGTTAGTAGCTTCTTTTGCAACTATCTTAGATATGCTGTAAAACAATGTAATTCATACATCGACTCCTGCCTCATGCAAGCTCTACACACCCCTCGCCTGAATGTTTAAGATGTTTTCCGGTGGTTCTGAAAGTGTCTGATACAGACAATCACCTGCTGTGTTCTTTATATGTGAAAAGCTCCAGAAAATGTAAATTTCAAGACATTTTTTCGGCTTTCATGTCTGAAGAGTTTAATGACTTTTCCCATATTGTATTTGGGACACATCAAGTAAATGAATTGTTATCTCTTTTTAGAGCCCGAAGGAAATGGGAGTCAGAACCAGGATCAAGAGCCAATTCGAATCCCTGGACAGCCTCATCAGTGTGAGATTTTTAGTTCTAGAAAAACATTTGACAAAGACATGAGCCTGTGAGATTTTATTGAACTTTGTGATCTTTTTCTCTGACTCAGGTCAGACCAGTCTGCCATTTATCGGAGGAGGACACCATGGCAGAACTTGAAGACAGACAATTATTTGTCAACCTACTAAAGAGGATGCTGCGTCTGGACTCTGGCAACCGCATAACACCCAGCCAGATATTTCAAGATCCCTTCATGACAATGAACTACATTGAAGAGAAACACCCCGACAGCTTCTAGTAAGTCAAAATTAAGATCCTGTGTCTTAAAAATACATAAATCTCTCAAATAATGGAGATCGGCGTAGGTTCTCAAGTCAACTATTTTTCTTTCAGTGTGAAATTGTGCTTTGAGCTGATGGAAGTCTGTCGGACGAAGCCAGTTCAGCCAGTGCAGCCACCATGGTCGAACCTACAAGTATCTACCAGCCTGGGCGAGTGCAACACCTCCAACTGGGTCATTCCTGCTTGGCACTTCCACCGAGAGCATCCTTTTGTACAGCAGTTGGCATTTGATTTTTCAAATTCCCTTGTGTTGGATGACCACATGCCACAATGTCAGCAATCAGGCTCACAGAGTGCTCATCCAAGGAAGAGAAAGGACAGAAGTCCAGACACTGATTTACCAGCTTTGAAGAGGATGAGGTTGGACTGAATTGAGGAGAACACACAAATATGTAAGTATTGACTTTTATTCAATGTATCTCAGTTCAGCCACATCCTGTACAAACCACTGATTTATGGGTAGTTTGGTAAAACGTGGCGAATCTGAAACATATTTGATATTCATGACTATGTTCATTGTGCCTTTGATAAATACAAATATAGTCATGGATTATAAAAAATATCCACCAAAGTCTCAAGAAAACTTCTAAAACTGGTTTCTGTTGTAACTAATTAGTAAATACTCTCCCTCTATGTTCAAACTGTTTATTTTAAATCAGTCTGGGGGATGATATCTTTAAGTCTCATCAGTGTTAAGCTCTTTCAGTGTAATAATTTCCCATAGTTCATTAATATTTATTTGGTGAATCAAAACAATAAAATTGTCCTTTGTCTTTATAGTGTTGCTTTCAGACACTCTAGCTGAGGCTACATCCAGAAGAGACTATAATCCTAGGAAGAGAAAGAGAGGTAATGCAGACATAGGTTTACCAGATGCGAAGAGGAGGAGGATCTACGAGACTGAGGTGGACACTCAAACTGGTGAGTACATCAGTGCATCTCAGTTTTTTTGCCGGTCCATCCGTCCAATTCTTGATCAGTTTGATCAACTTTTGATCAGTTGTCACTCGGACTCAAAGATCAAGTGATTAGATTTCAGTCTTCAGTGTTAAAGGTCACAGTCATATTATGTGAATCTGTTTATTTCTAGATTTCCTCCAAAATGTTCCAGCTGTCGCTTCATGCAGCTACTACAAACATATGGAAAAAAATACACAAAACAAGAGGAGGAAGAAGCCAAGGAGAATAGTTGAGGAGAGAGACACAGAGACTCTCCCCAACTATCACCAGGGTTCATGGACTGTTGACACGTAGGTATTCTTTAATATCAATGTCTTGATTTGATGATACTTGTAGTATTCAAGACACTAAAACGATATTTGTTGTGTGCAGATTGCCAGAATGCTCATCTCAAAGATCCAAGAGAGACAGGAAACGGCATCATCTCAAGAAACCAAAGAAAAGGAAAAAGAAGAGAAGATGGGAAAAAATCATAACGGCCCCAACTGAGCAGACAGAAACACCTACATAGACAGACTGGTGGGATGCTTTCTGAAAACTACCAACGTATCATATGTTGAATCATGTAATGTGGGTCGAGACAAAGCATTCAAGTCATGAAGTTATTTTGAGAAGTGATGGCCTATTTCAATGGCAAAATAAAAAATAAAAAGAACAAGAATCAACAGAAGAAAGGTCATTTGTAGTTCTAAACATATTTAGGGTGTTTTTTACTCACTTGTTGTCTCTCCCACGACGTTATTCCTCTCTCCTACAGCGTCCATTACAATTATGCAAATTAGGCGATGGCGTCATTTAGCGACTTCTAGCGACTTTTAGGACAGCCAATAGCTACTTTCCTTACTGAGGAGTTGGCAACACTGGGAGTAGGTGTGGGCCACGTGTACTACACAATACAAAAGGCGCCTCTCGTGTGCACATGCAGACAGTTTCCGTGAAGGCTCAGGGCTTTTATTTTAACAAGGAACCATGAAGTTACCGAGACGAGCAGCCAGAATACCGACCACTCCCGTCCCTGCTCCCAGCTCGATGACGCGCTGTCCCCGCAGCTCCACACTCTGCTCCTCCATGTACCGACACAGGTGTAACGCCTGTGTGAACACAAACACACACACACACACCATGGTCAGCACACAACAACACTCAGTGGTTTGTTTCAACACAGTTTAAACAGCGGGTGACTTACAGCTTTCCAGACCGGGGCAGCGACTCCGAGGTTGGCCCCGAACACCTGCCTTATCTTCAGCTCCTCACCCCACAAGCTGAACACGGTCTCCTGACTGAATGTGTCCGCGAACAGGCAGTCCTCCACGGGGAACGGGTCGTCTTCCTCCCCGCTACAAGTCATGGTCGGTGGTGGGAGAAGTCTGTTCACTTTAGTTTTCTTTAAATCTGTGGTGTTTACGTCCACCGGTGGTCTTCCTCCGGGTCACGTTAGCTCACATCTGTCTCCTTCACAGACAATGAGGAGTTGTACTGCTTTTGTACACAACTAACGCGAGGTCGGAGCAAAATGGGTAGAAAATATTTGTTTTTATTTGTAATTATTATATACTTTTTTATTTTATTAATACTCATATACTCGTTTTATTCCATGTTTCTTAACATTATCTATTTAACTGTAGCTTTTAAGTTAGCAAACACAGCTAAGTTTGTAGCTGAGGCGGTTTATTCATTACTCTCTCTCTTAACCTTCACTTTAAGTATAGGCCGAGACAATCTATAATCAATAATTAATAAATATATTCACTTGTTTACCTTTATATCTAAGGTATTTTACTGATACATTAGTAGGTGGCTCATGTTTCCCTGAAATCAGTGATAATATGAATAAGAGTTACATCTCAAATGTTCATATAATGAAAAATGTGATCACTGTTGTCTATCAGTAGTTTTAGCTGTACATCAGTTCCTGCTCTGTTAACAAAGTGGGTGACCTCATGTTTACTAATGTATTTGACGTATGATAAAATGTCAGTATATAGGAAACATGCCCTTTGCTTTTCCTTGAAGCCAAGATGGTTTTCAGATTTTTTTGGTTAAACCAATTTAAAAAAAACAAGATATTCAATTTACAGTTGCAGGAAACCAGATGCTTACATCTTAGAAGCAACAACCATTGTGTACCTTTTGTGCTTTAAAAATCACCATCGTCTATTGTCAAAATACTTAATACTTGTTCCAGCTGCAGGGAAACTTTGCATATGCCCACTTTGCCTAGAAAGTAACCTGGAGCTGATTACCTCCATGTTTTTACAGCAGGTAGGCAGCATATATATATGTAACCATATGTGAGGCGTTTGCGAGCATTTGCTTCTCTGCATCAATGCTGCGATTCAAAACAGACAGAAACACACCATGTTCCAGGTTTATTTAAAAAAAGCTGCTGTCTCTTTGCCAGTTTTGTTTGGTAAAACAAAACCTGAGTGGAGCACCACTAGGACATTTTTTCACACACACTTCACATCAATGACAAAGATGGATGAACAGGTGTATAAACTGTAGCGTACAGATATGTCAAATAAAGCTCTTCATAGTTTCAGCTTATCAGTCTTCATAAAACACAAGACGTTTCCAACACAGCCAACTAAAATATATCATGTCCAGTCTGAAAAGAAACAGACGAAAACATCCTCGTAATGCTCTCTATACGTCGGCTTGTGCTGGATGTCATCACATTTTCCTTAGTGGGGTGGAATAACAGATGGCTTCAGACACACTTTTACTCAATATACAGTAATTCTGCCTGGAACCGAGCACATATTAACCTCTGGATTATTTGAAGCTATTAAAAATAAATAATGCAATCATTCTTCTTTTTTCATTATACACATACCAGTAGTATTACATCCATAACATCCCCCTCTCCTCCCCCCCAGGCCTCAATATGTGCAAACTGCAAGAGTTTTAAAAAGGTAGCACTTAATACAAGGACCACGAAAAACAAAACAAACAAAACAGTAAAGTGTTTTAAAGTGAGCACTTGATGCAAAGTACAGCAGATTTGAAACATGTTTGATTTTAGGATTGAATTGGCTGACTGGACCCTCTTCCGGACATTAGCGGAGTAACAAGGATCTCAGTGCTCAGTATAATTATAATTAAAGGGATTTAAAACCCCAAAAAATGGTTGTCCTTTAAATCAAAGTCATATTTTTGGTAATAAATGACTATTCTAAATCATATGTGGTGCTTTTTTAACACAAAGGTGACGTAAAATACTGAGCCATGTTGGGATTATTTTGCCATAAAATAATATCTACTGCATGTTTCTCTTCCACAAACATTTCTGCTCTCACGGAAACTAAATGTTTGCAATGGCATTGAACAAATAATTAGCTTCTTCACACAAGAAATAAGTGTGAGAACACTGGGTTAGCAACTCAACATTAGCCGTCATTTTTATAGACCACAAATTTGTTGTTTTTTCTTAAGACAGATAATTCAACATGTTTGGGTTTGACAAACCTTGGTCAAAGAGCATTGGAGCGATTTGATGAGAGCCACTTGATTAAATGGCTAAGACAGATTTTTGATTGTTTCTTTCATTAAAATGGACCACAAAAAATATCTCCACATTGCCGCCAGTGCATCTGCAGGGAGACACGGATTTCCTCTTGTCGTGTCCTGGTGGGTATGAAAGGCAGTCAGCTTCGTTAAAGACCAAGTCCAAGTCCAAACAGATGCACACCATACACCCACACAGAAAACAAACGCCAGAGGAATGCATGACTAGAACTTTGTTCCAAAAAGAATAATAATTAGAACAATGACTATGACGAACAGGATCAAAATGACCAGCATCTTTCTGTTTTTCTTCTGATACTGCTCCGCCTGCAAAGAACATGTTAAAATGTCAGATACTGTAATTACAGTTGCTTTAAGTTTCATTAAAGGATTACTTGTAAAAAACAATTTATGTACTCAAGATTCAAGATGTATATTAATTTATGTATTAAATCATATAAGTGTGTAGAAATGGTTTGTTATACACCCATAGGATATAACTAGTGTAATGTTTTCAGCTGAAAATGTCCCGCCCCCCCTAAAAAAACTGTACATCAGGATTAAAAAGATTGAACTCATAAAACCAAAAAAGTCAAAATGTCAGGTAAAACCCCAAAAGTGTGCAAGAGCGTTTTGTGTTTACCTTTTGTAGCTGTTTCAATCCGTCATCCGTTTTAACACAAGCCTGCTCCACGTTGAAGTCGATTCTGTCAAGCACGGTGCCCTATAAGAGAAACGGAGGAATTTTATTAATGGGGGATAACTTTTCATTTTAGTTGTAGATTATCTTTCTTTGAAGTGTAAGAACTTTGTAGAATAACACTAAAGAACACCACCTGTAGCTTTGGTTTGACTTGAAGGTCGGTTAATTTTCAAGTGTTTATCCCTTCAGTTACTGAATTAATTCAGATTCTCAGTTCGCCTCATGACGGTTTGTAATAAAAAAATAGTAAACATGAAATGGAATTTTTATATGAAATTAAGTCGTTTGGGCCTTTTGTTAAAAACTACACATCTGAGAGGACAAAAAAAGCTTTGCTTTGATGAAAAGACCCGTTATTAGGGCCCGAGCACCTCCGGTGGGAGGCCCTATTGTATTTCGAAGGATTTGTATTTCCCTTTTGGGGCTTTTTCAGGGCCTAGACATGCTCAAATTGTTACCAAAGTTTGCAGGGAATTCAAAACCCCAAAATGTAATTGTATTCTGGAGTAATTTGAAATGGGCGTGGAAAAATGGCTCAACAGCGCCATCTAAGGAAAAGCCCCTCAGTTAGCTTTCACCGATCTTCACAAAAATCGTAGCCCAGGTGTATCATGACCAGACAAACAAAAAATGTCAGAGGTGCAATTGGGAAAAAGCAACAGGAAGCCTGCCATTTTGACTTTAGTGGCCATTTTCCACATTTTTACTTTGACGAACTTGTCGCAGGGCTTTCATCAGATCAACTTCAACTTCTGGGAATGTCATCTCAACAAGATGGAGATATAAACTACCTTGGTATATTTGATTTCATCACACGGTGTGACCGTGGCGTGGCATCAAAGTTTGATTACACGCCATCAAAACATGAGGTTCTGTATCTCGGACATATTTGGTCTAATCGAGTCCAAACTAGACATGTAAGACAAGAGTCCCGGCCTGATGACATCTACACAGAAATCATGACTTAAAATCACAGTGCCACCTGCTGGCTTCAGGAAGTGACATGTTTTATACTTTGATGAACTGCTCCTGGCTGCTTTACAATATACAGCTCAAAAGAGCTCAGTCAAGTCATTGGACCATGGTCAGAATTGTGACATTTCCTCAAACCGTGTAAACATTGAGGTGCGGCGAAGGTTCATCCTTCACCAAAGGAGACGATATTGTTATAACTCCAGTGTGCATTGTCCTATCACCGCCAAACTGCTGTCTCATGATCAGAGACCAAGCCTGAACAGCTCTATGTGTCAATATTTCCTCAGTGCCATAGCGCCACCTACTGATTCGCCATGAAACAGGAAGTACTTTGTAAATCTACTCTGCACTATCCAACCGGCTCCGAACTACTGACCTATGATCACAATCCTGACCTGAACAGCTCCATATATTAATATTAGTTCAGGGTCATAGCGCCACCTACTGATCAGTGTGATAATTAAGTGATCAGAGCCCCTACTTGAACAGATATATTAGTCTGTAGGTAATAATAGTGATGGCGCCACCTACTGGCAACAGGAAGTAAGCTTTGTTTTACAACTATCATTCGATTTACATAAAATGTTCACAGTGTGATGTGCAATTGATAGCGTGGACTGTAATGAGCAATTAGCAGGCAAGGATCGACATCGCGTGACGGACGCAGGAAGTGAAGCGTTTATCCTTGCCGCAGTGCGCAAAACGCATGCAACGCGGAGACGTGCGCTTGGTCATTGATCGCTCTCTCCACCGACCGCAACAGGCTTCAAAATGCGTGTGCTCGGGCCCGTCAGTGCTACAATGTAGCCCTAGTTTAATTCTGTGTCAGAATCTCATTGTTACCTGTTCAACTACCATTCCTGCCAAGTCCCGGAAAATCTCATTCAGATCAGAGATGGACTGCACTACTTGTCTGATCTCCCTCTCTCGCTCTTCAACCATGACCGTGTTCTCCTCCATCAGCATCAGCTGGTCGTCTGTGAATCCCTGAAACAGAAGAAAGAAAAGAATACAATTAGGTGATTTCATAGAAATTCAAAGAACATTCCTACTTTAACACCACCTTTCTGCCAGAGAAAAATAAAAAATACATACAAATTTAGTTTTATTCCCCCAGACATTCACTGTGTCTTTTAGTAGGGTCATCATGTTTATACTAACAATAACAGTAGTACATATTTCTGTTTTTATTTGTCACAGGGAACAGCCACAAAAACAACTCACCTTGTCATACAGAGCTAAATCTTCATCCTCCTCCATTAAGGGTCCTGAGTCAAAAAAGTGCTTTGATCTCTCCTCACGATTCTTCATACCTGGTAGACAAAACAGCATAAAGATAGAAAAGATATGATGTGAGATATGAGCCTGACAGTCCCGCGAACATGTGGGTGGAGACATAAAGGAAAGAACTGAAAGAACACTGAAGGATTTAAAACCAAGACCTGTCTTGGTTTTAAATCCTTCAGTGTTCTTTCAGTTCTTTTGAGTTGAGTTCTTACGTTTTAGGTAACTGGACTGTGTGTATCTAAAATTGGTGGACAGCTCCTGTAGACTCTGTGCCAGAGACGACACCACGTTTCTCAATAGTCTCTCCTCCTGCTCGGTGCAGTGGCCGCAGCGAGTCTGCAAACCTGTCACAGCTCGCTGGCATCTGTGAAACATCTGCAGGGAACACAACATAGCGAGCAAGTAGAAATAAACAATATTTCAAATTCTTTACTCAGGTGTCAGCCATTGGAAAAATTGAGAGGACATGATGAATTCTATATCATTCTATACCAATTAAATGTATTAAAAATAGGCTTAAAAAGTGTCTCCAATTGAGAAACATTTAAAAGGTGTTCAAATTCTAAATAAATGTGCAGTATCTGAAAAACTAAACTGTGAAATTAATGTACCTGTGTGATCTCCTGGGTAGTGATTTCTATGGCGTGCTCTTCTTCACTACTGTCATCCAGTGTGGGACGGTTCATATGCTTGTCATGAAGTAAGGCCAGTTCCTTCATCTTCTGTCGAACCCGTGTGATTTCGTATTGAATCTGAAAGGCAATGAGTTCACAACCAAGTTAAGACTTTGTGTTCAAAAACTTCTCAAAATGTGACTGGTTTGATTGACTTTTACTTGCTACAAGTATTTAAATATATATATACTCTATACTATATATTATATAGTTCACAATACACAAAGATGCATCTACAAATATACAATTTCATATTGAATTTTTACCTCATCAATTCCCTCTATCCATTTAGGAGGCAGTTTCTTTGTGACTCCAATGGCAGCCTCAGGGTCCATACTAATTCCTGACACGAGGGCCATCCGATCATCAGCCAACTAAAAAGCACGCAAAAATAGTCAAATTAAAACATTTAATATAATAACTCATCACAATAATGATGGCATACCATTGTACAAGTCTAAATTCGACCATGAAGGGAAACAGCAGTACCTCATCAAGCTCCTAATGTGTTTGGCAGGGAGCAGAGTGGTCCCATCCCATAAAGAGCAAGGAAAAAGAGAGAAATAAAAGAAAGTGAGCCCTGGAAAATCAGAAGGGAATCCCAGATACAGTGTGTTTGCATCCACTCTCACCAACAATTTCATTACTTTGAGATAAGAATCAGTATTTCTGTTTATGGCAGAGATACATAAAGTCTGGTTGTTTACATAAATTTTCATCCATTTTCACTTAATTTACAAAATTATCTTGAGGCTTTTTGGTAGAAACAAATTTAGAAATTGAGAGTGTATGCAAAGTTACATCATAAATTGTCTATAAACTAGTAACAAAATAACCCACTTTAGACAAATTATGTGAGAAACAGTCAGAATGAAGACAGAGCAGAAACAGTTGAGTTTAAGTAACAAAAAAGGACATATTAAACCAAATATATATATATAAGCGAAACGTAAAAGAACATTTTTAATTTGTGAAACTGGTCACTAAAACTTTATAGAGCTATGATAATTATTTTTCCCTTAAGTTTTAACTGGCAAAGAGCCTGTTGCCTTCTGATTAAACAGCAGCTTCATCAGTAAACTGAATGTACATCGTCTAATGGAAAACAGTTTTTATAGTTGATTTGTTGCCTTTTTAACCCTTTTAACTCCATTACAGTAAAATGAGAAGAAAGTGGCAAACTGATGGACAGCAAGTGACATAAAAAAACTGTCTCAAATATTTTCACTTTGATAACTATGACACCTTGACTCTAAAAATACAGAAGTATTTGCTGATTATTGTATAAATGATTTTGCTCTGTGACATTGGTGGACAGTTGTGTTCTTCAACACAAATGTATGAAGCCTAAGACAAGGACAAGAACAAACATTGAATAATGAAGACAACCAGGATTATATTATACTTTGCACATCCTTTTCCATATTTACATTTAGACATTAGCTTGTTTCTATTTGAGCTACAAACAGTCTTTAAAGTTTCCAGTGAGGAGGGGATGTTGTTTGATCATTCCTTTTTCTTTAACACACTTTTAAGAATATACTTTTTAGGAGGCCAATGACGTCTCTTGAGCAACATGACGGAGTCACTCTCTCTCCCTCCCTGCCTCCCTCATTTATTTTTTCTGTCAATAGAAGAAAAGACTGGCAGGCATGAACCAACCATCACAAAATGTTCCAGGCTGTGGACAACCAGGCCACAGCATCGTTGCTGGGTTCTCTTACTCTGAGGCTACTGACTGATGTTGATGGTCCTGAGGTAAACCCCAGCACACTCTATTAAGCTTTGCCATACACAGCATTAACAGACAGTGTGTGTCAAAGAGCCACAACCATTTAAAGGTCTCAGCTCTGTAGGTTTGGCTGTGCTGATTTGTTTGTTTCATTGAAGGCTCAGCAGCAGAGAAAACCAAGTTTATAAGAGATAAATATCAAGGTCTACAAGAAGACTTATTCACCCTGCTCAGTAGCTGAAATTAAGCAGCATATATTGGGAAGTGCAAATCTTGCACCCTCAGCTGATGGGATACACCACCATATTCATGCCTCTTAGAGTAAATGTTCACAGCTGAGTGTGAATGCACAGACAGACACTGAACAGTGCAGGTGAACTCTAATGCAAACACTGTTGGTGGAGAGCTGTAAAAGGGAGCCAGTCAGGAGCTGTGCTGGCTAACTTGTGTTTGATAGTTTTACAAAGAAGAGCAGCATTGAGTTTTACTTTTTACTGGGCAAGTGGGTAGGTGCTAACAGAAATAAATGTGAACACCATGTTGAGTAAGGTGACAGAGGCGCCATTAGAGAGATAAGTCTAAGAAGAAGATTATAAATATTTGTGGATTAAAAGCAGTTTCTAATTCAGCCTTTTTCCATATTCGTAGCCTTGAGGTTTGTCAAATATATCTAGAATTACAGAAGTTAGCTAGCTGCATTCTAGTGTAGGGTTGGGCAGGATGGCAAAATATACCAGGTGATGAACTCTAAGCCAAAAGAGGTTTTGACACTATTCATAACGCAGTGTCTCTCTCTATACTATCTGTGGGCAGGGTAACCTGGCGTGTTTGAAAGGCCCCGTACAGACCTGGTACTAACATCCGCCCTGATGGATCCGACACCTGGCATTAAAATGCGTCCTGACTGTGTCTCCTGTAACCAGTTGTGATGTGTGTCTGTCTGTGTGTCGGCATCAGAGAGTCAATGAATCTCGTGCAGCTGCAGTGAAGACTTCACCAATTTAAGAGAAGTATCAGTCATGATGTTGTGGTCAGTGTTGACATTTCGGCAATGGCCACAAACAAATCAGCGTATGGGCACAGATAAGAGTAAAAATAGGTTCAGTTCATAGTGCAAGTGTAGCAGCACACTGGAAACAAAGACTCCTTCAGCTAACATTTTTATCAGATAAACAATAACAAGAGCAAAAAGCAAAAGCCTTAATCTAATGAGTTTCTAGGTCTTTATCTACCAACTAAGATAATGAGGGATCTGGGAGGCTTTCCCATCACACCGTAAGAATCTAAGAAAGTTAAACCACTGTGCTGCAAGTCAGGAAGCAGGACTGGAAATGAAAATACTAGATTTATATACTTTATGTTTGCTGCATCAATGAAGCGAAAAGCTGTGTGAGAAATCTTATCTATAAACGTATAAACATTATATGAACATAAAACATTATATGAACATAAATATCAATATCAAAAAAGGCAATTGCATACATTATGATACATTGTCTGTATTGTCCACTTCTATTCTAGTGGAACAATCTAACACAGGTCACAGCCGCAATTTAATCTAGACTAGACCAAAAGAACACTTGATTCCAGGTAGTAAGGAGCATAATATAAATATAAAAACATGCTTTACTTTAGCAAAACCCCACCAAAACTACACTTACAATGTCTACTACTTCCTCTATCCTTATTACTCTTCTTTTTTCTCATAAATTATAGCGATGCCGACTAAAACTGAACTAGTCTGCCTCCCCTTGTTTACATGCGATAGAGACATTGATTGAATGTAAATATGGCTGCACGCCCTCCTCCTCCATCAGTCCTGAGGTGAAGTGACGCGGCACACGAACCTGTCTGACACTAACTAGCAGCTACAGGCACACACAGCTGCTCCTAGCTAACCGCTACCTGGGACTGGCTACATGCAAACACACACACAGTAGAATGTCAAAACGATGCAGACCACTCACCGCAGCATTGCTACGTGTACTCAGACGGGGGTCGTATGTACTCACTTGCTCAGCCAATATTTGCCGGTTTTGGATTGCATTGTTCCGCATTAACAAGAAGGCATCGGTCAGACGCCGAGTGGCCATGACTGCCTTGCCTGAAATCTAAGTAAACTCTGCACAAAGGGCGGACCAGGGGATGGTTTATTAAATGTATGTCCACAGCCGCCGAGAGCCGCTGCTAACGCACAGCTAGCTTTAGCCTTAGCTCTGCTTGCGATGAGTGATGGAGAAAACTCGCAAAAACAGCGTCTACAGCGGACGCCAGACGACCTCAAACACATTCATCCGCTAACCATCACTGGTACTTTAGTTCAAAGTATGAAACATGGCCGCGGGTTTCTTCCTAGAGGCTGAATTTGGCGTCAGATTGGTGAAAGCTACTCCGCTTCTCAAAGCTGCGGAAGAAGGAGGACATCAACACCTGCGTCAACAGCGGCTTCTTCTGCTACTTAACTGCGGCTGTCTTCTGTCGCTGAGGCGGATTACCGCCACCTAACGACAGAGGTCACACAGTGATCTGTAAAGTTGATGTTTACAAGTCCACTCTTGTACTTGAACTGAATATAATTCCATTTCATTTCTTTTTCAGAGCTTTAAATGGATGCAAGTATAACATGTATTCGTTTTCTAT
Organism: Hippoglossus stenolepis; assembly: GCF_022539355.2. Classification (NCBI taxonomy): domain Eukaryota; kingdom Metazoa; phylum Chordata; class Actinopteri; order Pleuronectiformes; family Pleuronectidae; genus Hippoglossus; species Hippoglossus stenolepis. The sequence goes on from NC_061485.1 coordinate 17,840,634, forward strand.
CATCAAACGTTTTTTGTTTGTATTAGGCCATGATATGTATGATATTCAAGTCCATTAAATAACTAACTTGATTTTTGGACATTACACATTTGAAATATAAAGTTATAAATGCTTTGGGAGGAGCAAATGGGGGTGAACACTGTAAGTTAACATATATGCCAGAATAAATGCAATTTATTTATGCAATTAATATTACTCTGCCTTGAATATTTAAAAACTGTCTGCTCTTTACTTAAAGATTTATAGTAATAAAAATATGAATAACTATTATTATTATCAACTCTTCGCTTTCTATTGGCTGCTTCTGTAATTATGTCATCATAGACCAGTACCTACAGACACAGTATAAACTTTGGACCTGCCAACCGCTCCTCCACTCTTGCTCTTTGACCTCAGCCTCCGTTTCAAACCAAAGATGAGCCCACAGTTTAATTTGATGTCCAATGTTTAGCCTATCTTAGTTTTGCCAGTCATATGTCGTGGTTAGGTGAATTCATTAAGCTAAAAAATGTAGTCATTTAAATTGAAAAATATTTTTTGTTTATCTTTAATTGTTAGGCCCAGTCTGTTGAGCTGATGTGCAGAATCAATTCAATGGTCTGTTTCATTCATTCAGATCTGCTCATTCTCTCTGTTAAAGCTGGAGACCAGAGAGCTGCAGACCTCATTCTGATTTTCAGACTTTAAGCCTCAGTATTTAGAAAATGCGTTGACTCGTTGGAAGGGTACAATAGATGAGGGTGTGTGTCAGTTAGTGTGTGTGTGTGTACTTGTTTATGTTACCTTGTCAGGACCAGTAGACCTCATGGGGACCAAAGCCAAAGGTTAAGGTCAGGGTTAGCCATGAATTGGTCATGGCTAAGGTGAGGGATGAGGTTTTTGGTTAGATTGTCCACAATGAATGGAAGTCAATGCAAAGTCTCTCTTGCAAACCTGTGTGTGTGCGTGTGCGTGTGTGCGTGCGAGCGTGAGGCTGGCACACTCAGTGATTATGGCTCAGAGCTCCTCCTCTGCTCATTCTTAATCCCTTATATCCGCTAATACCGCAGCGCACACATGTACTCACAAGTACCAGCTGCTGTCAGACAACATACCAAAGTTCTGTGGGACGGAGCTACGTGTGTGGGACGCTTTTTATTGACCTCTGCGAAAGTCTGAGGAGAGAGAGAGAGAGAGGGAGAGAGAGAGCAGGTAAGAAGCCTGAAGATCCCTCCTCTTCATGTGTGAGTGACTGATCACCTGTGCACCTAAAAGAAGTTGTTACTGTCAGTGACTCTGGCCTCCAGTTATAATCCTGTCTGATGGATGTACCCTTTTAATCTTAATTGTTGATTTCTGAATTGCTTTGCTGAGTGGAACAGCATTGTGCTGATTAGAGTACAGAGAGCAGAGAGTTGAGCTGTGGTTAAGTTTACAATAAATATCTCTACAGGCAATAATGACTTTTCCTGTTTTTCTGCTGGTGACATTTAACTGAACGGATTACCTTTCTCATGTTTTGATTGCTGTTCTTTTAATTTCAAATCTTCTCTCTGTTAAGCACTTTGTAAGTTATCATTAATATCATGTTGTTATTAATAGTTCATAAGAGACTGACGCTCTGCAGCATACAGCCTGTCAAAGTATCACTTGCAGCTCCTTTCTAGGTTTATTGTGGCCAGTTCCTGATGTTGATTAATTTTGTTGCACACCTTTCCCCAATCCCCATTATTTTAAAGCTCTTATCAACTATCTGCATAACATTTGCTATATTCACAATAGTCCATTGTGAAATGTTCACTGCTGATGCTTGTAAGTCTTTAGTTATCAGATGAACCTCAGAAACCAGATAAAGTGGGTGATCAGTATCTTTAAATCAGGGAGTGTCTGACTTACTACCGTTTGTGTGCAGTTCAAGGAATGGAGGCAAACCAGTTCCCATGTGTCGCTGACAGAACCGAGCATGTCCTATATAACATTAAATACCACCTCCTTGTTTCACCTTTCTCAGGGTTGGTGCTCCTGCCTGGGATGTTTTCATGTCGGTCACCTCCCTCACCGTCCTGTCATTTTCTTGTCTTTGCTCACACAGCTGATCGACATGGCCTCCCCCGACGACACAGAGGGCTCTCTGTCTCCCGTGGATTTTATCCAGCTGCAGCAGTACATGGAATGTAAGTTTAACTTGGGCACTTTACATCATTTCCTCAGTTAATTGATATTAGCAGCATGTTAATACTGCATGTAACACATTACTTGATCATCTGAAGGTGAGCTTTATTGATGCTCAGTCTGCCATCTGTACTTGCTGAAAATCTAAATATATGATCAGCTCATAAAACATATATTGTTTTAAATGATCACATTTATTTACATACATAGATAACATAAGAAGAGAGTTGGTGTGAACGCAACAGTTCCAGCAAGAAGACTTTCTTTGTTCAGCACAGGTGCATGAAGAGAAGTCCATTTTAAACATCTGTGCACACTTTGCTGCAGAGACCATGAGAGAGGCAGATGCTCTAAGTTATAAATGGGACACATGGGACAAGATTTAAAACAACATACACTAACATAACTTTCAGCATTAACTGTTCAATTAAAGCAACTAATATTCAAACAGAGTGAAACATTGAATCTTACAATAATCATATTATATCAGGGTTCGTCAGGTACAATCTTTCCAGTAGCTAGGGCGTAATCAAAGAAACAATTTTTTAAAAATAGACCTGAAATTTGTGAGAGACTGCTGCTAAGCTCTGGAGATCTGTATTACACAAGAAGTGAAAGCAGCAGATGTGGCTAAGTGGACATCATCATTATAAAACAGACGACTGAGGAAGTTCTCTTTCATGCACCATTAAATACAAAGAGACGTCACAGTGCGATGTTCTCTGGAGGCTCATTCAGCATCAGAACAGAAACACAAACAGCAACTCCAAAATGTAAGTGCATCGCTCTTGAGCTAATGCAGAATTTGATAGACCTGTTGACAGGAAACAGAAAGGGGCTAAAAATATGTTGCCTTCCACTGAGAGGCTTTGTTTGAAAGAAATGAAATGGGTCGGCATGCTTTTAGTGTTGGGGTAAAGAGGGGGTATTTGCACTGTTGGATAACGGAAGAATGGATGATTACACCTGCTCCTCTCTGGCCCTTAAAAAAAGCTCTGCCATGTGTCAGCAGGGCCAGGAACCCAGATTTAATGCAGGATACACACAGTCCGTCCACGTCCACGATTAAGTGATGATCTCACATGTTTCTCGTTTTAGCTCAGCAGCCATGTAATCAATGTGTGGAACTAATGGCCGACAAAGAACACATTCACTCACCGAGCTTCTCTGTTCTCACTTGTACTGTGGGGTTTTTCATCAGGGCAGATTGATGTTCTGATGGCACAGGTTCACTTCAGGTGGCAGTGAATTTCATGTCCTGTCAACTGTTCTGTTTGCAGACAGCAATCTAAGGGTGAAAGATGTGATCAAGGAGTTTCAGCCTGGAGGTCGACTGGCCCAGCACAGCATGGGGAAGGTCAGAGACTGTCCCAGTAGAAACAGATACAGTATTTTCTGCACAGTTATACATGTGGATTAATTTTAGAAGTTCATTATTTCTTGATTGTTATAAATTTTATTGGAATGTTTCTGATGAAAACAATTATTGCAAATATCGTGGAAATCATGCATATTTCTCATTTCAAGCCCAAGTAAATATAAATGTCATTATTAATTTAATATAGGAAACTTAATTGTACTTATATCTTGAATTCTCTGCTTGGCTGTTGACAAATTTCACTTCGTCTGCCCTCAGAATTTTGCCTTCATTTAAAATGTATTCATTTTTCGAGTTTTTTTAAAAAGAGCATTACCCTAAATATAAATGTGACATTAACATATTGTTGTTGTGTCTCCTCTGACACCTGCTCTGATTTCCCTCCTCAGTGCGTTGACGCAGTGGGTTTCAGTCTCTTTCTCAAGACGTACCTTGAGGTTGATGAGTTTCCTGCGGATTTCTGCCAACGCCTTTTTCACTACTTCCAACGAATAGAGCAGGATTGCAGCACAAAGAGCCCACTGCCCCAAGGAGGTAAATCATTCTGCGTGTCTGAGCAGGTGTTCAGAGGAGAAGCACTGAGCTCAGATGCTGGTTGGGGGATGCAAGTTAGAATATAAAACGATCAAAGAAAGACAATTGCTACAAACAGTTCCTCCTGTTGGACCCTTTGTCTGACACCCACATATTTGTTTGTCTGATGTTTTTCCTCTTGTAGTGCTGCGTCACAGGAACAAGGATGTAGGCGCAGCTATGGAGATTGGTGCACCTGTTCCAATAACCAGCTTTGATCAAATATGTGCTTTTCTTATTCCTGTTCTACAGTTCAATCAGGACCTAAAAAAAAGCGGTTTTGGCTTTAGTGATGTTATGATGATTCCAGTTTGGTCACAATGTTCTGCACATCTCTTTATTTTCAGGAGGGGTCTTTCTTCGCGATGTGTCCTGTTACTTCTCAGTGCTGGAGGAAGGACAGCCTCGAGAGAAGCTTGAGTGTTGGTTTGATCTTCCTTATCTACCGCACTTTGTTTATATATATATATTATATATATATGTTATGTTTATTGTGGTGTGTTGTGCACGCGTGAAAAATGAAGAAACATTAGTTGGATCACTGATTTTCTGTATTTTGCTTCTAGTTACTTTCAAACTTTATGACAAAGATGGCAACGGACTCCTGGACAGTTCTGTAAGTTCAAACTTTTCACAAATTCACAGAATATTTGGGATGCTTTCATAGTCACTCATAACACATGCACATTCATTCAACAGTTTGGTTTTGTTGAGAATATTTTGCGTTGGGGTTAATGTACAGAAAATAACAATTGCTGTCTAAAATATGAAGGTCTCAGGTGGGTTTAACAAACACTTAGGACCCCTTAGTGAGGTTATTATTGTGTCCCAATCTGCAATTTGACTTTTATTTGCAAATTGTTTAGTCAAATGTGTGGGAGCAGCACAGAAAGTGCTTCTGACAGGTAACGTGCATCTAATGTGCTGTATACTGTATATTGTTAAAGTTGTTGACACAATCACAGCACCTCACCCACAAATATGTCCTAATCATAATTCAAGGTTAGTTAATACATTTATCTTGATGCTCCTCCTTATGTTATTACAGTCCAGTAAATAGAAGCCAGCTCATGATGTAAAACAAGTCCTTATTCATCCAAAAGAAAAAGATATAAACAGCTCTCAACCTCACTTCACTAAACAAACAAATGAAGGAGAATTAAATGAGAAGACCCAACTGCACTTGGACTGAATTTACAGTTATAGTCTGCAGATAATTTCAGCAAAGGTCCTCACATTTGTTAACTAGTTTAAAAAGGATTTCAGTGATCCACAAGATTTTTTATTATATGGTGTTGTAAACCTGATTGAGTGGTTGCATTTGGATGTGTAGCACACATCATGATTGTCTTAGGTTCCTGTATTTTGAATAGATAAGATGTATAAGGCCACACCAATGTCCACTGTGAGTGTAAACTGTGTTGTCTCTCCATCAGGAAGTGGATCGTATAATCACCCAGATGGTGCGAGCTGCTGATTACCTGGGCTGGGACGTGACGGAGCTCAGACCAGTATGAATCTCTTTTTTTCATTTTAGAACTGGCATAATCTTTTAATTCTATCACAAAATGCTTGTGAATTTGCTTTCTGACTCGAAGAGAGCTTCAGTGCAGCAGCCGAGAGCTCCAGGAGCTCATGAACACGATATGCCACAGATGACCAATAATCAGGAGATGTGTTTGTGACTGTGCAGGTGCTGAGAGACATGATGACAGCCATCGATGTGGACGACAGTGGCACCGTCACACTGGAGGAATGGTTGAAGGGAGGCATGAACAATGTGCCTTTACTTGTTCTGCTTGGACTGAAGGTGAAAAACATCTTTAATGTACAAACCACATTTTAGAGTTTCAGTAGAGCTTTACATTGCTCATGCTCCATTTTCTGTTTTCCTCTGACAAAGTCCTTTTTAATGTCTTTTTCTCTTTCCCCCACCCACAGATGAAAGAGAAGGACGGGCAGCACATCTGGAGGTTGAAGCACTACAACAAGCCAACTTACTGCAGTGTGTGTCAGAACATGATGCTCGGCCTTGGAAAGCAGGGACTCTGCTGCACCTGTAAGAGCTCACAGCTGCCACTAGGGGACAGACACGTACCTCATACATTGTTAATAAAACTAAACTAAGGGAGTCAAATCTTTACTCGTGTTGTTATTTTTCAGGGTAAAAGCAGGTTTCCTGGGATAAGACTACATATAATAATAAAATCATAAGATCTGGAAGTGAAAACATTGTGTTGAGTTCCGTCACTTTTGTAATTTGGGTTTATTTTCCTCCCACAGGTTGCAAGTACACTGTCCACAATCAGTGTGCCAACAAGAATCCTGAACCCTGTGCTCGCACCTTTGTCAAATCCAAAAAGGAGATCGGTGTAAGAAAGCACAACAATACATTTTCACCACTGGTGTCTTCTATTTATCAAAGCTTTTCAGTTTTAAGTTAAACTAGACTGTCACCCAGTAGAGCCCCCTTCTGAAACAGTATTTCAATTCACTAGATCCAGATTTGTATTTGGATCTGCACCAAATTGCACACACTGAGAACGAAATGTTGAAAAACACCGTATCTCACAGTGTTAAAGAAAGAAAATATTATAATCCTGAATTTGCCCCTGATCTGGATGTGCACCAAAATAATGGCTTCTTTACTGATGCATACCACATCCTTGTGGTAATCCCTCAAGTAGTTTTTTACATAATCTTACTTACAAATCCACCAACCCACAAACAAACAGACAGGGGTGAGCACATAACCTCCTTGGCAGAGATTATATTACATTTCCCATGTTTTTAGTAGAATACATTCATGACAATTCTCTTGTCCCTGACCAAAACCCAAATGTCAGTGAGAGTGAACACATTATCAACAGAGAGCATTACGGTGCATTACTCAGTAATAAGTGCAGCCCATCAGTGTTTTGTTTTTTAAGTGCGGATTACAGCTGGCACAGTCTGCTCAGTACATCTGTTTAAATGTCCTAATTTTGCACGAACCCAGACAATGATTCGTTCACTGTCTTTTTAACCCCAGAACCGTGTCACAGCCGCAACTCACTGCTTCACAATATCATTATTGCATCTCAACAGTGAGCCGCCCCAAAATGTTTCATTTGCCATGGCACATTTTAGTTGCCGGTGCCCTTCAAGGATATTTGATTTGGTGACGCACGTCTGCCAAGTCGATGGTTATCCAGAAAGTCATAAATCTGCAGTCGTCTATAACTTTAACAGTGAGTCAATAATGATGTTGGCACCACAGTGGCAAACACGAACATTGTTCGCTGCAATGGATTATTAGCATCTTAAGACTTGTCCAGATATTATACAAATATTTGAAAACAACATTGGGTGATGGAGTCACTTATATGGGTGGAGAAATGGTGAAAATAACTACAATATCACTCAGAAGAGGCCCAGCAGTCGCAGTATAGTCAATCAAGCTGCACTAAATTGCACAGACTCACAGATATCAGTTCCCTTAATGTGTCTGATTTTTTTCAGCAAGATCCATATATGATTCCCTGGGAAATTGGTGAAATTCCTTGATCCACTCCCTGATCTGGATCTGCACCAAAATATAATGGATTATTCCCTGACTCATACCACATCCTTCCACCAGGTTTCATGTTTGTAATGCTGATAACAGCCAACGCACAAACAAATGCTCCTCGGGGGGAGTTAATTTGTGGGTTACATCGGTGGGACCTCACCTCTGTCTCCTCCTCTGTGTCTCAGGTAGCGGCTCACGACTGGATCAAAGCCGACTGTAAATCTACAAAGTGTAAGATCTGCCACAAGAAGATCAAAACTTTAGCAGGGAGGCGTTGTGCGTGGTGCCAGGAGATGGTGAGGATTGTACATGTATACTATATATATGTATACAGTAATGCATGAATTACATAGAAACCCTTCTTTCCATGTTCACTGAATCCTGTTTCTTTTTAAGCGTCATGATGAGTGTATTTACTCTGGCTCGTCGTCCTGTGACTGTGGGCCACTGAAAGATCACATCCTGCCTCCATGGGCCATATACGCCGTCTCAAAGGTAAAACTAGAGTAGTACTCTCACTCAGTAGAGTGCACACGTCCGCCAAGGCCCAACAGTCCTGCTGATTTCAATCCAACTGCACCAAATGCACAAATTTATCAATATCAGGCCCCTACATATGTCTGAAAATCTCGACATTATTTCTTGACAAATTCACAATTTTTTTGGATAAATGGCCCATTTCACTTTAATTAAATCCACTCCAAAAGTTCAGGCCTTCCTTCTTGGCCCATACCCCAATCTTTCACCAAGTTTTATTAAAATTGGTTCAGTAGTTTTTGCATATTCCTGCTAACAATCAGACAAACAGCGATAAAAACAATAATGAGCAGCTTAAGCACAAGATAAATATCAATCCCATAATTTGGCTTAAGAAAATGTAAAGATTATTTATATTATTGTTAGTTAATAATCTGTTTAATTAACCTTTGATTCCTTCAGGAGGAGGACTCCAACCTGTTGAATGTTACCTCTGATGGCCACATCCTGCAGGTCTGCCTTCATCTGATCTTCCTACATACTTAAAATATATTTTTCAGCTACACACACGTGTCTTCTCCGCGAGTTCTCTTTCACGTTCTCTGCCCAAACTAACATCTGCACATTGCTGTTTCTGGCAGGATCTCCAGTTTTAGTGATTACTCATTATATTTTTCATGTTTAGAAAGATTATACTAGTGTCTCTGTGGTCTATTCGGTTCAGATCAGTCATGGACAAACACAACATTGGTGGGTTTGTCTGCATCTGCACAGAAAAGCTCTCTGATCCGATGCTTACGGTTTAGACTTTATATTTTTAGTATCAGATACTATAGATAAAGCTTGAAAGCTGCTTGTCTGTTGTTTGCCTCCAGACAGAGAACAGTAATACGACAATGATAAGAAGTTATCACAGCCAGAAAAGCAGCGTAATCCACTTTGCTACTATACGTGTTCAGTATGTCCCAAACCCCTGTATTTGATATATGGCTGAATATACTACTTGTGTTTCTAATTTGTTTAAAGACATATTTTAAAGTATATTTTTGAACATTCGTTGCAAAAATATTTCAGTTGAATAATTTTACATTAATAAAATATCTGCTCTTGCCATTACAGTATGTGAGAAAAGCAACTTTTACTTTTAGTGCTAAACAGGACACAAATGGACTCAGCATTATAAAGCAACAATATGAGTTTGAACAGTGATGATGATGCTGCCTTAAAGTTTTAGGAATTTTTCAAATAAAGTAAAAAACGTGAACACAACCTGTGGTAGTAGATTGAATGGTAGCATGTGTCCACACAGTGAGACGTTGCTTTACCAGATGAGTTAAATAATCCTGTATCTTCTTCTGTTGCACATTTCTTTTCAGATCGCTCCACTTCCAGACATCCATCCTGTGTTGGTGTTCGTAAACCCCAAAAGTGGAGGAAAGCAGGGTGAAAGGTAAGCAGCTCAGAGTCTTGATAATGTTGGGAGAGATTATCAGTATAGGAATTTAAAACATATAACTGTTAATAAAATATGTTATCAAGCTTTATGTGCAATATTTATACCAAATAATCTGTTGATATAAGTTTTCCTCTCAGCATTCGTGTATTATTAATAGTTCCCCTATGATTCCCACCCCTGGTGTAAATATATGGTAGTTTTTAGACGAAGAATATTTCCCCTTTGAGTTGATTAAGTTTTCTTTCCTTCTGTGTCTGTGTTTTCTGCAGAGTGCTCAGGAAGTTTCAGTACCTGCTGAACCCACGTCAAGTGTACAACCTGTCCAACGGAGGTCCTGCACCAGGGTACACCGCACTTTCACTGCCGTGGGCCTCGCAGTTTGTCTGTTTGTCTTTTCGTCACGTTGACTTTGACTTTCATCTTTTAGACTGCACTTCTTCCACAATCTGCCGGACTACAGGATCTTGGTGTGTGGAGGCGACGGCACCGTTGGCTGGCTCCTGGATGCTTTAGGTACAGCACGTCCTTCTGGGTTTCAGTGAGCAGACTGAGACAACCGTCTCCGAGGCTAAATGATGTGACCTGTGATTTCAGACAAAGCAGACCTCCAGGTGCATCCTCAGGTTGCCGTCCTGCCTCTAGGTACTGGGAACGACCTGGCTCGCTGTCTACGCTGGGGTGGAGGTAAAACCATGAATGCGTTACCTCTAAACCAAAACTAGTATCACCCAGGATTTGGCACTGAAATCAGGGGCATATGTTGTGTAATCACCCTGTTTCTATTTGTAACTCCATGGAAGGCTACGAGGGGTCTGACCTGAGGGACATCCTGAAGGAGGTCGAAGGCAGCAAGCTGATCCCCATGGACCGCTGGAACATCCGGGTGATACAGGAAGACTCTGAAGAGGCGGGAGACCCTGTGCCAAATGAGATTATCAACAACTACTTCTCTATTGGAGTCGTGAGTCTCTACAGCGCACACACCTCACATAATAATTGATTGATTTATTCAAGCCTTCAACGGATATCTATCTGCAAAAAATCTTTTAATTTCTTCCTGTAATAAACGTAAAGTATAATATATTGCTTCTAATCTGATTTGACATGATTGTGCTTGTGTCCATGTGAGCAGGATGCTTCCATTGCTCATCGTTTCCACTCCATGAGAGAGAAACACCCCCAGAGGTTCAACAGCAGGTGAGGAATTACATTACCTGTGTGAGTGTTTTCCTGAAGAGTGTAACAGAGATTAGGTTGTTGTTGTTTTTTAAATCAGGGACAGTGAAGTTCTTTTTGTTTTCTCTTTTTTTTTTAAGAATGAAGAACAAACTTTGGTATTTTGAGTTTGCCACTTCTGAGACCATCTCTGCCTCCTGCAAGAGGCTAAAGGATTGTCTCTCGATTGAGGTGAACATTTCTCCTACAGTCATTCTATTGTTTCACCAGTACCAATGATATGCTAACGCTCAAAGTCTTGCTTTAGTTACGTTTAAAGAAAACAACCTGTTATTGTGCCTCCACCAGTGTTGTGGGAAACAACTGGACCTGAGTGGCCTGTCACTGGAGGGCATAGCTGTCCTCAACATACCCAGCATGCACGGCGGCTCCAACCTCTGGGGTGAATCCAAGAAGCCGGATGGCTTGCCAGAGGCGGAGCGCAGTGAGGTCATCACTGATCCTGATCTTCTTAAAACGATCTCACAGGGTGAGGCTTCAGTAGTTGGGCCGTCTCTACTTTCCTAAACAACTTTACACACAGAGTCCAAATATTATCATTGGACCCTCCCTGACTACTTTCAGGCAGATGTAGTCAATCCTGTCGACTCTAATACTGATTTAATCTCTCTGTTCTTCTGTGTGTTCCTTCACTCTGCAGACATGAGCGATAAGCGTTTGGAGGTGGTGGGGCTGGAGGGAGCTATGGAGATGGGACAAATCTATACTGGACTGAAGAGCGCTGGGCACAGACTGGCACAGACGTCTCAAATCACCATCAGGTTGTGCAATTTTACCTATGGACAAATATGTCAAAAATTCAGAAAGTATGCAAAAGCATACACATCCACTATAGGGGCTGAACAGAAACAAACAAAAAAGAAGACAAGAAATGTCTGCACACCAGTTGAGGCTCCCAGAAGCTTTTTATTTTCTTGTGTAACATTTTGGGCACAGGCCCTTCTTCAGACCTCTGCCTGAAACTTGGGAGTAAATTAAAATCTTTATTTGGAGCCTCAACTGGTGTGCAGACATTTTATTCTTCTGATAAATATATCAAGAATACCCAACAATCTGTTCCTGTTATTTTATCCGTCTCCTTGTGGTCCGGTGTAAACACACATTTGGACATGATGATGGGGCGGCTGTGGCTCTGGAGGTAGAGCGGGTCATTCACTAAAGAAAAAGGTCGGTGGTTTGATCCCCGGCTCCTCTAGTCTTCATGATGAAGTGTCCTTGGGCAAGATACTGAACCCCATTGCCCCTTAGGGCTGTGCCAACAGTGTTTAGGTGATGTGTGATGGAAAAAGCACTGCATATATATATATATGTACATATATCCTAGTAGCAGTGCATGAACATGTGTGCTAATGGGTGAATGTGACTTGAAGTGTAAAGTGTTTTAGGGTTTGTTAAGAATCTCTATATGAATGCAGTCCATTTACCATTTACTGTGTTCACATATAAATGATACAGAATGATTAAATCTCACTGTCTCTCCTCTGTGTGTGCAGGACAGTCAAAGCTCTGCCCATGCAGATTGACGGGGAACCATGGATGCAACCTCCTTGCACTGTAAGTGTAGTTCAGGCTCAGTCATTGTGTTTTGTGTTTAGAATATTTAAAGACATTGGTAACAACATTGTACTGAGCTACATCTTGAGCTCAGAAAGGAAACTTAATCATACAGATAACAGCAACATAATTTCCATGACTGTAACGCAACATTGTCTCATAATAATCTACTGTTATAGATCCACATAACCCACAAGAACCAAGCGAACATGCTCATGGCTTCACCGACCAAACCATCCTCGTTCTTTCACCTCAAGTAAAGAAGTGTCTCCACTGCGTCCTCCAGTCTGCAGAGGGTCACAGCAGACCACCTGTATAATCATGACCAGGATGCAGCATGTGCATTTTAAGAGGATTTTGATTGCCGAGTGTGTAGTTGTGTGTTGTTATTGTAATTTAAGTGTGTACGTGTGCTTTGCACTTAATCCCTGATATGATTCTGAACTAAGTCAAAGTAAAGACACCTTGCACTTACCCAGTAACCCCGCTGACAGACCAACGCTGAAGTGCAAATCTCACCACTCAGTCCGATCACTGCCATCGTGTGCCAACTTAAATGTAATGCATCTGTTTTTTGTGTTTGTATATAAAAGAATAGAGTGTATCACACATGTCTACAGTATATAATGAGGAGTATATATCTACTTCATTCATGTTGCATTAGCTTCTTCTGTGCTAAGTCAAATTAACAGTGGTGTCTTGTTGAGTCTCACCTTTGCTCCCTAATGCAGCTTTGTTCTGGACGACAGCAGCTTAAAGCAGCTCACCTTACTCTCCATGATCTGTTCAGATGTCTGTCAGTGTCAAAAAATATATATAATATATTTATTCCAGTATCTCTTTTTCAATGTTTCTTAAATACATGTTGATACATGTACTATAATGTACTGTGCTCCCAGATTTACCAAGCTGTGCAGAGCAGCCTCTTGTTGTATTTAATACACATATACGGTACTAGACATAATTCATATCAATTTCCTCTGTGTTGTTGTTGTCCTGTAACTTTGCAGCATCTTTGTAGCAAGCTCCTCCTGCTGATTGGCCTTTTTGAATATGTTCACACAATATACAGAAATCTAATAAAATATCATTGATTCAAATTGTGACAAATGGCAGCATACTTAAAGGTCACAGCGCTACACCTGCTTTCAGCAAAATAGAAGAAGAGGATAAATGCATGTTAAAAAACATACAGTAAAAAACAATGTGTAGCATTTTTCTATGTTGACCTTTGTCAGGTCTCAACAGTGCTTGTATTTCGTGGTGACTTGTGTATTTATGTGAAGTTTGATTTTGATGCAATGTTATTTTTCATGCATCCCACTTATTGAAACCATAGGTAGCATAATGCCTACAGCATGAAAACAAACCTTTGGATCAAAGTGGGAGGGAAAGCAGGACGACTAATCCAGAGGGTGTGAAGAAAAGTGCCAGCAGCAAAGGTTTTGTTCCTTGTACATCTAATGCGTGTGTGTGTGTGTGTGTGTGTGTGTGTGTGTGTGTGGGCGAGAGAGAGACGTGCTTGCACACTTGTGGAAGTAGCGTCAGACATACAGAGTCACTCATCGTCACTGCACGATTTCTTTCCATTTAAAGGAGGTTTTTCTAAATTGGGTCTCTTGGGTAAATAATATTATAAATATTATGGTAAAGACCTGTATGAAAAGTGCCCTGAGATAACTTATTATGATTATGGTATGATCCCTGTCTCTACAAATAAACTTAATTGACTAATAGATGTGAAATCTAGTTGGACTTGCTCTGAGTACAAATCATCTGATGTTGACTCAGCCAGACTGAATGATTTCAGGTAAATGTCACTCATCTTGTCTGGTCAACAGCTTTTTATCTTTGTTATGCTTATTTAAGTAAACACAAGGAACTTAACCAAAATAATATATTTTCAAAGTTAGACTGTTTTGTTATGGTTGTGATGGTCAAGAAATAAACTGTTATCAGTCTTCAGGTGCATGAAAGGCCTAAATCACCAAATAGAACTACAACAGCAGTACTTTAGTAGCAAAGTAGCAATATAACATTTAATTACTCTATATAGCACTGGATAGCTGAAGCTATAGTGATACATCATAATATTTACATTATATTTTGTACTTATGTGCTAAAAGATGAAAGAAATACATTTTGCAGACAATGTTTGTCGCTGTTGAGAGGATCTGAAATACTGTACTTGAGTAAATGTATTTAGTTACTTTCCATCTCTGCTACACAAGGCACCACTGTAACCATCAGCTGATTAATTTGTTGACAAGCTGACAAACGTTCAATGAGTCGTTCAGCGTCAAAATAAGAAAAACATTGTGTTGTATTCTTTGCCTGCAGGTTTAAATTTTACAGTTAAAAAACTTTTAACAGGGCTTACGTTGAAAGACACATTAATGCTGTCTGTGCAGTTCTTAGATATGTTGGTATGTGTTTGTTCTCATGTGACCGAGAACAAAAAAGAAAGAAAGATACGTCCAGTCTACAGTGATTCTATCTTCTATTCTTACATAAAGCAGTGTTGTGTTTACAGCCCAGTGTGATGATGTCTGTTCACTCCTGACCTGGAAAGTCTCATTAGCTGCTTCAGAGAAAATCTCAACCTCTCCACACCTTGAACGACCCTTCTCACTTTCTTCATCCTTAAATAAGAAACAGGATCACGTCCAAGCGTCCCCTGAGATGGTTCAAGTGTTAGTGTGCGTTGTTTTTTTTCCTGGTAGTTGTGGAGAAGTTATGTCACGGGGGGTATAAGGTGATGCTTAAACTGATGTTGACAAATGGATGTCTGCAGCTGAGGCCGTGACATGCATAGTGCCAATTGTATGATGATGACATTATGATAGTATGAAGTGGTGTCCGACTTCACATCTCTTGAAGTCAAAACGTAAATTGCGCCAATTTTCATACGCGGGAGGTCAAAGTAAAGATCTTTGTTCCAGCTGAGGATTGATCATGTTAGTACACAGTCTGTCGCTAAACGGATTTTCTACAATGATAATTTGTCGTGAAATTAACACAACATAACCATCATTCATCACCATTCAAAAACTGATACCTTGTCTGATGACAAAAAGTATGATCCATCATCATATTAATGACCAATTACTGATTATTCATCAATTTATGTTACTTTTGAAGTTTAGAAGTCAAATATTTTCCTCAATCTATTTATTGTTGGTTTATAATAATTATTATAATAAAAGGCAAAATAATACAAACATATTGGGTTCAAAGTAAATTTTGTATTTACCCTGGAAACAACAACTTACGTAGATGTTCAAATTTCCATGTTTTGATTTGGTGCACTATTTTTTTAGATGACGTGAAATGTGACGAAACTTGTACAACGGATAATAAACATAGCTGTTTCCAGGGTCAGATTGACCTACATAACGACCTACATCTGAACTTTCAATCCAACATGGTCGCAAAATGTTTTTAAAAGCTAATGAAGCTCATATGATGAGATGGAAAGCCCCAGAGCAGCTACGAATGGAGCTTGAGATAAGGGTGTTTTAGCAACTGTAAAAACATGAGTTAAATCAATATGGAGAGTCAAAGTGTTCAGTGTCAAACGAGTGATAAAACACGATGATGATGAGCGATAAGAGAAAAAAGGATATTATCTTTTTCAAACATTTAACTTCACTAGTTACATATTTTGAAATGTGTTAAGGAGTATAAGTAAAAATAAAAAAATCTGTGGGTTGTTTACAGTTAAGATGCTGATGATTTCTTTAAGTTTGTTCTTTATTATCATTCAACTTAAAATATATCAGTAACAATAAAGGCACGTTGTAATCAAAACATGAAATAATATTAACAAGACTGAGTGGTTGGGAATAATAAGAAAACGTGAAAGAGGCGATATATTAATACCAAAACAAAAACACATAGAGTAGAAGGATGGATCTGGAATTCGTGTGCAAAGATACTTGCAAAAGAAATTGTGCTTCTTGGAGTTTGCAACATTTCATGACAATATTTGTTGAATGGTCTTATGTTGTTCAAATATGCAGGAAAAACATGTGTTTGTTTTTAGGGAGAGATATTTGTGTGAGATTGTTTCTCCCAAACTCTGCCTTTTATTCCTTCTTTTCAAACACTCAGTTTTAGGTCTTCCTGTCTTAAAGATGTTTTTTTGTTTTTTTTTGTACTACCAGTTAACCAGTGCTGGATGCTCTCAGGGGGTTTCCTTACCCAGTATGAAAACACAGGTCATACGAACGAACCCTACAGGTGTTTCCTGCGTCCTCCTGAGATAAGATCCCTCCCCTCCGTGCACAACCTGTAGATTTCCACTCTCACCACGTCTGTACCTCTGAATCCAGGCTATTCTTAGCTCGTTCCATCCAGTTATAGCCCCACGTGAGCGCCGCTGTCGTTGACGGGTTATATTTAGCACGCACGATCCCCCCGGCTCTTGCGTCAATGGAATCCCGTGTGTGCGTCACACGGAAGAACGTCGGTGCGGAGCGCGGCGCTGATTGGCCCGCGTCCCGGAAAGTTCCACCGCCCCGTTCACCATATATGGGCACGGACCCGCCCTTTCGTCGACGCAGCCAAAATAAAACAAGAGTGTGTGAAGCGCTCGGAGTTCGTCGGTGTGACCCAGAGTTTGTGTGTGTGTCAGTGTGTGTGGATGAGTGTGGATCTGTCTCACTGAAGGCTGGAATAAATGAGAACGCTTCACCATCCGGATATTTACACGAATCAGGTGAGTGACAGTCTGATGTTTGTTTGTTTACATCGGGGGGCGACGTCAGTGCTGATGTCACTTTGCCTGTAGACGCTCGACTTTATGTCTTAAACTGCTGCTACTACAGTCTGCTGTAAATCATATTTAAACATACAGGTATGTACACTTCACCTGGTACAACCAACTAAAACTAACCACAGCAGCCTTGTAATAAACCCTCTATTCATTCTTTGTTGAAACTTATTATTTCCTTATTATCACCGTTGATATAACTGAGTGTCATTCAAAATATTACAAACTATAACTCACCATACAATCGCAAAAAACTACTTCAAACTGACCATAAACACCACTGACTGAATACTAGTTGTATCTATGTGCACCTAATGAAACTGTCATGTAATGATGATGGAAACACACATTCTTGCTCTATGATAAATAGTACTTAAGAGTATGTATGTTTTGTTATTAGTGAGGTTAGTTAATTAGTGAATGTTAATCAGTTACAAAAAAGGATATTTTGTGTAACTGATTAAATGACCCCTCCTAGTAATAATACTGCTGATGATACTGTACCATGAGTACTTTATACAGCTGATAATGACTAAGTGTAGTGTAAGCTAAAGCAGCAGCTGTCCACTGGACATTCTCAAGTAAATAGTTCACAGCTCTCTCTGTGTTTACATATCAAAGATTTTGCTCGTTATGTGTTTTATGCAGGGGGCGTGTTACTGTTGCCATTTGAGAGGACGTAGGGAATAGGGTGTATATTTAGAAAATAAAACACATGTTGGACATTCGAGTAGAGTGACCTCCTCGTAAGTCAAACTTAATTGTAAGTTTAGAAAAAAATAACTCAACAGTTTGGTTTCTTGGATCAGTCGAGTGTTCTCGTGAGACGCGGAGCACATTTTGTACAAAAAAACCCCCATATAGTGAGGAAGTTACCACTTGTGGATACACGTCCATTCACCCAACCATGCACACATGCACACACACACACACACACACACACACACACACACACACACACACACACACACACACACACACACACACACACACACACACACACACACACACACACACACACACACACACACACACAGAGGCTTTGCCACCTTCCCCATCTCGGCTGGCATACAGCCCACCCTGAAACACAATCCGTAACACTCCCTGGTATAGTACCTGTGAGAGAGGGCTGCCCCCCAACTGAAGGAGGTTGCAGAGCATTAACAGCCAGTAACACTATATCTGGGAATATCGGATTCCTCAGCTGGACCACCCTCTGCATTTTCAGTAGAGGACTCATTGGCCCTGAAGCCAGAGAGATGGCATGTTGGGGAAATGAGACTGTGCATGCTCAAGGCGCTAATGTAGACTACTGTTTGGGTGGGTGTAGATGGAGGATTAAAAATTAAAACCTGAAGGATTAAACCAGTGTCTTAGCTCCTTATCAGTGCCAATATCAACAGTGCTTATTTTCAGTTGCTAATTTGTTGTTACGTTTTTGTTTACAATGCATCAAATATTTTTTTTAAATTAGACATTTGCTGAGATCGTATAACACATATTTAGTATATATAAATGGAAACCATATTTATCTTACAAAGACAGACATCAGGGTTTATTTTCATCCATAGTAATTGTCGCTGTGTTCTCTCTCCTAGCGATGCCCTGTGTACAAACCCAGTATGCATCCCTGCCCCATGACACCTATTTCAGCCCAGAGTTCTTGAATCCTGACCTCAGTGCCAAACTGGTGATGGACATCAGTGGCCAAAAGGACCAGCTGTCTACATCTTCCTTGCCCAGCATCAACACCTTGGTGGGAAATGGCTATGTGGGGGAGTTTGATGCTTATTCCTG
The DNA here is from genome assembly GCF_022539355.2 of Hippoglossus stenolepis. Taxonomy (NCBI): domain Eukaryota; kingdom Metazoa; phylum Chordata; class Actinopteri; order Pleuronectiformes; family Pleuronectidae; genus Hippoglossus; species Hippoglossus stenolepis. The sequence goes on from NC_061485.1 coordinate 17,859,580, forward strand.
CAAGATTACCACCTCTCCTCCTGCCTCCACCGTGTCATTCAATCACGTCATGGTAACTGAAAGCTCCAGCCCTCAGGTGCAGAACCAGGCCTTTAAGCTGGATGATCTCCAGGTGTACGGCTGTTACCCAGGCTCCTTTGCATTCAGCTGCCTAGACGAAACGCTGTCGTCTTGTGGCTCAGACTACTATGGCAGCCCAGTTTATGCGGCTGCCTCTCCCCCGACACCAGGCTTTCAGAACCAGTCTGCACCTGCCTGGGATTCCCCTTTTTTCAACTCCTACCCCTCGGCACCCCCCTCCTCTGTGGCTGATAAGGTCCCCATGAATCAGCAGCTCTCCTTCTTCACCTTCAGCCCTGCACCGGAGCAGCACTCTCCTCTGGGGCAGCATCAGGATGCTCAGTCAGGCCAGGACGACCCCTTCTTCTTGACTCACCAGCAGCACGTCTCTCCACTTCATTGTGGCCCCATGTCCCTGGAGCACAGACCTCATGAGAGCCCCAGGATAGTGGAGGGGGCCTTGGTGTCCCCTAAAACCCACAACCCAGGATCCAGTGAGGGCCAATGTGCAGTTTGTGGTGACAATGCTTCCTGTCAGCACTATGGAGTCCGTACCTGTGAGGGCTGCAAAGGTTTCTTCAAGGTAAACAGATGAACTGCAATTTGCAGGTTAATCCTATGGTACAACTGGGTATGTAATACAATAGACCAGCCACCATTGAGGAGAATAAACGGCCTAACACTGGCTGATATTAACTTAACACAGACTTAATGGTATACAAGTATTGTTTTGAAACAGTGACACCCTTATATATTACATATCTTAGTCTCAATTCCATAAAAAGCTAATTTATGGTATTTTTATTTTAGAATTTTGCTTATGTTATGTCTATATGAAAAAGATGAATATGCACTGATATATTATTAGGTTTTCACATTGTAGATATTTATAGTCGGACTAAACTACTGAGGCATTCAGTCAAATAGCAGATTCATATTAACCATTTACCAGTAATGCACCAGCTTGTATTGCCTTAGATACATTTTACCCCAATGTCATTTTCAAGGACATTGACTGAATAAAAAAAATGGTTTACTTGACATAAGATAGTAGTGATACTTATTGGTGTGTTCCAATAATTTATCATATAATATATGTGCAGAAATATGAACTGATATGATAATGTAATTTTCTTCCATGTTCAACAGCGAACTGTACAGAAGAATGCAAAGTACGTGTGCCTTGCTAATAAAGACTGTCTGGTGGATAAGAGGAGGAGAAACCGCTGCCAGTTCTGCCGATTCCAGAAATGTCTCGTGGTGGGAATGGTCAAAGAAGGTAATACTTGTCAAACTCTCTTAAAGCTTTCAGTGACTGGTGATGATTTAGCTCGTGAAACCAATGCTAGAAATGACACATGACATGTGGAACCGGAGCCTGAGACTGCCAACTGCAGAAAAAGGGAAACTGATATGTGGTGGCCATGTGAGAGTCACAAACGTGAACTGATAGTGTTCCTCTCCTCTTGTATGTCTCTTATAGTTGTTCGCACAGACAGCCTTAAAGGTCGCCGGGGTCGTCTGCCCTCTAAACCCAAGACTGTGGCCGAGGCTTCGTCCACGACCCCCAGTGTCAACATCATTTCCTGTCTCGTCAGAGCACATTTAGACTCAAACCCAACCACTGGAAAGCTCGACTACTCCAAGGTAAATCTCAACAGCCTGTCCAGAGCTTAGACTGGTTACATTATGCAGGATCAAAATAAACACAGCAAACAGTTCACTGAAAATCACTTCAGTAACACAGACCCTTCCTTTCTGCCCCTCTGCAGTACCAGGAGACAGTGGACGACCTGAAAGAAAAGGAGGACGCTGGTGACATTCAGCAGTTTTATGACCTGCTCACAGGCTCCTTGGATGTGATCAGAAAATGGGCTGAAACCATCCCAGGATTCACAGACTTCTGCACTGAGGACCAGGAGCTGCTCCTCGAATCTGCCTTCGTTGAGCTCTTCATCCTCCGACTCGCTTACAGGTTGGTTTCTTATGGTTCAGAAAAAACAGTTTTTTCACTGTCAATGCTTTGATCGTACTAATGGCTGAAAATCTGCACAGGTCTAATCCAGAGAAGAGCAAGTTAATCTTCTGCAACGGCGTCGTCCTACACCGACTGCAGTGTGTTCGCAGTTTTGGTGACTGGATCGACTCCATCATGGATTTCTCCCAGAGCCTTCACCGCATGAACTTAGACATCTCATTGTTTTCCTGCCTTGCGGCGCTTGTTATCATCACTGGTGAGAGAGCCTTTGTTGTCAGTTTCACTGCATATGAATATTTAAAACCAGGGCTGTGTTTCTTATATGAGCATCTTTCGCACCCAGATCGCCATGGCCTCAAGGAGCCAAAACGGGTGGAGGACTTCCAGAATCATCTCATCACTTGTTTAAGGGAACACGTGAGCGGAAACGGATCAGAACCAACCAGGACCCAACCCAACTATCTCTCTCGTCTTTTGGGCAAACTCCCCGAACTGAGGACTCTGTGCACACAAGGCCTGCAGCGCATCTTTTACCTGAAACTGGAGGACTTGGTCCCGCCTCCACCTATTGTGGAGAAGATCTTTCTGGATACTCTGCCATTCTGAAACACTCATGAACACAAATGTTTAATTTGTAAAAAAGGCAGACACACAGGAGGAGGAAGGCATCTGACGTGAGGTTTTATCACTGAACTCTACTGGTGAACCTTCTATTCTCACACTGACCTGTGTGGCACTGTTCAAGAGACCATTATTTTTCTAACATCAAGGTTTAAAACTGGAAATGGTACCTGTGTGAGGACATAGACATTTATTTCAGTTTTGTCATAGACACAACTGAAATAGTATAAACCGTTCAGGACACAGTTTATATATATTTTTGTGTGCATTTATAAAATGACTTTATTGCTGTGCTTTCTGTGTGAATGTTGCTATGCAGCTGAAAAAAAGACATGGGTATTTGGGTGGATGCAATGCAGTGTTACATACTCAGAAACACACTAATTTCTTAAAAAGCATGTTTTTGAAATAACTTTCTGACCCCATTAAGAATATGAGGTAGTAGATCACAGAATCAAAAGAACTGTGGACTCCTACTTTATTATCACAGTTTCAGTCGTAATCGTGCTCCTGTGGAAGGTCTCGGACCAAAGTTTACTCTTATTTTGATACTATCAGTGACAAACCTTATTGCCTTTAGCTAAACATAGTGTTCCACCATAACTCTTGTGCTGCCATCTTGCAACACCTTGTAAAGGCTGGAGCTGGCAGAGGTCCTGTTAAGCAGCACGTCCCTGTAGTAACAAGAACAAAAATGGACTTGTTCATTGAAAACGCAAAGTGCCTTTTAAAAACCCTCAGTCCACGAAACCGCATTGAGCGACACTAAGTGCATTTTCATTCCAAGCATTACATACAGGCAGCTGCACAAGTTACAGACATGAATAAAATATGTCACCATCTGATCTCCTCTATGATGAGTATGATTTCAGGTCTGTGTCAGATTAATATTTGAGTATCAAAGTACAGATTGACAGAGTTTACAATACTTGAATACTCACTACACACTGATAAACTGGATGAGCATGAAGTGATGAATGGTGGTTATGGATCTTCAAGAATTAGAAGTTTTAACTGGAGCCATCCATGTTGAGATTAAATGACAGAGCTAGAGTACACAAGGAAAAATCCCACAATGATTGAAGCATCCACAGACATCTTATGTTTGACCTGAACTGATCCTTACAGCTGTTACATACAGACACTTCATCTTTCATATGTTTCCTCACCTCTGCTGTCTTCCACATTCTTCTGAATCGTACTGGTTTTTTATATGTTGGATTTATTTTTTACATTTTCCATCAAAATGAATTAAAGAAATGCAGTATCTTAAGTGATCACAGAGACGAGCAGCTACAGGCACTTCATTCACATTGTTCAGACAGTAAGAAGGATACATCTTTCCCCTACTGTGTGAGGTTTGTTTGGAACATGTGTGTGGACCTTTACGAAATATATATATATATATATATATATATATACTACCAGGGCTTTTGTAAAATGGTGCAAAAGAATTCAGAGACAGAGAATATTTGATAATAAATGTTTTTAAAAACAAACCACTGACTTCATTTTAATGTTTGGAAATAGAGGAATTTCCTTTAAGTCACAAGTCACATTGTCTTTATCTTTAGTTTTGTATGGTTTCATTTGTTAAAGATATAATAGTCATTTCCTCCATATTCTTGAGTTTCATTTCTATTATACACATATTTTGTTTCTGTTTTAGTTCTTGCTTTGCCATTTTTACTTTTTTTAAGTAAAAAGAAATTATAAGTGACAAAATATAAACATTTTGAAAGATTTTAACCTATAATATTGTATATTTTTTTACTATTGTCAACTAATTCTACGTAGAGACGCAAACCAACAGTCCGTTGATTTATCCAGTCATACTTTTTGACTTCCTCATCCTCTGTGGCTCTCGAGCCACAGACCCACTCTGTTCTACTGATGTTTTAAATCTAAACACATGTCATGAAACAGCTGGGTAGTCTTAAACAAAAGTTAATCAAACAGGAGTACATTTTGCAATTGTTGGAACCGTTTTCAGCTGCGGATTTGATTTATATGTTGACAACAGTGGGACAGTTTATGTGAGATCAATGCAAATGTGTCATTGTGTCCAGGGGAATCTCCGTAACTTTAGTGGCTGACCTTTGACCTTTTGCTGCAGTGCCACCATGGAAGACATGGAAGCTCCCCAAAAGTGAGGCCAAAGAGTGTTGATCGCCATCTGGTCATAAAACCCCCCTCCTCCATGTTAATGCTTGGGAGATATGGTCTGAACTAAAAAGTCAAAACACACGTCAAATACATTTTGATCAAAAAAAATTTCTGTCATTTTAAGTGGTTGTTATCCCAGTGATGTATGTTCATGTGTTTTATTTTCATGTCCGGGGTATTTTAGCTTCATTCCTGGATAGTGGGAGGAAATCTTTATTTACATTTTCCTCTCAGCTGATACTTGAAGAAAAGAAAGTCTATTTGACTGTGCTGCAGCCTGTTACATATCAATGTGATGAAAAGTGACCAAAAGTGTTCCTTCATCTCCTCTTCACCAGGTCTGTGTTGTCCTGCCACACATGGCGCTAACGTTGGCAACATCCCCGACCAGAGGAAGCCAACACCGTCGCGCTCTCAGCCACAGACTGCAGCACCGGCTGCATTCAGCCGCTCGACACCTGATCCCACTGTACACCACATGGCGGTCATCTGGATTTTGGGGTTGGCAGACAGAGTGGAAAAAAGGGACAAGGGGAGAAAAGAGGAGGAGGCAATATGAAAGCTAGCTTGCATTGAGGTGTTCATTATGGTAGAAAATGGCAAGCATGCTGCCAAAAGTCCGCTGTAATGGGAACGGCAGGCAAGTAGAGTTTCATAAGGAGGATACGGCAGTTCAGAGAGTTCCTTTTGTTGTTAATAAAACTTTTTTTAAATCTGGAAACAAAGTAATCTACAGTGTTAATCCATTTTCTTTCGGTTCATTTTTTATGGTCACACATCAGTGAATAGATTGATTAATCTGACATGTACATGTTTCCCAAACTTAAAATACAAACCCAGTAATTATACAGATAGCTGGAAAATTAAAGGGAAAGTCTGTGTCGATGCCTACACAGAAAGCAGGAGGGGTTGCTGAATGCCTGTGTGCGAATTATAACTGAACACCTATGGGAGATTTTGAACCGACATCAGTGTTCCTTGGAAATACGTTCACATTACACAACTCTGCACCTCAAGGTGTTTATGTCCAGTTCCAACCTTCTGTCATTTGTCCTTTAGGTGGGGTGGTGGAAAGTAAGAGTGTGGACGTCACAGTGGTGACTATACATGCCTGATTTCTATTTCGATGAGTCCACGTCCCATCACAGAACTGGAGTTCACATTAACTTTTTTTCCTGGTTGAGTTGAACTTAACCAAGTCCAGTTGACCTTGTTTTTTAGCCCTAGGATATAACTTAAAGATAGTTTAAGGATAATTTCAAAATCAATCTTTTCAAAATCATAACTATTGAGAAGAGTATTTACCAGAAATTGTAGAGATTGTATATTTAAAAAACCCACGTAGAAAATGCATTGTCACTGAAGTTTGTTTGCTGGGTTGTCAAATATTGCCATTGTGGCAATAGGGCTGGTAAGGGGCAGTAGTGTGGTTCTAGAGGCCTGTGAGGCTAAAAACAGATGACATTTTGTTTTTTCTTTGATTTGTCGCCCCTATATATCTCATGTTTGAACTTTCTGTGTTCCTTGTCACCATCTTTTTCCAAAAGTGGAAAGTTACCATCTGGAGCAGCCATTGGCCCCTTAACTTTTAAACAGTGCCCCAACATGCAAGACTCAGCATTCAGGAACAAAGTGTAGTCTTACACCCTGCCGATGGGGACACCATGTTCTGACCAATAATATGTGGCCCACTTGTCAAGGTGATTTGTTGCACAAACATGCTGAGCTACATGTTTTACGAATATGTGAAATGTTTGCTGTATCATCGAGAAATGTTCCTTTGACTCAATAATCTAAATTTAAGTATTATATTATGATTAAAGATTCTTTACCTTACTTGAATATCTTATGTTATACATGACACATTGACTGGCTAGTTACTCAGCAGAATAAACCAATAATGTGCTTTGAAAGTATGATGTACCTGTATTTTCATAATTCAACAGTACATCAAGTTAATGAAAGGACCAACTCCAACATTAAAATGCTGAATTCGAATGCATCAGTAACAATACTAAGAGTCGACAGCCTTGTTAGTTTAAAAGTTCTGTACTGAATTTGGTTGCAATTCACCTGGAGTCAAGAGGTAGTTCTCAAAGAATTGGAGCTAAACGGCGAAATTAAATATTCACACTTTGTTCCTGACAAAATGGCCCCAAATTTTATTTAAATCTCAGAATATATATTGTTGATTATACATCAGAATTGAAATATTATTGCACAAATTGATTCGAAATATTTCACCAGACAATTTCATTCATATCCAGAAATAGGAGCCGTTCAGCTGGAGGAAAAGTCAGTTTATCACTAGAATCATTGGGCTTTATACTCTGAGGACGATAAATATATGTACACTATTTCATGGTTACTCATCTGATAGTTGTATGTCAGTCTGGACTGAAGTGGGGGACATGTGATCGTCTGACACAACCATCTGAAGAGCTGCTCACAGGGCTAAAAATAATCCAGCAAAATATCATATTCAACACTAACAGGGGACGTTATCTGAAATGGACTCATCCTCACCAAACCACTGATATACCATGGTCGTGAGCTTTTCAAAATTAAAACAATTTGGTAAAAATGGGTGACATAGACATAAATAAATATTTTTTAGCCAAAATTCTGATCACTGCAGTGCGTCCATATTCATTTAAGTGGATCATTGATTGCATTTTTTATTGCATGTAAATAAGAATGTTCACTTGAACAAAATGTGAATTGCTCATCATGTCTAGTAGTATGGTAAAACACAAAACATAATAGTGTTTCATTTTAAAATGATATTTATTTGTGCTGCAATACCACTGTGTTTTATTATTATAAAAAATGTTTCCTCTTCACAATTGTCTATAGAATCATTTCAATTCATCAAATAAATCTTGTGTGTGTGTGCGTGTGTGCGTGTGTGTGTGTGTGTGTGTGTGTGTGTGTGTGTGTGTGCGGTATGAGGCAGAGAGACAGAGAGACAGAGAGAGACAGAGAGACAGCGAGACAGAGAGACAGAGAGACAGAGAGACAAAGAGACAGAGAGACAGAGAGACAGAGAGAGCAGCTGATTTGTATAGAGGATATTGTTCCAGCAGGAGGAAAGCTAATAGGTTTGTTTGTGAGGATGTTGCACCTGTCGTTTATTGATGGACTGAGCTGTAAATAACTTTATGAAGCTGTTTAATGCTCCGTGTGGGCCCCTGTGCTTCTTCGCTCTCCAATCCCCTCTATACGTTGATGATGCACACACACCCACACCGGTGCTCATATTGTTCTGCTGATATGCATCAAATTAGCAGCTCAGCACAGTGCAGAATGATGAAGACAAAACAATGCATGTGTCTAAGAGCAGTCATTGTGGTATTTAAAGGCGGAAATAATGAACAAAGTCTCATGTTCATCCAAAAACAGTAATTTGTTCACGTACGGTATATTTGTACAACAGTGCCGATACGTGTGTGGGTGTGTTGTCGAGTGTGGAAAACCCTCTGAGTGTATTTATAGCAGGCTATTGTTGAGCCCATAGAAACCTCTGTAATTGGATCTGGTCTTGCTCACTAAGAGGGAGTCTGGTGATAAATGAGTTGGCAGACGTCATTGCTCAAGCCATCTCTGTGATAGCTGTGCGCCCCACATCACCGTCTTGAGCTCTTAGTCCCCACAGGATTAAATTCATAAGTGAATGGTGAGCCCGCTGACTTATCATTCTGAAGAGTGCAAGAGGAAGGGATGGTGGAAAGCAATTTGCTCTGGGACATTTAATGGCCGTCACTGTTGTCTCCCTTGGTATTAACTTGAATTTAGCACTTCAACGACTAACATCATATTTCAAATCTTAAAATGATAATTTGCTCTTATTTTATTTGAACGGAGAGGTTAAAAGAAAGACCTGAGATTACACCATCAAAGAATTCATGTTGCACCTGTTTATTGCAAAGCTGAACATCACCTCTGCAAATCTAGGATGAAATATAGAGCGAAAAAACACAACACAGGTAGAGAAAGAAGAAACACAAAGAGATTACTCACTGTTTTATATTATAAACCATAAACTTGTCACATTGCTGCTTTAGAAAATTGATTACTGTAATAAGATGTGAAGACGCTGCCTGAAATGTATAGTTAGCAATAAAAACCTATATCCTGAGTGTGTGTGTGTGTGTGTGTGTGTGTGTGTGTGTGTGTGTGTGTGTGTGTGTGTGTATCTCACTGTGTTGGAAACTTCTCTCTGCTCAGCCAGAGAATATGAGAATGTTACAATTATAAAACAAGATTGACAGGATGGATAGTGTTGCACCAGCAGATGACAGTTCCTGGCTGCATGCCTGGAAGTTATTCACAGCGAAGTGCACACACATAGACACACAGGAGTTCAGAGAGCCCCAACTGGGTGATCAAGTGCAAAGAGACCGCGATATGGGGGCTAGTGGACAGGGCGTGGTGTGTGTGTGTGTGTGTGTGTGTGTGTGTGTGTGTGTGTGTGTGTGTGTGTGTGTGTGTGTGTGTGTGTGTGTGTGTGTGTGTGTGTGTCTCAGGGTGGAGGGAGGGGTTCAAGGTCAGAGCAAGCACATAGTGCAAACTAGCAAACCCACTGGCACAGAATGGTGGTATAAGATACAACACACATATAAATAACAGCAACAATGTACACGAAGACTCTTTAACCAATAGCTGTGTTTAATTTTTTACACCAGAATTACAACCATTATGACAAGTAGCCCTTTGTGAGCAGTTTTGAACACGTCGCATTAAGAGCTTGGGACGTGATAAAGCATCACACATGTCCTTGGATACATGAGGAGCTGTTATAAATAGAGACTAACATATAGACTTTCACACAGTGTAAGGACAGAGTCTGCAGCTCCTTTACTTTTGTTCAGTGATTTGTACAATCTCTTCTCCATGCTCAGTATCGTGTGCCAGATAACAGCTGTTGATACATTTTCTTTGCCCCAGTCTGGTCATATCGTTTTACCATTTGTTTTTATTTTTTTCTTGCCATGAATGGAAGTTTCTAAAGCTTTCCAGACAAAACGTAATGAAACAGAAAGAGATATATGAAGATATATCAATCAATACACTTAACATGAAGAAAGAATATAATATAATATACTGTATTTGAGTATTTAACATAATATATATATATTTTTTTAATCTGTGCACAATAGTAATGTAAAAGGACACATTGTGATTTTATAGGTGACTTTCAGCAGTCTTCTTTTCCTGATTTCTCAAAATGGTGAGCTATTAATTAATCTGCCGAACTAGACTGGTAGCGTATACCACCGCCAAGGCCAACCAGTCCCCTTCAATTTAAACAAGCTACAACACTTATCACACAATCACAAATATCAGTTCCCAAATGTGTCTGATATTTAAAATCAAGATCCATAAATTATTCCTGGGGAAAATGTTGAAATATAAGGATCACGGTGCAAATATTTTTGAGGATTACTTTTGTGTTCCCTTTTTGAAAGGGTTAAATGTTACCTCCTAGTTCCCTATGAACCATAAGTAGAGGGTGGCCTGGGCCTCAGGCATTGTGGTAACTTAAAGGGGACATAGCATGCAAATTCCACTTTGTTAGTGCTTCTACAGGTTAATGTGGGTATCTGGCATGTCTACCAACCCAAAAACTCTGGGGAAAAAACACTCGCGCGTTTTGTTATAGTTCCTCTAAGTCAGAAACGTCATGCTTGAGCGACTTCGATTGCGCTTCCTGGGTATTGTGTCGTAACAATACACTGGAAGTCTCCCTACATGGTCTTGGCCCACCCCCGTCCCGTCCGTCCCCCACACTCGTTACTTCCGGGTTTACACCGGAGGCTGCGAGGCAGCGCAGCGCCGTTCCCAAGCACGCAGCCGGGCTGTTCACACGGGACGAGCATTTCTCCGCTGGTCAGCCCGCGATTCACTCACATGTGGCATTTGTCTGGATCGTTGGGACTGGGAGGCTGCAGCAGCTGCTCGGGAGCGACCGCTCGCTCTCCCGTGCGTGAGCTGGAATTTGTGTCAGCGCCACACAGCGCACAGCAGTGTGGAGGACTTCCGCAGTGTTCAGCGCTACTGTAACCCCCGAACCCCGACATTCAACGGGTACAACAACAAGCGGAGAAAGCAGAATCGCGGGCTGACCTTATATGTACAGTCTATGGGGCTGACCAGCGCGGAGAAATGCTCGTCCCGTGTGAACAGCCAGGCGGCTGCGCGCGGAGAACGGCGCTGCGCTGCCTCGCAGCGGTCTTCCACACTGCCAGCTGTGTGGAAGACTTCCGCAGTGTTCAGCTCTACTGTACGCCGGGTTACAGTAGTTCCGCCGGGTTACAGTAGTTCCGCCGGGTTACAGTAGTTCCGCCGGGTTACAGTAGTTACGCCGGGGTACACCGGACGCGGAAGTGCCGCTGCGAGGCAGCGCAGCGCCGTTCTCCAGCGCGCAGCCGCCTGGCTGTTCACACGGGACGAGCATTTCTCCGCGCTGGTCAGCCCCATAGACTGTACATATAAGGTCAGCCCGCGATTCTGCTTTCTCCGCTTGTTGTTGTACCCGTTGAATGTCGGGGTTCGGGGGTAAATGATGGTCTTCATAGCCCCCCCACCTCTTCTCTCTCTGTCTGTCTGCTTGTGTGCTTGTAGTGGATGGGCAGAGGGGGACATTTAATTATGTGATTGGGAAAATTAAAACTCCAGGACAACAAGGGGAATACAAAGTATGGGATGCATATTTGATAATTTATATCATATAAAATATGTAATTTATATCGTTTAAAATCATGGGGGGAGAGGGGGGAGGGGGGAGCTGGCTCATTAGCATTTAAAGGAACAGGCAGTCAAAACAGGTCGCTCTGTGGAGGGCTGTTTTATACAGGGTAAAAAGGGTGCTGTTTTATATGATCCTTGTGGTATTTTGACCAAAGTATGTTACAGACATTTCATTAAGACCCCAAGGAACCATATCAACTTGTGGTAAAATGGGCATGCTATGTCCCCTTTAATGCTGCCACGGCTAGTCTGCGTTTTGTATGACCAAAACATTTTTTTTTTTAATCGAGGCCTTTGGGACTTTGGATGATTTGTCAATATTGAAGCCAGGGGAAAAAAATCCTGGATCTGGCCCTTGATCCACGCCAAAATTGAATGGATTCTTCCCTGACCCATATCACATCCTTCCACCAAGTTTCTTACAGTAGTTTTTGTGTAATCTTGCAAACAAACAGAAAGGGGTAAAAACCTAACCACAGTAAAATCAGTTTAGTTCCGACTTCCAAGGTCAGCAAGCAGATAACGTGTTTTACAACACAACAAAATCATTTCAATAAAGTATTGAGTCGTACATAGTAACAACTGACAACAGAGAGGACAGCAATTTAACTGTATCCTCTAGGATAAGAGTCGACCTGACAAAGACACTCCCAGTATGAGAGAGATGACAACTTCCATACTTAGAGTTACATAAGCAGTCTGAAGCAGAAGGAGCTGGCACCCCTCTGCGATCACGAGGTGCTGGCTGTGAAGTCAGCTGTCAGGGGTTGACCCTGAGGGCAAAAACTGCTGCTCCTCCTAAGTGGATGGATGGCATGGAAGATACTCTGCCACCCACAGGACTCCGCTGCCTTGATGTTAGTCTATTTTTTCCATGCAGAATGCCAACCCTGAAGGCCCAGTAGGACAAACACACACACACACACACACACACACACACACACACACACACACACACACACACACACACACACAAAGGTTTGCACAGCTACCCTTATATGAAAATATGAATAGAAATTCATGGATCTCAGATTACGAAAAACACAGACTTGATGACCAACAGAGTTTTCTTCTAGCGCTGCCATGTGGTGCATATTTGTGATTGAATTATTTCTTCTAAAGGAAGAGGCGGATTATCACAGGGCAAAAATACAGAGACAAGCAACCATTAACGCTCACTTTCACAACTACAGTCAATTTGTTGTCTTTGGATAACCCAACCCCAGTCTGCATGTCTTTGGGTGGAGGAAGCTGGAGCACCTGAGGAAAACCTTAACACAGGGAGAACATGCAAACTCCACACAGAAAGACCCCATCCATCACCAAGTAACGGCAATGTGATGGTTGCCTCTTCGCTTCAGGTAAACTTCAGCGCTGATATGCAAATAGCATGCTAACATCTTCACTGAACTATTACACTATTTATACCTTCATCATTATGCTAGAACTCAAACTGCCAGCATTCAGCCCACTGCTGTGTACAGCCTCACTAAGCGGGACAATTGGTCAAATGACTGTTAACCAACAGTTAAATCAGTTTTTCTCTACAGAGCGTTCAGGTGTCTCTCAGCTCATTGTTTTGGATTACTCTATTTGCTCTTGGCAAACTTGTTTTTGATTGAAAAAGGCAACCGCTTTCAACACAGAGCACTTCGCAGCTAAAGAGACAGCTCCCCCAGTGAGCTGGTGTACTAGTACATATTTTTAAGAAAACCAGTCACAAAAATTCAACTGAAACTTATTTATGACTTTTAGATTGCAAACGTATGAGACAAAAATAAATAAATACTATGTCTACTATACTATACTACACTATAATAATAATAATAATAATAATAATAATAATAATAATAATAATAATAATAATAATAATAAGCATTTAGACATTTTGGAGGAAATAAAATGTACAGAAAATGTAACTTCCCAATTAATTTAAAATGTACACAATCCGTTATCAAGCTGACTTTCTTTTTAGTGTCTGGTCAAACTTATCTAGAGGGTGTAAGGTTGTTTTGATCTAATCTCACAATACTGGCCTTTAATACAAAAAGCTGAAGTGATACTATATTCATATGGTTCCTTTTGGTGATTCATCCAGCTGTTCCTTGGTGCTTTCCCATATTTTCACTTTCCCAGTTAAAGGTCTCCTGAACAACTGAAACCACACCGAGAGGTCGTGACTTTTATTTTGAAGGTTGTTAAACGGGAAGTGTTCTTTTTGGCAGGGCTTACCTGGGCATGTTTTGACAAAGGTAAACCCTGATGACATAATCAGAAAGAAATGGACCTCCTCCGGTCCAGTGAGGAGGAGAAGGAAGAGGACGAGGAAGAGGAGGGGTAACATAATCACCACCTCTGTCAGTGTCTGTGTGTCACTCTCTGCTGGGAACCATCTAGTAGCGTTAATGTAAGTAAACTTTATCTTTATGTATGATTCATACAAAACACATCTCATCATATGATCTATGTGTCACAACTGTCAAGGAAGAAACAACAAAGAACTACTCTCACTTTAAAGTGAAATTGAAACTGAACAAAATGAAAGCAGTTGTGATTCACGGCTTGATGAAGGATACATTGAGACGCTTGAGGGTGATTCACTGCTAATTGTCAAGATATAATAACAAGCAATCTAAAGAATATAACACGGCATTCAATGTGGGGAAAAGAGAAGGTAAGAAGAAAAGAACAGAGGCCATAAGGAGATATTTCCATACAGAGCACTTCACAGGAGAGGAGGCTGTTGTTTTGATTGGATGGGTGGATTCAAGACGAAAAATTGAATTAAAAATTAAAAAATAATAAACTGTATTTGTTTAGCACCTTTCAAAACACAGTAACAAGGAAGTTAAGGATGAAAAACAATAGGAAATAATTAAAAGCAAGTTGAGGATCACACAGCGATAGAACACAGACCAAGCCAGAAATACATAAATGAGTAAAAAGATTTTAAAAAGAAATTATAATAGACGATCAGAACTAGGAGAAAGAACACATATAAAATGTAAAAGTTAAAAGAGAATAGGTTTGCCAGAAAGATCTCAGTAAATGCAAACAATATAAACATATTGTTTGGACAGAGACAACTCAGTTAACTTCATGTCTGCATTTTATGCATCCTTATGTCAGAGATGAGACATGAAGACATTTATCTGTGAGGGCTAATCAATCACTGGGATACATGTCATACTTATAAGCAGTGTTGTAGAGTAACTAACTACATTCAAGTATTGAGCTTAATGCAACTTTACAAATAAATACCAAAGTACTAAACACGTCTCCCAGGGGTCCTTGAAATCCTTTAATGTTTGAGGAAAGAATTTAGTTTTTTTAAACAATTTAGAAAACAGACATAAATAGATACAGGTCATTGAAAGTACTTGAATAAAATATGTTTTGTGCAAAAATGTAATTAATTTTTTCTTTATGTAATTTTAATTAAATAAAAAACATGGTGCAGCTGTAAATAATAAGTAAACAACTGCACTTATTTTGATCAGCTAATAAATGATGATAACTTTTGACAAAAGTTACCATTAAACCATTTAACAAAAAGAGTGTGAGTGCACCTTGATGAATGTCAGCAGTGGTCATACTAAAATAATAATAATTATTATAACATTTCATTGGCCTCAGCTACATAATCCCTTCAGGAAACCTTAATATTCCCCATTTCTCTCCATGACAAAGATGTGTCTCAGTTAAAAATTGCGTCACATCCTTTGCAAGTTGGGGAGAAAATAAAACAACTTTTTTAAACTGAGACAAACAATGTGCCCTTTTATATAAGAAAGGAAACCTGGCTCTATCTTATTTAGAGTTGATGCTAGACAATACACAGCAGAGGTCACGTAAGAGTCTAACTGAGAAACTGTGACGTCTGTTTATAACTAAAGGGGTTTCACTTCTTGTTTTTTCAAGAGCTACTTCCTCATGTTTAACAGTTCCCTGTCGCAATGCATGTTACATTAGTAAAGCATAATTTCCATGAGCTCAACAGCGAAGAAGAAACTTAATCATTCGTGTGGTTGCTAAAGAGTCATCTGCAGAACGGATTTCACTGTCACACATTTGTCGTAGGCTGTGGAATAAAGTCTGGATTTAAATGCTGTGTCTGATTCCTTGACAACAACAGGAAGCCCGGTGCAGGAGGATCGACAGACATCTTGCATCTGTAAGGAATGATAGGAGTCCTGAACTCCAGCAGCAGAGTGTGCAGACGAGGGGTAAGTACATATGTGCTGATATGTGAAATGTACTATTTTATTGCCTTTGTTTAATATGTTTAGGTTACATCTGTTATATTAACTTATTGTCAGAAAATGCAACCTTGTCTGCAAGTACAGACTATAAACTGAAAAAAATAACACAGTCAGCACAACTACATGATACACGGAACTAAAAAACAAAGGATCTAAGGAAAAAAAAGCAGATGATTCATCTGATCTGCTGTAAATGTATGATGGTGATAGTGTTTGTGCAGCTGGGTGGTAAATGACAGTTAAACATAAACAGAATAAACGAGTTCAGAATTATGAATGCAGTTGTTTCCATCGAGGGTGTGTGGTGGTCACTGAATATGAATCATATACTGTGGCCTTTGAACGTGATATGTGAAAGGCAAACTCCGGAAAATGACTGGACCCAATTATTTCATGTTCATGTCTGAATACAGCTTTAGAATTGTTCCTAATGTGATCATACTTTAGCTACAGTTAGAAGGTGCACCTTGCAGCCCAGTGTAATCTCCGTTCTTTGTGTGCTGTTTATCTGCAGATCCCTGAGCTGGTGGCATGGAGGAAGCCTACAGTGAACTGTACCAGCAGTTCCTTCGCCTGAGGTCTCTTTGTCTGAGACAAGCTGCTCTGTTGAATCAACTCACAACAGCCCTGCAGAAACAGCAAGGTCCATATAACCTGATGCTCACAAACATGTGTCTGTCATTATTCATCAAACTCATCCACAACTGTCCTCCTGCAGGCGCCACTGTTCCTAATGGAGAGTTAAGCTACATGATGTCCATCCCCTTCCAGTGCAGCCAAGCAATCCCTGTGCGCATCCCTGAAAAGCCTCAACCGATGACAGTAGCACCACAGTGTTGCAACCATCAGGTCTCCAGAAATGTGTACAGTTTTTCGGATCTTCTCGCTGAAGATATGTCCAAGCTCTGCATGGATTTGCCTCTGCGGAGGGAGGAGGATGGAAAGTTGGAGCCGAAGGTTGCACCTCTGTCAACCCTGGACTCCTCCAGGTGGCATGGAGCCTTAACCAGTGACTCAAATAATCCTGGGCAGGCAGATCATCGTGGTAGAGACAGGACTGTGCACACATCGAGGGTAGGTGTCCTCAGCAGAACAACATGCCACGCGTAGCCATTCTCAAGTTTGCCCTCATATTTTTTAACATGTTCTCCCTCTCTAACTCCTTGTCGTGTACTCTGTGTTTGTATCAGATGCCTGCGTCAGACAGTCAGTCCCGTGTCATGGACTTGCTGAGCCAGCCTGGTGGGTTACTGA
Organism: Hippoglossus stenolepis; assembly: GCF_022539355.2. NCBI lineage: Eukaryota > Metazoa > Chordata > Actinopteri > Pleuronectiformes > Pleuronectidae > Hippoglossus > Hippoglossus stenolepis. The sequence continues at coordinate 17,876,671 of NC_061485.1, forward strand.
TGTCAGACGTGGCGCTGCAGTCACACGTCTGCGACTTCTGCCAGGCGGTTTTCCCCGGAGACACAACCACCAAAGGAGAGTTCATACGACACCTTCACACCCACATCACCTAGACGGTGCGGACCATGCATCTGGTCCTGATAGATGAGTGATGAGTGTTTGCATGATGTGGTGGAGCAGGTAAATCGCAGTTAACCTGATCTCTGGAAACAACAAAGTAGCAGTTTGCCTGTGGATGAACTGGTTGTAAAATGAAGGGTTGAAACAGACTCCCTGTGCTCCCATCTATATTCAGTGCGGACATATTGCATTTTAAAAGACTTAGTTCACCTAAATTACACAACATTATATCTACAACTATATAGCCATGGTGTTATTAGTCAATGCTTTGAGATATCCTTCGCTGAGATTTATGCCTTTACCCGAATGCATGATAACAGAATTTCATTTGTTGTGCTCACAACATTGAAGTATTATATACAATTTAAATGTCTCTCAACAAAGCGCATAAGTCTGCTAATGCCCAACATCATTAAAATTCACTAGATCTTGATTTTTATTTGGATCTGCATCATTTTACACACACTCATAAATATCATAAATATCAGTCACCTAAACACTGATGTGACTGATTTGTTTATTCTAAATCAATGAATTATTGTCTGGGAAATCAAGGAAAATGTAGCAAAATGTCCTATCTTGCAATGTTTAAGAAATTAAAAAACATTCCTCGATCTGCCCCCTGATCAGGATCTAGACCTTTCCTGACCAATCCTTCCACCAAGTTTAATGGTAATCAGCCCCGTAGTTCTGATGTAATCCTGCTAGAATACAGACAAACAAACAAATGCAGATGTAGAAAACCACATCTCTTATTCAGTTATTCTGGACTCTCTACAGACATATCAGTATACGGTTATTACAGGGACTTCCTTAAACATTAACCAAACCCAGCTCACTGTTTAAACTGTGTAATTTAGTTAAGGTGCCTCTCAGAATAACAGCCTATGATAGCATGTATTCATGTCCATATAGTTCCTACTCTTATAATTTCACTTTGTAACCACTATTATATTTTATCTGTCATTTAAAATCATAAATATTTAATCTAGACTGATTGTGATCACCCCAGGTGTTACTATGGTACCTGTGATTTTTGCACCATTAAGTACCAAGAAATACCTTTAGATGAACAAGATGTTTGATGAACACCCTGATCATGAGCAAAAATATAAAATACATAAAAGCATCTTCAGGGGATTAAAGAATATAAACAAATAATCTGTCATGTTTAGGTATTTAAATCTGAGATATTATTGTAGTTGTTTTTAATGGTTAATATGCATTCTTCTGCCCTGTCTTTGTTTACAGCTACTATTAAATGATCTAATGAATGATAAACTCACATTTATCAGCTTTTAACAATTTTTTGACTTTGCAGACATTAAACATTGCCCACATGTGTACACAGTGGACACAGCTCATTGTGTTTAGGAGTATATTCTACTATCTTTCAAGATATTTATATATTCTTTGCCAGTAAAGTGCTTTTTAAATATTTGCTTTGAATCAATCAGCTGTCTGCTGCTCAGCTCTGTGTTGCAGAGGAAAGAGCCTGAGCTAAATATAGACTCAGACATTTAACTCCCTAATTAATGACGCTGACAGCTGATTGATGACAGCGCCTCCTATCGTCTGCAGCCACACGTTGCTGTCATCATCACAATAAATAACCAATTCAAATGTAATTGCTCTTGTATAAAGTCAAAAACATTTAGCAGGTGGAATATTTACTGAGGATGAGAATGTCATGAGCTTTGCAAGAATTCCATTTGTTCACAAATCAGCACCTGGGTATCATGAATGTGTGTCACTAAACAGTTCTAGGAGTTGTCAAGATATTTAAATAAAAAACTTAATGATAAACCTCATGATGGCACTCGAAGAAAAGTTAGGAGACCATCCAAATCAACTGGGTACATCCTCTGGGTAACCATGAATATTGGTGGCGTTCCAGTAAATAATTGTTCAGTAAAATTACAGTCTGGACCAAAGTCTATAACTTGAACCCAGGCTCATTATAGCAATATTTTATTTAATATTTAATATAAATAATCTTTAATATGAAACCATGTCATATACTAACCTTTATCATTCTATGTTACAACTACAGTGAAATAAACTCAAAATCAATGTGGTTATAAAACTCTAAAGCGGATATTTTCAGGGTTTTCGGATGTTTGGCTTGTGTGTCTTCATGGCCATGATGTGTCCAAATCGTGTGTGTGTGTGTGTGTGTGTGCGTGCGTGCGTGTGTGTGACATCACTGGTACAGGTGAGTCATACCAGCATGGAGGCTCACTGCAGAGCCAACAAACAAGACGAGGTGTTGCTGGCTGTGTGACGCAGCCTCTCCGAACACCAGAGGAGAAAAAATATAAAACCACCATTCATTGTGGAAAACAGAGCAAGACGCTTTAAGCAATAAAATAACATTTATTGAGATGTAACAAAATAAATTATCTGTTTGCAACATAATAAACTGAGGTCACTAATGCTCAGCAGGCAGGCAGGTGAAACTGATTCACAGCAAGGTACCTCACTGACATATCTGTGGTGGAGAGTACAAAATCCTTTTTCATCAATTATCAATATTTGCCTTGTTTAAGCCCATTTCAACTCTTCCTCATAAGAGCCAGTCGGTTGAAATGAATTACAGGTGTTGCTGGATCAAAAGTCAAGCACCATCAGATTTATTTCTGTAAACCTCTGCATGGTATTTTCTTTTTAAAGTGATTGTGAGTCTCAGAGGTGAAAAGAATTGTAAAATAAACAACATAAAGTTGATCTTGTTAATATCTCCGCTAGGTCCGCTACACCTAAAAACATTGCATCAAAAATTTAGACTTTTCCCCACTTCATTTTTTAAATACTGTGGCACTGTGTTTTTTAAATTTAGCATTTTATAAATCTCACAATGTAGTTCACAGCTTGAATGTCTGAAAACATCCTCCCTGCTGAAATGTTCCTTAGCAAGATGCTGAGCCCTGCTGCTCCAAGTGTCTGAAACTTCACTCCAGTGTTTAAAGAGAAGAGTGAAAATCAATCACCTGGAAATCAATAAAGTGTCTCTATTCTTTTCAAATGCCGCTGAGTTTAGAAAATGTTTTCTCAGTACATTTTCCACATCATTTAAAATAATGAAATGCCTCAAACAGAAGTGTTGATTGCGTTGTTTCGTACAAACAATTTTGGGCCGTTTGTGGAAAAATCCAGTAAAGAAGGATGTGAGGGAGAAAATGGAGGCTTGTTGCTTCATATATACTGTGTGTGTATATATAGATCTCAGGGTGCCTCTTCTGATCTGACAGGTGACTAGATGATGCAGTAAAAAGAAAAAAAAGGCATCTGAACCTAACAGCAGCGTTGAAAAACGTCGATCATGTTATGGCTCAACCACCCACTGTTTCCCTACTTCATCTACATAGATTATCTTTAATTGTGAAGGAACACTATTCTCTGACTGCCACGTTGACGTCTGTTAAAAACCAGCACATCTGCTTGTTTCCTGAGGGGGATGAGCTGCAGAGATTGTTGTCTTTGTCTTGTTATTATATTACGTGCTGAGACTGCAAATTCCCTCCATGTTACTACATTTTCACTCAGGCCGGATTAAGTTCCGAGAGTCCATTTCCAAAGTTGCAGTGCCCCCTGCTGTGTCGAGCCCATCTCATCTGAAACAGGTGGATTTTACAGCACAGCTCAAAACAGGTTGATCCATTGAACAAAAATGTCTGTTTTCTCCTGATAAAATCACCTTTTTTTTTTACTATTAGATCAAATCTGCAGGACATAAAGTCCATGAATTTGAAAAAGAAAACAAAAAAATTACTCCTCTGCATATTTACTTAATAAAAGTAAACGTTTTTTTAACCTTATCCACAGCATTTAGAAGTCGCTGCAGGTTGATGAGTTTAGTTGCTGGTAAATTCTGACATGAACTGTAAAGACTTTATAGTCACTCAGATGCCTGTGATGTCAGTGAAGTACATGTGGAGGAAACCTGCTCGGTAACAGCCTGTGCAGCAGTCTGAGTGGAGTTCAGCGTTGGGCCTGAGCACATCGAGTTCGCTGATAACCTCGGAGCACTTTTCATTTCCCTCGGTGATTGGAGTTGTCTCTGGTGATGCAGGGGCTACTGCTCCTGCACGCTGTTAATGAGCCCCGCTTCTCCACTTTACTGTCATGGTCTGTGGAGAGATATGAAGTTTGACATGAGCTTATTGGAGAACTACTTAGAGAACGAGTACTAGATAGAGAACCACTGACAAAAAGCACTGAGAACTAATTATCCGACAACTGGGAAATCTGTGAAACCCTAAAATTCCAAGTATTGTCTATTAACATTATCAAAATAAAATAAATAAATAAATGTGTTTCTATAAATCATTTTTAAATGTGTTGCTGTTGTTGAAGGCGCAGGGTGATAAAGGTAAGAGTCACAGTAATCAAGATAAAACCAATGTTTTAATCTTTGAATAACAGTTAGTAGAATTCAACAAGAACATCTCCAACATGGAGTCAACATGATTTTTATGACCAGACCAAGTTGTAACATTAAGTGGCCAGTATTGCAGATGACTTAATGATTATCGGTTGGTGATCAGGTAGTGATAAAGTCATCGAATCCAGTTAACAAGAGAGTACGTACCACCGCCCCGACAGTCCCCTTAAATTCAATCAAGCTTCACCAAGTTTCAAACACTCAGAGATACCAGTCATCTAAAAATGCCAGATTCTTTTTTTCATCAAGCTCAACATGTTGAAAAACGCCCGATCTCGCAGTGTTCAAGGAAGTGAAATAACATGACTGGATCCGCCCCGATCCTGATCCAGACCAAAATTGAATGGGTTCTTTCCTGGCCTATACAACCTCCTCCCACCAAGTTTCATGGTTATCTGCTGTTTTTGTGTAATCTTGTTCACAAACAACCAACCAACAAACACACAGATGGGGGTGAGAACATAACCTCCTTGGCAGAAGTACCAAACAAATCTTTTGCATTTTCTTAATGAAGCACATTCATTAGGATCCAGTGTGTTTATGAGTCGAACAATATTAATTTGTTGACTATTCATTTATTCATTTGCTGATTCAGAACAGTGTCCACGTGTTTTAACGGAATGCAGTTATATGATAATAATAATCATATAGTAACACATTTTCAACATTACAAAAATGTATTTACACATATTCAGTAACTTATAAATAAAAAAGTGTTTTAATGTACTGGATTAAAGGTTCTGTATCTGTGGTTAAAATGAATGAAACGTGATGTGTGAGAGATGATCTGCAGATAAACAACGGAAGATCAAAAACAGTGACGTCAACAGGAAGTGAGAGAAAGTTCTGACTGATGAGAGAGACAGACGTATAGGAAAAAGGGAGAAAAAACACAGTGAGAGGGAGATCGACGTCAGAGATGAAACATATGTCGTTTCTTTTTTTTGTTGTTATTTCCGCAGTTCTTTTGGTAGAGGGAGAAGATGTATGAAAAAAAAGACTGTGCCATTTCACTGCCCACAGGTTTTTATTTTTGCACACTGTCGCTTGGTGAGTCAATGCAACGCCCCTCCAATTACCTCCCACTCCTTCGCCCCCACGCCCCATCCATTCCGCCCTCCAGCCCACGCACCAAACACACTCTGACGTCAGTCACTGCCGAGAGAAAGGAGGGGGGCCCGATTCTGCCGCCCACAGAGTACTTCCTATCCCCCCACCACCATCACCTCCTCCTCTGCCCCCTCATGTCTTTGCTGGCTTCTCCTCGCTTCATGTCTTCGACTGGCTCTCGCAGCCCGGAACCACTAACTTGCCCAGATCTTTTTTTCTATTTCTCGTGAGGAGCTGTGATGCATCAGACAAACGCTACAGTATAACAGAGTATTCAAGGAGTGCTATAACAGTGTAACACCACCCCCCTCTCTTCTTTCTCGCTCTCTACCCTCCCGTTCTCACTCTTTTCCTATATCACTCTCCACCTCCTTCTGTTTCCCCTTCTAACTTCTATCCTCTCTAATTTACAGTCTGGTGAAGTTCAGCTGTGTGTGGTGGGAGGCGTCACCTCAGAGACAATGTGACTCATTAGAGTTCAAGCTGTAGAGCTATAAAATATTCATTGTTAGGAGGCGGTTGGGGAGTCGCTACGTCGTTTTCAATTTGATCCCGACATCAACTCTCGTCTCTTTGAATTCTCCCTCCATTTCCAACTTAAAGAAATGATTTGTTATTTTGGGAATGTTTTTGTTTTTACTTTCTTGCAGCGTCTTTAAAAATCACTAATTTACAAATCTCATGTCTGTTCAGACCATAGTGTAAAACTGCTCCCAACCAAGAAATTGTCCAACACATTACCCCCCCCGTAAAATACTGAAGTGTTATTACTTAGTTTTTTTAGGAATTTAACAAGATGTGAAATAAGTGAGGTTTAGAGGTGCAGGATTTTGACTTTTGGACGGTCCACATTATGTTTCCACCTTCTTCCAGACCTCGTGCTAATCTAAACTAAAAGCCCTCCAGTGGATACTTCATACCTCATCTAACTCAAAGCATGTACAGTGTTTCTAAAGAATCTCAAATGATTCCTTTAACAAGCACAAAGATGATCAAACATTGAAAAGAAATACTTTTATTCTATGTCCATTATTAAACACACAATATGGTTAGGTCATTATTTAAAAAGTCACCTGAGGAGCGAGTCCCTTCTGACCCTAGGCTGATCTTGCCAGCCCGATCATGAGACACCATCCGAGCCAATCGCAGCCCCTCGTCCATTAGTGTCTGCTGTATGAGGTGGCGACTCCAGCTGGCGGGGTTGGACGTGTCGGTGTGGGGACGAGGGGAAGGAGACTGGTTGCACTGTGAGCCCATGTCTAACAGGACATACAGATCTGGGTGTGAATTCTGCCTTCCAACAAGAATTATTATAGAAACAGGAAGGATTACTGGAGTAGAAGACGTTTTAGAGTAAACACATTGAATATCTGAGGTCTTTACCATGTGATACACTGTCGAGGCTCTCTGCAGATAAACTGTCATCGTCTGCTCTCTGGTTCAAGGCCTCTGAGCTCTCCACTCCGAGAAGTGATGAGACGCCCTCAGGCACCATTACCTAAAACACATCACTGTTAATTGAACCACTTCTGACAAGTGACATTAATGTTTAAACTATGCACCACCTGTAATTTCACCGTTAACCAGATTCACTGAGTGACGTTGACTGGTGGTAGATCTAAAGACTCACCTCATGTCTTGCTCTCTTCTGTAGCACCACACTGTTCTCATCTGCATTTGTCCTGCAGGAGGAAAACAACCAAATCATTTGAATGTGAAGGATCATGCTTGACCTTGGAAACAAACTGACATGTGAACTAAATGTCTAGAGAAACACAATGAGTGGATCAATGAGAGTGTAATAATGATTCACTCACAAATTAATAAGCTAAGTATTTGAATGCCAAGTTGTAATGAGGATATTTTATATATTTTATAAATTGTTCAAGGTTCTTTCAATTCATTAACTATTAAAATGATAACATAATCTCTGGAATTAAGTTCCCATCAAATTATAATCTCAGGAAAAGAGACATTTTAAATCTTAAAACTGATTTGCTGTAATAATGACAAATATACAAAATTGTGTTTTTAATTAGTTCTGTTTTTGTGCTGGTATTTACTTTTATAAAAGTGTGTGTGTGTGTGTGTGTGTGTGTGTGTGTGTGTGTGTGTGTGTGTGTGTGTGTGTGTGTGTGTGTGTGTGTGTGCTCATTGAACCAACACAACAGAGGTCAAAGTCTATCCTGCTGATCTGAACCAGGTTCACTCTGAAAATAAAGACCTCAGTGAGACTCGTGAAAACCTGGTACATGTACAATATATAACAAACACAATGGAGGCTTTTAAACAATTCTCCATTTGTCCTGTAGTGCTACATCATGTTACTTTGCCTTGAACATTTTACAATTATCGATCAATAAATCTATAATCCTGATTCTCTCTCAGCATTAAGGACCAGGCAACACTCAGTCAAATACGAACTGATATCTCCTCTCTTCATGCAGCATCATACCTTGCATGCTTCAGAGTGGAGGTGTAGGCACATTTTCTCGCCACCTGCCGAGCCAATGAAAAGAGCTCCACTCGTCTCAGCAGAAGGGCATTGTCGCGCATACAGAACTGGGCTGCAGCTTCATTGATGATCAACTGGAGGAGAAGCAGTGAGTGAAAGAAGGATGGACACTGTGGAAATCACATCCAGACAAAATGATTATCTTTGTTTCAAATGTGTAAAGCTCCATTTGAGTGTATATAGTGAAGTATTCTTTATTAAGCCATAGGTATAGGAAACATGATGTTGATTCTCAGCTCTTGTTTTTGATGCTCATTACCTCATGATGTGTGAGCTGCTTGCCTTCTCTCCTCTTGGAGTCGAAGCGTCCATAAATGAGACTGTACTTCCGGATCTCCTCTTCCTTGTTCACGTCCTGGGACCCCATTTTGAAGACGTGCCCCACAGTCTTTGCCAACTTCTTGTTCATCCTAAGCAGTGTCTTCACCTCCGTGGGATCTGACCTTGGCATGGTCCTTAGGAGCCTATCCACGCTCTCCACCACTGCCCTCGCCGTCTCCCCGTCCAGCTGTCCTCCGGGCCAGGCTGACAGGGCTGTAGGGGCGACGGAAGCAGAGGGACTGGGAGATGTGGAGGGACCAGGAGGACACGTTGACAGCATAGGTGGGCTGGGCGGCTCCTCCTCTAATCCAGATGCTGAACAGTTTCCATCTGGCTCTGGGCTGAGCCAGTGCGGGTCCATGGGTGACAGTTTTTCCCTGTAGTGTGTGTCTGGTGGCTGTGGGGAGGCCTGGGAGCAGGGGCTTCTGGGACTCCCACTGTGCATTGGGGTAAGACATGCCCGATCCTCCCTCTCACATGGTGACCCGGGCTGGCCGTTGCTCACAGACTTCCTGGATCCACTTGAGCCCGTTCCGTCCACTTTGAACAGAGGGATGCCCCCGAGGGGAACATTAGCGACAGGCTGGTTGAAGAGGGCAGGGTTGGCTGCCCAGTCTCGGAGGGCCTTCTGCAGCCTACGCACATGCAGCGGCTTGGTGGCCATGCCAACTAAGGCCATGATCTCCAGGAACTCCTCCTCTGCTGCCTCACAGAGCTGCTGAACGTCGTCACCGCCCTGCTGGATGAAGGTTTCATAATAAGCCAGCAGGTTGGCCCTCTGCAGCACCCGATAGAGCTGCAGCTCCCCAAGTGTGCGTGGCAGAGACATGGCACACAGCACTGGAAAGTTTTGGGCAGGAGAGAGGAAAGATGTGAACGTGAACAAGTTATTTGGAATGAATTATTTTCCATGTTCGCTCCACCTAATAGCATATACCTGTTTTTAAATTTCTTCAAGCTTGATGGAGCATTCATAACAATAGACATGCATGCTTTGGAGCAGAATAGCGTCCTTCACATAGGTTAGAAACTATTTTCACCTTCGTAAACACCTTTTTTAAATTTATTTAAGCCCTTCTAAGCCTAAATTATTTTTGGATAATTGTAATTGTTTAACTATTATATGCTTATATCATAACAGTTCCTACCTTATCCAGGCTACCAGGGTAAATGCGCAGAGAGGAGACAGGCGTAATTACGCAAAGGTGTCTCTCCAACAGATGTCACAGGTCGATACTGTCGGACGGAAACAGATAAACATAGAGCACACAAAGAAATTGAAACTAATGCCACTTCATCAGTCACACAAACCCACGTTACGTTTAGATTATGGAGTAGAAACACTTGGATGATTCGCTCCAGTTCAGATAATACAAAAACATGGACTGGGAGCCAGATGTTCGCGGTAAACACTCCTTTAAAGACATATCAGTCAGTAACAGTCTCGTCTCTTACCCTGGTACCTATAGGCTATCGCCGCAAGCTTCCCCGGCGCAGATTGGCGTAGTAAATCCCCCTTTGCGTATCGTGGCTCGTCTGAAATCACTGGCAGAAATCCTCCTCCGGCGCACCGTATTGGTCGCTGGCTGCCTTTTTGCTGTCTGTGTGGGCTGGAGAATGACGGGGGCGGACTGCAGCACGCCATCTGACCGAAAAAGAGCCTTCCTCTGCCGGTAGAGAGGCGGCTTTCAAATTGGAGAATGTGGGTGGAGGTGGTGGGGGCTTAGAATTAACCCTCTGTGTCGTCAAGATCAGTCTGTCATATGCAGGAGATTTTTTTTTTTAGAGGGGGTTCCCAGAGTTGTGCCATATCACAGACCCCCACAGACGTCAGCACACCAACACTGAGCTTTAGGCCTGTTCAGAGAGCGGAGGACACATGTGACAGATGTGGATTCTACCAAACGGTGTTTCTTTTTTTTCTTATTTATGTGGAAAGTGGGTGGTCGTAAATTATTCGGAGAGCTCAGGTGAAACTCCAGCACTTTGTTAGAGCATGTGTTTTTCTTCTTTGAAAAATGTAAAGGTAAAGTGTGTAGAATTTAGTGACATCTAGTGGAGAAGTTGTATGTTGCAGCTGAATACCCCTCACCTCACCCAGATTTGGCCCACACCGAGCACTGTCATCCCGCCCACATACCCTGTGGAATGATGGCACATGGGCGGTCCACTCCTGTTTGCCAGATCGGGGCCACAAGTAATCCATAGCAATGCAGCATGTCAACCAAAGGTGGCCTGAATTTGTTTGTGTTATTTGGGCCATATTCTCAATTTACCACATGGGCCACTTTAGCTTCACATCCAGATGCCACCTTGCCCAGCACAAGGCATGTTTGCCAGAAAAAAGCCCACATTTGTTTCTGGATATTTGGGGCAAGTTTGCTATTTTACAAGCAGGCAACTTTAAGTTCCACGTGCATTTTGTGCGGGCCACAAGGAGACCAGAAGTGCTGCACAATTGCCTGAATTGCCTATTATTATAATATTGTTCCACATAATTTGGAACATGAAATAAACATCTTTTCTAATTTCATTATTTTAATGTTTAAAAACACATTTAATACATTATATTTCTATGTAAAATATAACTTATCTGTACATGTTTTATGAATTGTTTATTCATCTATCTATCTATCTATCTATGTTAATTTTCAAAGCAACAGGTGGCAGTAGAGCTCCTCTACTGTTCCGTCACTTTGAGAAATGGCCGAAGAAGGGGAAGAAGGATGAGGAAGAAGTAGGAAAAGGAGCAGCAGAAGAAGAAGTGGTTAAAAAAAACAAAAAAAGAAAACATCAGCGACACTTGGCTGTGTGTGAACAAACAAGGTTACACAGTTATCTGAGGTATATGTGACATCCAGTTTGTTTGAATGCATAATGAATAATAATGTTCCTACCTGCTGGTGTTATAAACATGCCTCATGTTACCCGTCAGAGCCACAGGAGGAGTCAGTCGTAAATATTGGCTCGTCCGACTCGTTCTGCTGCTCGTAGCTAACAGTTAGCTGCTCGGTTGGCTGCTAGCTTCCTACAGGCGTTGACAGGTCGCTGCTGTGCTGTCGGTTTAACCTCATTTGATGCCTTATTTTGTGGAGCTGGACACTGTCGGGTTAGGCAGCCAGGTGTAAGCTAATTTTAGCCCCTGTGTGTCGTCCAGCTGGCCGCCTGCCTCCTCTCATGCTAACAGTGAAGCTACCTGCTAACAGTAGCCGCCTGCTAAACATCTACTGCGGTTGTTTTCAGTTTAACTAACACGAGGTTTTGTCAGACAGGCGACACCGTGTTGTGATTCATTAACCTTTTACCTTGTATCGCCTCTGAAGGGTCAGGGGATTGTTATTGCTGCTCGTGTTTATTTGCTGGAGCTACGCCGTGTTTCTCTTCGGCTAACTGAATTAGCAAACCTCAAAGCAGCGTAATTTAATGCCATCTGCGGTGTCTACGCGTGTAAATCAACTTCTACAAGGTTTGGACAGATGTGGTGGTGCCGCTACATGTCAGGGCTCATTCGTCCTCAGTTTATTCAGGATCAACTCTTTCTAAACTGAACAGCATGTTTCGTATGTGAAGAGAAGCCTCCACGTCACACAGTCGGAGAACAGATTTCATAATAATGGTAATATTTCTTTGTAGCAGCAGTGAAGTTCAGTCTTAGTTGCTTTTCCCCCGTCGAAATCCTGCCTTTATTATACAGTACACTTCTACATTAGCATGATTACATCAGCAGACCCCCAGTGTAACGTCTTCAAATGTCTTGTTTTGACTGATCTGCTCTTCTGAGCCAGCATGACTTTACAATGGTGAGAAATTCATCACATTGGAGAAGCTGACCTCAGAGAGTATTTGATTGGTAATTTAGTTCAATTATTAATCAACTATAAAAATGGATACTTGAACTTTCTATCAATCCAATTTAAAAACCTCACTCCTAATTTCAATTTAATTGCTCTTTAGTGGTTAGTGATTCGGGTTGAAATCTGTCATGTTGTTCACTGTGATCAAAATCCCTGCTGATTTTTTACCTCATTCTGTTTCAGGAAGCAGCCTGATGCATGATGTGAGCTGTGTGGTATGTAAAAGCCTCCTGAAACCCTGGAAGTGGCTGCTGATATGGTGGACCTGAGACTGGCTCCAAGAAGCCCCCAGTCTCCATTTTTCATGAGAGTCTGGGGAAACGTTGCCACAGATTATGGATCTAGGATATCACCTTCCATGAGTTTCCAGTTTTACAGCGCTTCAGTCAAACAGCTGTAAGGGACATGGAGTGGGAAGCAACTGAGAAGGAGATGGATGGAGTTACAGACACTGACGAGGACATCCCTATAGGTGATTCCACCTTAGAGACCAAATCTAGTCAGTGTGAGGACAGAGAGACTGATGATGACTGCGAGCAGGAGAACACAACCGCCAGTTTCAAATCTCAGGACACCCCAAACCCAGCCACCCCACAAGACTTCGGAATTGATGAAGCAGAGTATTGTGGATCTACAGCGGCCAAAGAGGACACTGAGCAGGCTTCGGATGGGTTCGAGCATGACGGCGAAGAAGAGGAAGATATTGAGAAGGAGCAGCACATGAATGGAGAGTCTGGCTGGAGGAGCCTGGGAGGCGGGCGGAGATGCAAACTGAAGAGCAGTGGTTCATTTTCAGAGCAGAGCAGTCAAAGTGCTTTTGCTTCTTTTCAAAAAAGCAATGTTATATCCAGCGGTGGCCGGCACAAGCAGACCCGCAGACGTCACCACCACCATCAGCAGAACCGGAGCCGCAGGCGGACAGGCAACCAGCTCATCTTAGCTTTCAAGGAGATGCTGTCAGAGTCTCTCAGCTTCTGGTGCATCTCCTGCGTCCACATGATGATTGAGATTATTGTCACATTAACTCACAATTGTGGAGTCTGTGTGGAGGCTGTAGGAGTGAAACTTTATAACTTTGGACAGCAGCTTCTTTCAAAGATCACAGATATACACGGGATGAAGGCGGATGCTAGTCGGATTTTGAAATGGACTAAATGCACAGGAGTAGACGTGGTGGATAAAATTGTCAGGTCGGTGAAGTGGGTAAAGACAGCTGCCTTATCTTGTTTCAGACTTTTCTGTGCTTTGGCTATTCTCGGGTCCCAGTGGGCAAAGGGTGTGGTGGTCCGACTTGGTGGAGAGCGGGGAAAACGCTACTGGACATCTTTTCAGGAGTCAAGGTTTTGGAAGCGGGTTGTTTCCCTGCTGGAGAGAGTTCAGAGACGGTTCAAGAGAGATGCCCGCGCACCACCATCCACACATGAGTCACCTGGCAGAGCAGGGAGGGGCCAGTCCGGCCAGGAGCTGGAGAGACTGCTGGCCTTGGCCGAGATACCGGAGAACGAGCTTGACCCCTTTACAGTGCTCGGTGTGGAGGTACACGCCTCTGAGGCTGAGCTGAAGAAGGCCTACAGACAGCTGGCTGTCCAGGTGTGTGTGAACTACCTGTGGCTGAGTGAAAAGTTTAAAATGTTATGGTTGGATGTCTGAAATAATGACTAATAAACTGCATCTGAGGCTGAAAGTTTCTTTTTTACTCATGCAACCTTTTCCTCTGCCCTTTCTCTTTCAGGTCCATCCAGACAAAAATAAACACCCACGAGCTGGAGAGGCGTTCAAAGTATTGAGGGCTGCCTGGGATATTGTCAGTAACCCAGAGACACGACGAGAGTATGAGTTGTGAGTATGCAGGAACAGTGGTCATTATAGAACCAAAATAAAAACGTCTTTTCAAACATTTACTGCATTTCGTAAATGTTTTTTCATCTTTTGCGAAATAATAAAAAAATATTTCCTCTTGTACAGTTTTAATACACTACAGTCAATAGAATAGATCATTATCATCTTCTTGTTAACTACTGTAGAGTGAATGATCATCACAGTGAACACTAATTCTTTTGCTTTACCAAACTTCTCCTTTGGTTTCAAGAAAATCTCCTGCACTTTAAATTTCAAAGTGAAATAGCGATAATAAAAATAAACGTCACCAGCCTGTAATGTAGCACAGCACTGACCGGTGTGTTTAATTCCCACACAGGAAACGCATGGCAGCAACTGAGCTCTCCAAGTCCATGAACGAGTTTCTCACTAAACTGCAGGATGACCTGAAGGAAGCCATGAACACCATGATGTGCACCAAGTGTGAAGGCAAACACAAGTACGTCTCTGCACATCATATATCATCTTTATCACATAATCTGCAACCACAGCTTAATCATCTCCTCTGTTTAATCTTTGTGTATGACACAGCTGAATCATGTAGTGTGCAGCAGACTCTTCTCCACAGTTGTTTCCTTCATGACCTGTGTGTGTGTGTGTGTGTGTGTGTGTGTGTGTGTGTGTGTGTGTGTGTGTGTGTGTGTGTGTGTGTGTGTGTGTGTGTGTGTGTGTGTGTGTGTGTGTGTGTGTGTGTGTGTGTGTGTGTGTGTGTGTGTGTGTGTGTGCAGGCGGTTCGAGATGGATCGTGAAGTGGCGGAGGCCCGGTTCTGTGCTGAATGCAATCGTTGCCATAGCGCTGAGGAGGGGGACCTATGGGCCGAGTCTAGCATGTTGGGCCTTCGCATAACATACTTTGCCTGTATGGACAGCAAGGTCTATGATATAACAGGTGACCATCAGGATTTTATGTACAGATCATGTGTCCTGAGCTAACGTGCAGTATTATCAGTATGTGTCCCTTTTGATGCCGCTACAAGGTCAAGAATTTCTTTCAGTATACGTTTTCTATCTCTCGTGTTTCAGAGTGGGCAGGTTGTCAAAGAATAGTCATTTCTCCTGACACTCACCGTGTGCCCTATCACATCTCCTTTGGTTCAAAGAACAACAGCAGCGCCACACGACACAGGTATGTGCCCTCGGATGAAATAAGTGCTTAAAATTGAATGTATATGGGGAGTCAGGAGTGGTTCTATTCATCCTCCTCCTCTTCTCCCTCTTCTCCTCCTTTTAAAGATGTTAACGTATGCAAACATGTAAATGTATCAACTTCATTTTGACATTTTCTTCAATCCTCTGCCAAAATCTCCCCTTCCACTGGGAAAAATGAATGTAAGATAAGATAAAACTGTATTAATCCACAAATTCAGTTGTTACAGCAGCAGGCAGGTCAGAATGAGGTAGACAAGAGAATACAAATATCAAAAGAGAATATATATATATAAAATACACCTTTCATTGCAGAAGTGGTTTGAAATGTTATTGAGTAAGTGCAGTGGCACAGGATGATTGCACAAGCATGTCAAAACTGTGTTGTTCATAAGTATAAGGAGACATTTGGATAGACGTGTCCATATGTGTGCAGGTTAGAACATTTGCACACTTATATATCAGTATATTTTATATAGTACAAGTGTAGAAAGTTGTATATAAATATGTAGGTATAAACACATCACAATAGTATGTAGTTATAGTATGAATATAGAAAGGTATGCTGGTATAAATATAGATGGCTGAGAACTCACAATAAATGGTATAATACAGGTCATGTGCAGAGGAAACTCATGTGAAAATGGACATTTTCCATTGGAAATAATGCATATTAGTAGAGTGACATGAGAAAAACCAGTGTAGTATTTTATTTGTCATTCTGGATGGTGTTGTAGAGTCTGACAGCAGTGGGAATGAAGGAGCTTCAGAAGAGTTCCCTCTTGCACTGTGGGTGGAGCAGTCTGCTGCTCAAGGGGCTGCTCAGGGCCCCCGCAGTGTCATGTAGGGGGTGAGAGGTCCATGATGGAATTCAGCTTTGCTAACTTTCTCCTCTCACCCACTTCCTCAGTGGAATCCAGAGGGCAGTCCAAGACCGAGCTGGCTCTCCCAACCAGTTTATTTATTTTTCTGTCCCTCTCAGTGCATCCGCCCCCCCAGCAGACAGTGGCTTAGAACAATGCAGAAGCCACCACAGTGTCGTAAAATTTTTTATTTGAACCAGCATCCTGCTGTGTGTAGCATAGGGGCCCCCCCATGTGTTATGCAATGTTGTGATAATATTAACAAACAATATTCTTGTACAGTTTGTATTTTTAATAAAGATATACTTTACGTTCAAATTGATCATCATCATCATCTCACAGTTAATTTCTTTGCCTTTTGCTGTAATTTACTTGGCTCATATGCAGTTATAACATGACGTCTAAAGCAGAAAAGAGCAGCTCTAAACTTTGGCTCTAGATCTCTGAACTTTTCATCTTTTCCTTCCAGGACAACCTCGGAGAGCGCCACAGGCCCCACCAATCCCGCTGACTTGCAGGACTTCTTCAACCGCATCTTCAAAGGAGGACCTCCTAATGACATGGCTGCCAACGGGGGCTTCTTCCCCTCAGGTCCCCCTCAGCACCCACCACCTGGTGCTGGGGTTCCGCCGTTCTCCCCTCCCCCAGGCCAGACAGGCTTCAACATGCCGGGGGGTCCACGGCCAGAGCCCAGCGAGACTTGGGCTGAGAGCGGCAAACCCCCCAGGAGGAGGAAGAAGGTCCGTAAACCCTTCCAGAGGTGAAGTCTGTTCACTCCTCACGGTATCAATAAAGCAACACAGGGAGACAATAAATAATGGCCATGTTTGTCTATCGCCTGCCTGTTGGCATGCCAAGATCTGGACTGAAGGAGATGAATGTGGGTAAGGATCAGCCAGAGGAGAAAGAGACTGGATCATGAAGAGGAGTGTGTGTGGACTGAATACAGTATTGAAGGAGGGCTGAAGAGGTGGCAGTGGTGGTGCTTTACCTCTCATTTTACCTTATTTTTCTGTTGGTCTTTAAGACAACTGTAGCCTTGGCATTGAAATCCTTTTCAGGATGCTGTCACAAAACATTTTCATAATCTCCTGCCAAATCCTGCGACGCATGATTTACTCACCTGCATTTTGACACACTTCAGTTCTCTCAGTTGTGTTATTCATATTGGATCCCAGAATATTTCAACAAGGACTCCAACACATCTTAACTAAATTGACAAAAACAGCAGTTTGAGAACTTGCTGTGGTCCTCTGGTAGTCGGCACACAGGCAGCAAACACTTTAATTATGAATGGCTCAATGGAAGTCAAATCTCCTGGGACAACCAGTGTTCATGCATATTTTGGCATCGTTATTATTATTTTTAACAGGAAAATATCCTCTTAAAACTCATTTATCATAACATTTAATAGAGATTTTTCTATGGTGACATTTGGTGAAATGAAAATATAATTTTTTTGGTCAGGTCCAATGGTTAAATGTTTTTAAAACAAGCATGTTATTGCTTTATGAAGATCAGAGTCACGGTCACACCCTGTACCCACACCCTCACGAGAGAACACTCACAACATTAGGTTTGTTTTTCAGGGTTACATTTAAAACATGTCAAACCGCCCAGTTAGATGAAGTGAAAATAAACCTGTGATGCTGTCGAGATATAAAATCTGGACGTGATGGAGTGAAAATTTCAACTTGGCTTTATTTATTTTGAGACCCACTGATTTAAACATGATGAATCTGCCTGATGTTTATTGTCTCAGACCCAGATTAGGATTATAATCACCGCACAGGTCCAATTCTAACAGCAGGAGTGAATTTAATGGTGTTTAAAAGTTAATTGGTGACGCCTTGACATTTTGAAATGTTGATATACTGTATTTTCAGTAGTTTAAAAGACCACAGAACAGATGTATACTGCCCCCTGTTGATCCACTATGTAGCCTGTTGAAAACACTACATCAACATATACAACAGGTAACCACTACCTGAGTCTTAGATGTATGATCTCATTTAACATCAGACATGCTTATTTCCTAATATTGAAGCAAAGTGGCCTTTACATAAATTGGAAACAGAGACTTTGGATCATGAGCTACACAGTAAAATGCAGCAGTAAAAAAACATTGATTCATTAAGTTGTTAAACATTTCAGGATTTTTAAATATTTTGTGCAGCAAGTGCAACTCAATGACGGATGTGACTGTTTGAGGTCACATCAGAAATGTCAGTTCAAAAGATTTTTTAGACAAGATTTGTTTCCATGCTCATATAATCTCAGTGGCTTCTGGCAGTTTATAATTAATATTAACCTCCTGACCTATAAATGCTGTGTTGACATGTTTAAAAACAGATTTCAAAATGTCAAGGTCACACTTTCACCGTAAATCTAATCTTAACCCTCACAATTTATCTCCTAATCTCCCCAGTGTTACTGTTCGTAACAACATGGTCACTTAACTAATAAGGGGTTGTATTTTGTTTTTGGTTTGAAATGACACTTTAATCTTCATCACAGGTAAATTTAGGAGCTGTTATTGTTTACACCTGATATGTGAAGATCAAGAGACTGTAGTGATACAAGACATTTGACAAAAGCTATTTTTTATATTGACAATTGATGATGAGAAATACCATGTTCAGTTTTTCTTTCTTTTGTGTTAATTTGCACACCCACCCCTGTAATAACATCCCAGGGTGTTTTGGAACAGTCATCAGTGGTTGAACATACGCAGACTCCTCCAGCTGCAGCTGAGTGGGAGGTGTAGCTCGCCGAGATCTTTTTTGGTAGAAAATGAATGTTTAGAGATTTTTGTTTTGGAAGAGTGCGTTTGATTTATTAGACCATGACGCTTCATTTTCCACTCTGGAGAAACCCCAATATGTGAACTGTTTTAGTGGGTTTGGGTGGTCGCCTCAAAAGATGAGCCTTTGTTGCAGATGTTGTGCGAGTTCGTTGAAGAAGGACGTTACGTTTACCACCTTTTTCTTCATGAGTCACTTTTTGTTCCTTTTGTACATCCGGCCAGCTTCCCAGACGTGGAGTGAGTTAGTTTAAACTCAAGTGTTTCTAGTCTCACAGATTGAGAGTAAAACAGTCCTGAATTAAGTCCATTCTATTAAAAACGATTTAATAGCCTTAAGGCAGATCAGGGCCACACCAAGACCATGAGAGGTAAAAAAAATTAGATTTTCAAAGATGTCAGACTTGAATTCAGATTATCAAACTAGACAAAAATCAACAAAAATGCTTTTGCTAATTTTTCGCATTTGTTCCAGATTCCCCTGCAATTTTCAGGAGTTAAGTTCTTATCCACCTTTTCACCTTTAAACTGGTTTAAAGATCACTATAAACTGTGTTTGCCCATGTCTCGGAAACTGGAAGCTTGCTTCCAGATGACCACCTTGACTTGAGAATGTACAGTGCTGTATGTTAAAGGTAGCAGTTCGAAGTCCAAAAGTCAAAGGAAGAGCCAACACTACAGATTTTTTTTTTCTTTTCAGGTTTTTAAACAGAATATGCAGAAGTATTGCAAAAAAATATCTGACAATCATCAGGGTTTTTTAGTAGGGAATAATGTGGCGAGTTCCCTGGCTGGCAAACAGTTTTCAAAATATCGCTGTTGGGTTTCGTTCCCCCGCTTTCTCTGGTTTTCAAAATAAAGATGATTTCCTATATGCACAATGTTTGTTCTCTTCTCAGTTACTTAACATCACAGATCAAAGTTAAAAATCATTCAAACATACACAGCGTGTGTCACAGAAAGGTTACAGGTGTCTCCCTCAGAGCAGCCTGTGAGCCTGTAGAGGTCCCATACTTCAAATTAGCCTCATATTTCATTTTACTCTAAACCCACTGAAAGTGAAAAGGGTTCTCTGTGTCACTGCTTTACCTCATATGGCTTTTCCATTCTCTGACCTTCTAACTAACGGTGCTATGGCCGAGGAGAGAGGGCAGGCCATGTGAATCGCTCGGCTCCTTACAAGGCGTTGTTTCTGCGAGGTGCAGATTCCTGCACGAGGTCTGATTTGAGTCTCAATCCCTCTCTTGACTAATTATAGCCTTTTATAGATCAGATAGAAAAAATGTCACTTAGATTTAGACTCCTTGAAATCCAAGACAATCTCTCAGACCAGTCAGAGGGAGTCTTTGGCCCTTTTCAGACCTGGTATTATTATCTGTGGGACCCCCTTGAAAAGGAGATGATACGTCTCAAGGGGTTAATCCTAATAAATAATTTCATATATAAATCCCATCAAAAGTGATCAGCTCTTGTCTGTGATCCTGTGACCATCTCACTTTCCTGCTCCATATGTAAATAATCACATACGTTACTTCATTTTGTGAAGACCAAATTATACTGTTTTAACCCAGTCGGAGTTTAGAGGTGTCTGGTGTCACTGTGTTTGTGTCGCTATGAGAGAGTCAGGATGGGCTGAACGAGACTCGTGCAGCTGTGCTGTGAAGAAAGATTTTTCCTATTATAAAAAGTAAATAGACTATTTATCCAGTGTTTTTCTATCAAACAGTTAGTTCACTGTCAGCACTGCTGTCAGGAGTAAATTAAGATTCAGTATCTTATTCAATGTCAATTCTGAAAGCAGACTGGAGGTGTTGGGGATCGAACTACCAACGTTTGATTTATAGTGAAACTAGCAGGTCAGAGACGTCAGCTGAGTGGGCGGTCCTTCAGGACCTGTGTGAACACAAACACGCCCATGACATGTTTGTGTTCACACAGCGAAAGGAATGAGGGCATGTGTGTCCCTGACCACCTCTGAATGTGGTCTGAGGGTTCGGATCTCTGGACGCATTCGGGACACATTTGGGTAAGTTCAGGGTTCAGACCTGACTCAGCGCTGATCGTTGACTCCTCGTTACCTTTCTCTCTGGCAGTGAAGCGTTCCTCAGCTGTCCAGCAGTGAGCACTTAAGTTCTTCCCAACTCTGACAACTTCTCTTCAAGCGACATGGAAACAAATGGTTACAAAGCGTAGCAGATGTTTAATAAATGCATGTCAGGTCAAAGCTTTACACAATTCACAAATCATGTTCCGTTTGTCTCTGCACAGAGGAAGTTCCTGGACCACACTGTGATGGAGCGGTGACTTGTCGCTCATGGGAGTGAAGCAGATTCTGGTAAATTAAAACTTTGTGCCCATTATTGTATTGTCCCATATTAGACCAGTCTGGTAAGACATCAATCAAACTCTGTCCTTTTCCTGTTTGGATGCAGATCAAAACATTTGACACCAACATACCAAAGTGTAGAGTCAGTAGATTTATTAACTGACAGAACTGGATCATTAATGTTTCTCTTCCTGCATGTTGGTATCGTCTCTTTTGGATGAACTAGATGAAACTAGATTTTTCATATTCTTTCCGATCCTGCCAACCACCACCAGTGTCTACACCTCAGGGGGATTTTCAACACTATGCCCAGCCTCACCCCTGTCAATCATGATGACATCATGAGGGCTCTAAGCACCAAATAGACTCATTCATATCACATCACTTTCTCCTAGTTGTGCAAGACAAAAAGATTTTTCAACTGAAGTCACTCCTGGTTGAACTGACATGTTTAATTCCCTTTAAAAACAGAATTATTGTACAACACAGGTCATTTTGCTTTCCAATCATTTTGTCTCACATCACGTCAGCATCGTTTCCAAAGGAATTAGATTAATTCAAGTTTTCTTCTGCCAAACGTTTTCCATCCAAACGGGGCTGACCTCCATTTTGGGAACCTCTGATAATGATTGAAAATAAAACAGTATTTGCGAATATTATTTGGCCCAGACCTGAAGTAAAATATACTCTTGCATATATATATTTATATCTGGTTAAAAATAAGAGTATTACTTATAGTTAAAATATTTCATCCTTCACAGAAAACCTCTTCTCTATCATAGAAAAACATTTATATGATCATATATGTGACAATAACTGCTTCAGCGTTTGATGATCAGATCCACTCTTTACAACAACTTCCCTTTCAGAGCTGCGAGGATGCTGTGGAGCTGAGAACAGTCTCGATACGCCACCAGGCCTCCCTGGTTGGCCCAGCGGTCAGCTCCTTTACACTCAGTTTGAGACTGGTGATAGGTCAGTTCTGCCTGGCCATCCTGTGCTTCAGAGGCAGACTGCAGACTCTTACTCAGGTCCACCACTCCCCCTCCGAGGGCTCGGAGCAGGGCGTGGGGAGCACAGGAGTCCCACTTAAAGGTGCTGCCCTCTGAGAGGACGTAGACGTCAGCGAGGCCCTGGATGACACACAGGATCTTGTAGCCGGCTCCGGAGGCATACATGAGCTTCTCAGGGCCGCACAGTGAAGTCAAGGATTCCTTCACCACCTGCTTCTCACTGGAGCTCAGCACCGCTGAGAGGCCTCGTCCCTTTCCTGATCCACATTTGGGCCGCGACAGCGAGCAGATGTTAATGTCGCCACAGGACACGCCCCAGAAGTGTTTCCCCCTCCAGCTGTCAACACAAGCACGGAGTGGAAAGGTGAGAACGTTTCACTTCAGAGAGGAGACACAGAATCAAAATGCAGGAGGATACTGAAGATGACTGACAGTTAATTCCTTCACTCGGACAACAACATGAACCTGACAGGAGCACTGCACCCAGTCACTGAGCTCCCCCTAGAAAAACATGTCTATAAACTGTCCACCAACATCAACTTCTTCATGTAGCTGTTCATAAGGCTCCTCAGGGAGTGAGTCACCTCCTCATCTAAACACTCCCCACAGTTTAGTGACTGTTCTGACAAGTAGGGTACCTGCTCAGACTCATCTCCTAATGTTTTAAGACTTGAAGCAAAAACTGAGACTTGCAGGACGAGTACTGGCTGCGTGAGGTGAAGATGAAGATCCAGTCACAAAGACGGAAAGTGAACAGTAAATAAAGTATGAGTAAACAAAATAGACAGATGATCAGAAAACCTTCCTGCCTTCATATCTTGCTTTGTCTTTCTGCCCAGCAGTGTTCTTGATCTTCGTTAGGCTTCATTTTCAAATCCTCAGTTCATTGTTTAGAGGAGCCTGTGCTTTTTGAGAATTTTACCACAAAGTTTGAAGAGTATTTACTCGCTCAGGAAATATTCTTAACCGGCCTCTAAAAAGTCAGTTAAGGTAACATCTAAATTACATTTTGAGAAGAAGGGCGCCTATACCTTTGATTGCTTTCACAATGTGCAACTTCTTTTACCCACCGTCCATTTGAGGGATCTTTGTAGTTGAACGGCTGGTTGATGACGCCCATGACGGGCTCGCCTGTGCTCCGGAGGTAAACCCCGATCAGAACCAAAGCACAGTGCAGACCTGAAGGAAACAGGTGACCCTCCTCCAGCACCTCCTCTCGGCCCTCTATGTACTGACTGGTGGCATCTTAATTAAAAAGATAACAGAGACGATCAGTTCTCAGTGAGATCAGATGCTTAGAAATATTCACGGGGCCGAGCCCTTCACCTATGGGGTCGATCCAGATGCCGAGCTCGGAGGGGCTGAGGGGCACCGTCAGACCCTCTGTGCTGGCGTCAGAGGTCGCAGGGTTTTGGTGGATGGCTCGAGCAAGCAGAGACGCCGCCGTGCGGTCGCCGTCCAGCACCGTGGCCAGCAGCGCCGCGGTCTCCTCCTCCGTACCGCACACCGTGACAATCACGCTCTCTCCTGTAGACACAGAGTCAGTGATACCTCATTTCTTTCACACTAATTACTGAATGTTCACAGAGCGCCGCGTGCTGTGACACACATGTAACATGACTCTAACACTCTGAGTACTCATCATTACCTCAAGTGTATTTTTAGCCTTTCTAACAGTTCAAACACAAACTATGAAGGTGAGGTGATTACTATTATTAACCTCTACACTCAGACAATGAGAGTCAGAACTCCTATGGTGGATCAACACCTGGCCCCATATTCTCTGTGTCTTTTCATTTAATTTGATCAAATAAGTCTCATTGAGGAATATGTCCCATGTGACCACGATATCATCAAGAACTAAAACAAAACAGCTAAAGATTCTCTGGTTCCAGCTTCTCAAATGTCAGGAAACGATGCTGCGTGGCACTGTTGATATCCCCATACACGACCTTAACTGACCCCAAACACATACATGTGGTTTGTTGTGTGTATGTTATGTGTAATATTGCATAATTACCAAGCCCATTCTCAAACTTGTTGGACTCCTCTCCATGAATGAAGTCAGCCATTTCAGGAAACTGCACAGAAGAACAGATATGACAGGATATTAAAAAGCAGTACATCCTCCACCATAGAGCCATACTTACTCAGTGACCTCTCCTACCTGAGTGCCGACATCATGTCGGATCATCTCCTGGATCACCACGTCGGCGAGCGTCTTGAAGTCCTGGACGAACTTCTTGTTCTTGTCATCTCCCGTCTTCTCTTGCACGAGGAGCTGAAACAGCGGAGCCTCCTGCCTGCACACCCGAGCCACGTTAGCCGCTTTCTCAGCCACGCGCAGCAACAGCCTCAACAGCTCAGCCATGCCTGCGTGGAGAGAGAATAATCACAATATTGTTTTCAGCAATAGCAATATAACAAAATTGATATATTGCTTAGGCATCGTGAAGGCATAGCGAGGAGGTAGAATTGATCTACGTCGGATTTGTAAAATGTTTTGCTGTTTATCCATTGTTTATAATTCTCTGCTTGTGAAGAAGAGTTTAAACTATAACACCTTTTAACACTTTTAACATTATTATGCCTGACCAAAATTATGTTTCACAGACGGTTGACCAGAGGGGTCCGATGGCCTCTGCAGTTAATGATTAGATGTCTTATTTTTGTGTTAAGAGTTGCCATCCTGTCTCTGGTATTAACATAATTTTGGTCAGGCATAATATAAGCCATACACAATATTAAATGGTCTGTAGTTACATGGAGCGTTTCTAGTCTTGATGACCACTCAAAGCTCTTCACAGTTTTAACTCTTATTATTAATAAAGATATTAAGAGGTATATAAGTATTATAAGTAACAAATAACTTCAATCAGGAGCAAAAAACACTCTTCAAACTTAAAAGAAATAATAATGTTACATTTATCATCCTTATAATCAAAAGACTGATATTTAACTTTTTTAATCTTCATACAATTTTTTTTTCTATTTGAGGGTTTATTCAAAAACTGCTCCTGTGGGGGAGAGGAAAAGAGACGAGGCCAGTCATTACACACACTGAGTTAATTATAGTCTCAAAATGAAAACAGGACATATCTGAAAAAAGACAAGAGCGTGAGGCAGGGATGTGGTTTCCAGCTCTTTGCATAGTGAACCGCACAGTATCTGCTGAAGTCAAATGGTGCAGCCGTAAAACACTGCAACATCCAGATCGCCATTTATACAGTGGGCTAGACTCAATTACACGAGTGTGAGGGAATAAAGGAGAAATTAGAAAACACCCAAAACGCCTTAATACAACTGTAGAAAATACTTCAGTGTCCTCTCAGGGGGATTTAAACACAGTCTGCGGGAAAGACGGGCCTCAATGAAATAAATAGACTTTTCACACAGTGGATAGAACTTGCTCCTGTGTGTTCAATTGACTGCAGCCAGATGTGCTGCTGCTGCTCGTGACGTCCCAGATGTTTAGCTTAGCACCGGGATACGCCGCGTAGCAAAGGAATGTCCGCGTCAGGGAGAAAAGTGGCGGAGAGCTCACCTAACACCGCGTCTCCCGGGAGCTGTGTCTCCGCTCGCCGCCCTGCAGTCACCTCAGACGGGCAGATTGATGCGGCAGGACCGGGGCAAGGCACTTCTAGTTTCTGTGAACAACAGGCGGTATCAGGGATCTCGGTCAAAAGCAACGGATCCGTCTGCGCTGGTTTCTCTACGTCACTGCGCGTTTCCTACGCGGGGGAGGGGCTGCACGACACGGCCGACACCCACAAGGTCCCGCTTGTTGCGTCACCGGCGGGGGAGCACGGTGTGTTTCACAGGGAGCGGCCGACCGGAAGTGGAGCCGCTTTGCTGCGGTCAGGGCGTAACTTCTGTTCCTGTAAATATAATAAATATCCAAAGTCCAAAGATTAAGAAGTCCATTTCCTAACAACATCTGTCCATCCGGTTTATTGCTAAGAGTGAGATTTAATATTGATCACAGAAACTGCAGCTTTTGTGAGACTGGAATTGAAACAGCTGACCATCAGTTTTTCGATTACATGTTCTCTGTAACTTTCTGGGACTGTCAACTAACATCCAGCTCCCCGCTCCCCTCTCAAGGCAAAACGTTGTGTTTAATATGAACTTAAGGGACATTAAAGGGATAGTTTAACCAAAAATGACAATTCACTCATTATCTACTCACCACTATGCCGATGGAGCGGTGGGTGAAGTGTTTGAGTCAGCAAAACACTTATAGAGTTTCAGGGGTAAACAGCGTCACAGCCAAATCCAATACAATTGAAGTAAATGGTGACCGATTCTTCAAACGTAAAATAAACAACAGAAAGAAACTGAAAATGCCTCAATACTGTTCCTGTGGTGTCAGCCAAGTGTCTGTAAGCACAGACATTCGAAACAGCGTCATTTACACCGTGTTTTTTAGCCTCAATTTCCACTGTGATGCACGAACGCAGCTCCGGAGGAGGATCACAGCAGACATCATGGTAGCTGCAGTATTCATAAAGGATAGACATTTTTTGAATTTCTGATAAATAACCAAATTCTGTTGGGCATGCACTTGTTTTTTCATTGCAGATATGTGAGCCAACACCAAAAAAAAAAACGCTGAAGTGACAGTACAGTTAAATACACAAACATTCAGATAAGTAAAAATGTGTTAGAAAAAAATAAAACACAGCATTTCTACATCATGTCAAAAAAAGTATGTATAGTATAGATATCATGAGAAAGGACAAGAATGACGTGCGTTCTAGTGCAAATTCGAAATTCAGATTCCTCGTGTATTCTTTATAACCAATCCTATTCAGTTCCTCTCATATCTACTGTCAGTATACACCCTCCACGCAGGGCTGGACCTGTACATCTGGGGGCCCTGGGCAGGATACGTGTGGGGGACCTGCCTCGCAGTGGAAAGAGCCGCTTTTGATTACTTACAACTATTATTCATCTGAAGCTGATGAATTTAAATTATTGTCTTCAGCATTACAATGAAAAAAAAGTCTCTTTTTGAAAATTTTTGGGAAAATTCATTGTTTTAGTCTTCTTGTCCACACATGTGACGTAGACTACGTTAAATGTTTCACCGTGAAAAGGCCTTACTGACAACTTTTTAAAAGTACACATTTAAAGAACAAATACTTTGTCTAGATGTTCTTCACCTAGTAGATATTACATTAACCAACATTATTTTATTTTTTTGTCCAACCCGCAAATTTGCTTATGTCCGGGGGGCCCTGTGTTACTAACGTTCTAACGTCATTGCTGCCAGTTTTGGATCAAACCAACGTGATGATCTTCACTTGTGGCCCTATAGTCTCAGTAGCAAACAATTCATTGGCAACCCTAATGCAAAAGATGTATGACTATGGGGTCCCCCTGGTGGCTGTGGTGTCCTTAGCAACTGCCTGGTTTGGCTTATATATTGTAAAATATTGTGTTTTCTGACATGTTGCTGTGTTTACAGAAATGTTGTGTGTTGACATATTTTTTCTAACATGTTGTGTTTTCTGAAATGTGTTTCTTTTTAAATCTTGTGTTTTCTGATATGTTGTGCTTTCCAAAATCTTGTATATTGTTTGGTGAAACGTTGTGTTTTCTGAAATGCTGACGTGCCTCCGCTCCAAGGGCCACCGTACTTAAGAGCTCTTTTACAGTGTAGGAACCTTTCAGCAGACCAACCCCCAGTATCTCTTCCACAAACACAGACCTAGACCACAAACCCACTGGTGAGTGCTATTAGCAATTTTAGAGGAATGACACAAGCCATATCCTCTGTAATAAATGATGTCAATGCTCTTGTTTTGTATGGGTGTTAAAGGTGCTTCTAATTACAACCTAAAAGGGAAAAAAATATATATTTCTAGTATCACATTTATGTTTGTTTTTATTGCCTAACAGCGATGGTATTAATACTATCATGTTGATAGTATTTGATAATTAACCTAAAATATAATAAATGGAGAAATGTACTTAGAAAAGCTTTTCAAATGATTTCTACAATTACACATTCACAACCTTTAATTTCTCATGCAGAGTTTACATACATTATTCTACATGCTGAGCCGATAGCAATGCCGTTGATGAAAATGCATCAGATGCAAACATTGCACTCTGTCAGCACTTTTCGTTAAGGGACTTCTTTCATTTAATTTACCTGTAACCGTGATTGTTATTACAGGTGTTAACAAACTGTGCACAGAGTATTATGGACGTGATCTGGAACAAATCCAGAATCTGCTGAAGTTTGCAGGACTCTAGATCAGTTTGTGGCCGGAACTGACTGTGGAGAAATGGTGAAACCTGATCATAGTCAAGTGACACATTTTAAAAGCAAATGGTTTTTGGTCAAATCTCTGACCACTAATATCCATTAGTCGTACATTACATAGTGCATGGTAGATGTAAGTGGAAGCGGTTGATCAATACATTTTAGCCTGGACGGTGAACTGGGTGAGGCAGTGAAGATACTGCCGGATAAGCTGCTTGTCTCAGTTAGGATCCTTACAAGACAGACGCGTTTCTTCAGATGCAGGTAAGAAAGACTCAATCTTTATTTTCATATATTCATTGATGATAGCTTCTAGATAATATGTTACTAATGCATATGCTGCAATGCATTTTATGTACAAAACAAACTCAAATTGATTCATCTCTCATATGACATCTTCACGTGAGAGTAAAATACTCGGCTGTGTCCCGTTGTGTGTGTTGCAGGCTTCAAAGGAGACCATGTCAGAGCTGGAGAGTAGCATGGCCAGCATCATCCGAGTTTTCCACAAATACTCGGGTCACAAG
Source organism: Hippoglossus stenolepis (assembly GCF_022539355.2). Classification (NCBI taxonomy): domain Eukaryota; kingdom Metazoa; phylum Chordata; class Actinopteri; order Pleuronectiformes; family Pleuronectidae; genus Hippoglossus; species Hippoglossus stenolepis. The sequence goes on from NC_061485.1 coordinate 17,905,865, forward strand.
TGCAACCTGAGAAAAGCTGAGCTTAAAGCACTCATCAATAATGAGATGAGTCATTTCATAATGGTACGTTATGGATTTATAATAACTGGCCTGTTTTTGACAGCACTGTATATACGAATTGATATTACTCACAACAACTTAAACACTCAGGCTTCTTTTGACTAATTGGAGACTGTGTATTGCAATTAAGATACTTGTATATGTTGACAAAAGCTGTGCTGGTATTCTATTGAGGACTGACTTTGGTTTTGGTTGGTCGGTTGTCAGAGTGAAACATCATGACAGCTCTTCAATGATTAGACTGGGAATCTGTAACAATTATTACACATAACTGGATGATTAATTTAGTTATCATTTTAATAATAATTTAGATCTAAGACAATAACTGTACTTCCATCAAACATAGGATACAAACATGTAAATGTGAAATGTGAGATGAGGTAAATGGGCAGAGAATTAACTTACAACATTCCTCTACCGCCACTCTCAGCTCAAACTGTAAATCTTTCATTCAATCTATCAATTTTAGTTCTCTGGTGCGAAATGAATGTAATTTCAGCCTCATAACGTCACTGTCTTGCAGACTTTTAGGATTAACTTTGATTCGGTTTTTCTGCTCAACAGAAAATCCATGAGAATGAGATCCTGGACGAGCTCTTCGCGGACCTCGACCAGAACGGCGACCTGGAGATCGACTTCAAAGAGTTCATCACCCTCATCTCCATGGTGACCTCAGCATGCCATGAGCTCTTCATCCCAAGTCATCATGACTGATTAGCATGTACACTTATATCTCATTAAACACGATGAGGTAGATAGGAACAGTGTCTGTATTCTTTAAGTGGGAGTGAATGATTAATGCCCATTAAGATGACGTCTGAGCAGATTTTGACTTGGAGGCAGGTTGTTGTTGCATTTTTTTTTTCTGTATAAACGACTTGTTGCATGGTAAAATAGCGAAAAATAGAAAAATATAGTGTATGCAAATCTATGCACCGATCCAATACCACATCTTTAAAATATATAAGTTTCAGTCACATAATTCTGCAATTTTCTTTTTCCAGATATTTTAAGTGTGACAGCAATTATGTTACTATCCTTTATCTGTGGCTGCACTGTAGAAGCTATTTAAAGGACGTGGCTGCTGTGTATATCTGAGGATTCTCAGTCATCCAGGTCATGGTATTTTCAGGAGTTGTAAGTGTACATAGTCAACTGGACACGCTTATGTTTCTCAAAGATGTCTCACCTCTCATCTGAGAGGTTTCTTCAGTTCTGAAGGTACTTTGTACACTTGTACAACTCCTGACAGTAATTGTTGTGTAGTAGACTTGTGTATTTGTGTTCTTCAGTTATGATTGTCAAATATATAATAAATATATAATAAAAGTAAGAAGTTCTATGGCATTCAGTCTCTCAATGTATTTGTGGTGTTTTGTTTTTGTTTTATCTATCTATCTATCTATCTATTTATCTATCTATCTATCTATCTATCTATTTATCTATCTATCTATCTATCTATCTATCTATCTATCTATCTATCTATCTATCTAACAAGGACACGGTGTGATTTACATGAAGCATTTCTGAACAAACAATCCTCCTCTGCCTCAGCAACTTTTGTCAAGAGACGTAGCAGGAGAAACATTTTAGTTCTGCAGTTTGTAGCAATGTGATGTGTGACATTAAAGGTCAAGTAATACATTTAATACAGCTGCATAAACAGTAGCTATAAAGTGTATAAGTGGACTCTCCTCATGAGCTGAACTACTCTGACAGGGACCAAACAGCTCCTCCCTGTGGCCAGTCTACACTCTGCTCAATGTAAAGTGCTCAACGTGAAGGATGAAGTGAACACGTTTTTGACTGAGTCACACACCAGGACAACAACAACAAAGTTCCTTTTCTCCCTCAGTTTTCTGGATTTTAAAACTCTCTGATAAATGCAGCATTCACACATACACAAGTTATCTTCGATCTTAAAAGTCCACTTCAACAAAGTTTCACCGTCTCAGATTGTTTTCCATAAAATGTAGCATCTTCTTCCAGGAGTCTTCCTGTGCTGCAGCATGGGGTGCGAGATGACCTCCCCACAGAGTGAACACTGCAGGGGAAAAAAGTCAGAAATACAGTTATTACTTTCCATTACAGCTCCAACTCAACTTTTAACTTAACGTTTTGAATTTCTTCTCCAGACGGCCAATAAAATTACATTTTATCTTGTCTTAACATTTTAATGAAGGGTCTGCAGCAATGGAACATGACTCACTTTTTTCTGGTTTGACTCTCCATAAGGACATTCTTGAATTTGGCAAGTAAGGCGGTTCAATCAGGTGACCAGCACCGGGGTACGACAAGCGAGTGAACAGGTGAGATTTATCTGCAGCCCTCAGGGTTTCCTCGATCTGACGATGAACCAATCAGTGTTTTAAAAACAATGACGACGAAGGTCACTCAATTTACTCTAAAAGAGTGAAAAGAGACAAATCTACCAGGTTGGCATTTTCTGTGCTTGAAGCATTCAGGTCATCTTCTCCCTCTATGTACAGTAATGGGCAAGTGATGTTCTCGATCTGCAAAAACACAACAGTAAAATTCATATAAAGCACACAGTGTAGATACTGTTAGTGCATGTAAGAGAATGTGTTTTAGTGTTTGCAGGTGGCCGAGTCTTTCACATCACCTTCACTTTGCTCTCAGGGTCAAGATTAGCAGGCGAGGAGAATTCTTTGAAAGTGACATGGCCTTGGTCATCATTCTCCCAGTATTTATTGTTAATAAAACTATGAGTTAAAAGAAAAACAACGTATCTTTTAATCTGAAGTCAAGGTCGACAATTCCATCAATATTGAAATGTTAATATGTAAACCTAAACCCAGTGCTTTGGACTGTACACAGAAGTAGGATGGTGAACCCTATTAGAAAATACAATTTACCTTTCAATGTTTTCAGTCCTGCCGTCTGCATCTGAGAGCTTGATGGTACTTCCCACTGGTCCATTGATACAAATCAAACAGGAGGGCTGGATAAGAGAAATCAAACTTTATACAGCTAAACAACTAATATACCTGTTCTATGTTACTGACCGACACTGACGTACTTTGACACCAGTCTGAGTGGCAGTTCGAAGAGCCAGGTAGACTCCATACGACAGACCGATCATCCCAACTCTGTCGGCACAGACCTGATGATGATCTTGCAGCAGGTGGAAGGCTGACTGTTAAAACAGAACGATGGGATATTTTGAGTAAATAAAATGGTCATTAAATGAAGGCAGGAGATAAACAGGAAGAAACAGAAATACAAGGAAACATAAAGGAACCCAACAAATGAACCAACAAGGGAGACGAGGAAGGGATGATTGGGCACAGGTGAAACAAAAGGGGAAGACAACAGAAGTAAGCAAATCAAGGAAGTAAGTAAATCAAGGAAAGACACACAAGGCAAATGATAGTAAAACGGGAATATAAAAATTAAAAGTCCAATATCAATTTAAATTGAGCATGTAACCATAGGCAGCCGGACAGAGGGCAGGACAAGAAAACTCGGGCAGAAGACCCAGAGGCTGGGCAGACAGGTGGAGCTGTTCTAGAAATTGTCTTGGAGGCTGAGCAGGCTGCCAGAGACAGGAGGCTGGCAAAGGTGAGTCCCCTCAGGGGACAGAGCTGGAGGGTGCCGGCAAAGCCAGGGATGAAGGTGTGACCTCTCTGGAGGCCGGCCAGGGGGTCGACAGTAAAGGACACAGAGTACGAGGCCAGTGAGGCTGGGTCTCTCCGGAGGACACAAAGGTCAGGCTGACTGGGAAGGAGGAGTTAGTGACAGCTGGACTGCAGTCTGGAGGTCAGGATCAGGCTGAGGATCGGGGGCTGGAGTCCGCCACAGACCAGAGAGGGAACAGTTGTCATCCAGGCCGTCGACCAGAGAAGTGGAGTCCGAACTGATGTGTCGTACATCTGGAAGGCTGGCTGGAGGCTAGCAGGCCAATGGCTCGCTGATGAGGAGGCAGTTCGGAGGTGAACAATTCCTAGTCACCATCAGGCTGGGAGCTATTCAGTATAATGAGTTCATTCATTTAACACAATTGAATCTAATAGGACTAGCCTGATAGAAATGACAGTGAATTTAATAGGCAAACAGAAAAGCAGGGGAGCCCAAAAAAACAACAACATCTCGAATATGGGACCAATGAACCAAACCAAGAAGATGAGACATCGCAGAACAAGGCAGGAGCTAAACATGAACAAACACAAACACCAGTGAAACAAACCGACAAGGGAGACTGACAAAGACTAAATACATAAAGAGGTATAGTTAGACACACAAACACATTCAGGGCGGGGCAGGAAGAAAATCGAGCAAAGACACACATGGCAAATAATTTCACAAAGAAATTCATAAATTCCACAAAAGCATTTAAAGTCCTTTAGAGGAGCAAATCCTAACACTGTAAATCTTTTTTAAAGGGAAAATATGGAGTGAGAAAAGAAGATACAAGGCAAAATTAAAGCCTGCATCTTAACCTACCTTGAAATATGAATCATCAACATTGAGGCAGTTCCGTGGGCCAGGTAATTCTTTGTGCCCTATGTAGGCGAGAGAAAAGCTGGCGTAGCCTCTGGATGCAAACAGAGCAGAGCGGTACTCCACCAGTCCTCCACCCATTCCCCACAGGTCCAACATGGCAGGAAATGGACCTGGACCTGCAAGAGATCAGTAGAGTAGACGCCGTTCAGGAGACAGTTACCTTCCAACAGCTTTCCATGTCTATCTTATACATGGCTTAATAGAGTATGTGTCAAATATGTACTCACCAGGGGGTAAGAATAACGTCCCTACAAGTGTGTTTTGACGAATCTCTATTCTCCTTACGCCTGGTGCCATGTACCAGCGCTCAGCAGTTACAGCTGCCAGCTCAGCACCCTGTGCCTTACTGGGTGACACATGCCCATCCAGTACAGAAATGTGCACCACGTATGGAGTGTCCACATATTTTTTCCGCAATCTGTGGAAAGATTAGCACTTAGACATGAAACTCTCATCGACCCAAAACGGTTCATAGAGACAACAAGCAGGGGAATTTGGTAACAATTCACTGAACAAGAATATTGACTGGAGAAACGTTATATATTCAAATTAATCAAAAGTCTAATAGAAGTGGACACTAGAGAGACAGAGTTATTTCTGTAAGTCAGTGGCTGTAGCTGGGTTTAGCACTGAAAAAACTGTTTGTGATATTATACTACCAGGAGGTGTAAGGAAACTTTAAAATGCACAGTTAAGGTGCATTTTAAAGTTGGGTGTGATGCCAACTACTTAATTTTCTGGGTCTCTCAGTCTCTTGTTTTTATCACTTGCCTCAAACCTTCTCGTGCTCCAGGAGCCGGCTGCAGTCCCCAGAAGAGTCCCATTGGCTCACAGCCCAAATATGATCCCCCAATAGAATGATCCCTGGTCACTGTTAGAGGAAGAAAGAGAGAGAAGGGAGAGGATCAATAAAAGAGTAAAAGTCTAGTTGAGTCTATTAACTGTATATATTTACTAAAAGAAGAGTTAAAAATATAAGACTCAACTAACTACATATAATTTAAGAAAATTCAGGTTAAATCTCACATTATTTGTGGTGTTTTCCAAAATTGATTGGGATCAAATTGTATGATGATATGTTAAACTGTCACAAAAGCATTATATACATTCCAACAGTGATATGTATGGTACTGAGTCGAAACTCAGTGTGACTCACAGTTCACAGTGCCATCTGCATTTGTATTATAATGTGCGGAGGCCTCCCACAGGTCACCATCCTCACTGTGCATTCGTGCACACACTGTAACTGGACTGCTCGGGGGCAGGAAGTGTCCTTTAATGCTGATCTGTTCGTCAATGAGAGCACGAACAGGAGCAGCTGTCAACAGAGGGGCTGGTCTCCAGCTGCTCCTCCACCGTACTGCACCTGCAAGTACAAGACACAGAAAAATAAATTCTGAGTAAATGACACTATATTTGAAATATTTATTGTCATAGGCTGACATTTCATCTAATTCAATTCCATTCAATTTTATTTGTATCGCGTCAAATCACATCATATCACTTGAAATAGAAGGGTTAGGGATTATGAAGTATGAGGTCATGAGGTATAGTGAGGTTTACACCTTTCAAAATTATAAACAAACATAACAGTTCCCACAATTAGCACTTGGTGACTGCGGAGAGAAACAAAAATAATTTGAATGTAAAAAAACTCCAACTGAGCCTCGACCGGTTGGGGTGAGCGGAGAGGTGGGTGGAAAGGGGGGAGAGAACAAAAGAGAGGAGATGGGTGCATTCATTTGGCAGAAGCTGTTGTCCTAAGCTGGAGGGCAAAGTAACTTACTTACTAATCAATAGATTGACTTTTAACTTTCATTGTTAAGCTCGAGGACACATTGACATGGAGGAGCTGAGAATCAAATCAACCATTAACAATACTCAGTGCTAGACATGTCCTTCAATCACCCTATTATTTATATATATTTCTTGAAATGTTTGCTTTTTCTTTATAATTCTACTCTCAACATGTTTTTGAGCTCCTTGGTGTAGATTGAGGTCTAAAAAAATCTACAGTTGTTGTAATAATACAGTGTTTCTTAGTCGTTGTGAGTCAAAGGCCACTTGTATAATCAGGCTGATGCACGGGGAGCCCTGCCGCTCACTGTCTTATGTTAAAAAAATGTCCAAGACATGTTATTTTACTTTGAATATATTTCATTATTATTTTTCACTACAATCATCTGGCGGGCCTCCAGAAAATATCTCCTGACCCCTGTGAGGGTATTACAGGGGTGCATCATCATCATGGGCAAGTTCAGGAATACTATTACAGGTGATCACACTCTGTATGTCACAATCGGAGCTTCAGGCAGTAAACTTGAAGCAGAGGCAGATTCACTCTGGGTCAAAGTTGAATTTACTGCTTAACTGAGAAACAAGCTCTGAAAGAACAAACAATGATCTTACCCACTGCACGATGCAAGCTTGTCAGTTTCCTCTGTAAATTGAAGCATGGTTTTATCTTCATTCCCACGAGCTGCTGTATTGTGGTCACACATCGTCCCAGCATGATGGTCTTTCAAGATCCAACCTGAAAATACAGGAAGATGTTCACACTGGTTCACACCTATCTGGTCAAATGAAAATGATCTGCTCCAGTTAAACATTTAACCTTACAACTGACCCAAGTCTAAACCAAGGCTGCACTAAACATTAGGCCTTTGCCCTAGTCTAGTCTTATGTAAGAAAATAGTTCGAAGATGCTGCTTCCTGATTGGCTAAGTCCTGAAAAAAGATTTTTCCAGTTTGCCTGAGACACCTTTGAGCCAAATATGAATTATTGATGCCAGTTAAATTTAAATGAAATTTAACAATTCATAACCAAAATTACACACATTACAATCTTTGACCTTTTCAAAAGAGTCAGTGGTAACCATAAAATAAAAGGTTGAGATGTTTAAGAATCTATTTAGTTTCAAAGTATCTCTGATATTTTATGATAATATTTTACATCTTATTATGAAAACCGACCATGTTATATCTCAAATTAATTAATGAACTTAATCTACCCTAGAAGTTATCAAATTAATATATTAGAGTAAAGAAATGCAACATTTCACTCTGCAATGAAGTATTACAAAATGGAAGTCATCTACAAGTATCGCAAAACAGTACTTAAGTACAGTATTTAAATGTACTCACTTACACTAGAGCTGTTATACTGTTAAATACACAGCACTTCAGTTACACCGTGCTAACACTGGGTGGAGCTCAGTTCATTTTAGCATGGATTCAGCAAGATGTGTGAAATATTCCCTTCAGATTCTGCTCCATGTCGTCATGACTTCATCACATCATTCATGCAGATTTGATGTGAATCTCCTCATCTACATCCAAACGGTTTTCTATTGGATGCAAAGCAATCAACAATGGGGAGGCCACTGAGGTAGGGTTGAACAATATGGCCACTTTAACATTTTCATATGAGTCAATATTGATAATTATCATGATAAATATCACATTATTGTTTCTTTTAAGTTTGTGGGAAGGTTGTGGTTTTAAACTCTTCTTTATGAGCAGAGAATGACAAACACTAAAATCCTAAAATAATTTTTGATATTATTTGTATTGGTTTAGGGCACTACACTGAAGTACAATGATCTAATTGAAAATAATAATGACAGCACTTTGAGGTGACTAAGTGAAGTGTTGAAGTTGCCTTCAGAAGAAAAGGACAGTAACTATACTCACAGGGGCTGTGGAATTTAAACAGTGACGGATTTTTATTAAGGGGTTTAAAGTGTACCTAAAAAAATCTTCCCCCACACCATTACAGTACCAGCATCCTGGACTGTTGACACACAGCAGGTTGTGTCCATGAATTCATACTGTTGATGCCAAATTCTGAGCCCGACCATCTGTGTAGCTCAGCACAAATCCAGACTCATCAGACCAGGCTTCGCTTTTCCACTCTTCAGTTGTTCGCTTTTGGTGCAACCTCAGAATTCTGTTCTGGCTGACAGTCGTGGAACATGGCTTTGTTTTCTTTATATGATTAAGCATGTGTATGTGTTCATATATAAAAGGCTTGGAGAACATATGTATCAATGTCTAGATAAATAAAATCTCACTGTGAGGCCAACCACTATATGACTGAGTCATTAAAGTCAGTTATTGTAAATTCTCAAGCTGTACTCTCTTTATGTGTGTGTGTGTGTGTGTGTGTGTGTGTGTGTGTGTGTGTGTGTGTGTGTGTGTGTGTGTGTGTGTGTGTGTGTGTGTGTGTGTGTGTGTGTGTGTGTGTGTGTGTGTGTGTGTGTGTGTGTGTATCTATAACAGCGAAAGATGGACCTGTGGCAGACAGCCTATACCTCACAGCACATACCACCTCAGTAGAAGATAGAGCGGGTTGTCCACTAACCAGAGGGTCAACAGTTTGATCCCGTCTCCCCCATTCAGCAGTCCTTGGGCAGAATACTGAACAAATTGCCCTGAAGGCTGTGTGATGAGAAAGTGCAGCACATAGATGCACCGTGTGAATGGATGAATGACAAAACTGTAATGTAAAGAGTTTTGAGTGTTCAAGACTAGAAAAGCACAAACTCTTACCATATATGGATATGAATCTAATTCTCACCTCTGCAGGTGTGGAGCATATCACTAAACATATCACAGATACCCGAGTTAGCATCCAGTACTAAACTTTACAAAGACAAATCTGCACACATATTTTAAATATGCTATTTAAGTTCTGGCTTAACGTAAACATTCCGATCTTAATTGCATGTGATCAATTTGAGATTTTTTTAAAGGTGGGCTGAAAGAGTTCATATCAGCAAACCCTGCGGTGGTTCACCTTCAGGGCATAGTCCACAATATCTGGAATCTCAAAAAGAAAGTCCTCTAAAATTTCTATTGCTCTGATTCCTCTCTTTTCCATTTGATCTTTTTTTATTTGTACATTTGTGGTTTGACCAAAGTAAGTGATACAATATTACTTAAGATTATTCTTAAAATAATTATTATCTGTTGCTGCTATCATTAATAACATCATTAAATCTATAAAAATGACACAAATAATTTTGTCTGACAGAGTTCAAATATCGTCACCTTCCTAAAATATTGGCCTAAGTAATTTTCTGACAAAAATGATAGAAAATCATCTCCTCATGATGCTGGCCACCTCTGGTAAAATCGCCTACATCCTCAGTTGAATAGATCATGCGATTCTACCCCTGTAGAATAATGGCTTATGTCAAGAGTGTGACTTAGGCCGTTTTATTTTGCCGAAGTCAAAAGACAATGTGACTTAGGCAATTTTACAAGCTTTTCAAGATGACGGCTGCATCAAGAAGAACGAAAATCTACCTAGCCGCCGAAGTTATTTCCATGATCCAGGGCTCGTCCCCTATTGGTAAGTGATGAGGTTTACTATAATATAGGCTAGGCTATAAATATTGCATAGTTATTTAGTCTTTTTAGTCAGCATTTTAGTCAGCAAAATAGCTAGGTCCATGAAGCTATCATTTAGCAAAGAGTGGAAAGGCTCCAGAATCTGTGGCTGTTACAAGTGATAGGCTTTCTGTTAACTCTTTTCTGTCTTTTCAAACAATATTTCATCTGCAGTTTTTGTCTCATTTTTTCCACATTACATGATCTAATTAAGAAAGATTTGAATACCGTATTGTACTCTAACAGCTAGAAATTATGTGTATAACTAAAAAATTACAAAGGATCCTCTTTACAACAGCTTGTGCACCCCTAGGGTTGCATGCACACCACTTTGGGAATCCCTGATGTAGCTTAATACAAGTGACCACAAGGCAATGAATGTTTTTCTGAATGATCACACATTTGTGACTGTACACCTCAAAGGGTTGAAATGTTTTCCCCTTTTGGTAGGAGATGCACTTGACAATTCTGACACCGATCAGGTCTCATCCACTGAAAATGACAATGAGACCGTCGTTGAAGAGATGAAGCAGCATGTACCAGGCCAAGACTCTGTTTTAGATGGAGCAGACAATACCTTAAACACTCCCGTTGATGTTGTTTAAGATGCCAAGCAGACACATCCACACCATGAAGAGGACATATCTGATGATGATGATGTCAAATATATATATGATATAATGTATGTTATGATTTGTCACTATACAAATAAAATTTGATTGAATTTAGGCTAAACCTATGAGTTTATTAACACACCTTTCTCAGAACAAAAATGCAATACTGTTTTAATGCAAAAAATACTTCTGCACTTAAGTATGATAATTAGACAAGGCCAGCTGTTTCTGCAAGAAGGTTAAAATGCGGACGAAGGGAACTGTTACATTGCAACATATAAATGTAGACAATTGTAGATTAAGCCCCCAAATCTCAGATACGTGTGTTATCATTGAGTCCATGGTTATTATGCATCTTACTAAAATGAATCTATAGACATATTTAACATAGTTTAATGACGTTCTGGATGAAAATGAAAGTTTCTCATTCCTTTTCAATGAACATGTCAGGGGTGGGCTAAAAGAGCTCCAGTGCAAAGTCCATATGTGTCTGTTTTCACTCAGAGGAACGTGTGAACCTCCAGATTCACCACCGGGTCATATTCACAGAGGGATCTTCCCACCAGGAGCCCTCCCGAGTGCGATGGAAAGTCCCGTTGAAGAGCTCAGTCTTACACGCACTTCTCCGGGGAGAGGAAAGAGCAAGAGGACGGACCAGTTAGATGACGTGAAATAATTCCTGACTGGGAATAATCACGTGAACGTCTCATAAAGGGCGGAGCATCAACAAGTGGGTGAAAACGAAGGGAGTCATGTTTTTATATCCAGTCTATAAACCCAGTCTATAAATCCAGCCTATATATCCAGTCTATAAGAACACGACCTGAGGAGTGTTCGACGTCTCTAAGTATAAATAACAAAGTCCTCACTGTATAATGACATACGTACATATGGACGTTATGATAAGAACCATGTCAGAACTGATTTCAAAATAAAAGTCTTCCAGTGAACGTGAGTTTCACTTTCTCTCTGTCTTCCTGTCAATAATGAAAGGAGGAATTGATGAATGAATGCATGAACCGGTAAATAAATGCACAACTAAGTAAAAGGGATTTTAATAATAAATGGAATTAACAAGTCTTGTTAATTCTCTTTGCCATTTTCGTTGTGTGACCAATCAGTCAGACTTCAGGATACAACACATTTAAAGAGCAATCTGACTTTAGAGCTGTAAAATGAAACGATAGGCCTTCATCATAAGAAACGGACACACACAGACAAGGACAATGGTAAATGGTCTTGTCCAGTCTTGAAGACCACTCAAAGTGTTTTACCGTACAGTTTTGCCATTCACCAACTCACACACACATTCATATAGTGCCTCAACGTGGAGCACTTTATTATACATCAATCACACACTGATTACAGCCGTCAGGGGCAATTTGGGGTTCAGTATCTTGCCCAAGGACACTTTGGCACACAGAATGGGAGAGATAGCACGTGTGATGGAAAAAGATGTCTTCTTGATTAAGGGTGAAGGAAAAAATGTATTCACCATAAAATAGGGAAAATACATAAGTTTTAGAGACAAATACATCAGCTCTGCATATTGGATGAAAATCCTGATACACTAGAAACTGTAAAATGTAAACATGCAAGGTAAACAGGAAAGAATTTCAAAATAAATGTTGCTCTTGCATAAAAAGAAAGGAAGAGAAGTGACATTTCAAGATGAAAAAAACAGTGACTGTATTATAGGACAGTATATGTATAAAAAAGTTCCTGAATGTTCCACTTCTCTAAATGTAAAATTATCTCAGCTAAATGCAGCATTTCCTGCTCACATACATGTATTTCTTTTAATCTCAAAAGTGCACTTCATCACAGATTCATCGTCTCAGATTGTTTTCCAAAAAATCTAGTATCTTCTTCCAGGAGTCTTCCTGTGCTGCTGCATGGGGTGCAGGTTGCCCTCCCCACTCTGCGACTACTGTAGGAGAAAAATAAATTCAGAAGTACAGTTATTATTACTTTGCATTACAGCTCACACTTAACATTTTAATCAAAGGTCTGATACTAAAATGCTAACAAGACAAGTTCAGGATCTGGCAGAATGAAAAATGCAGCTATGGGACAGGACTCACATATTTCTGAATTGGCTCTCATCAGGGACACTCTTGAATTTGGAGAGTAAGGCAGTTCAATCAAGTGACCAGCACCGGGGTACAACAAGTGAGTGAACAGGTGAGATTTGTCCTTGGCCCTCAGGGTTTCCTCGATCTGGAGACCAATGAATCAATGTTATAAAAACAATAAGGTTATCCAATTACAATAAAGACATTTTAAAAATGGAAAAAATCTACCAGATTTGCATTCTCCCTGCTCGCAAGGTTCAGGTCATCTTCTCCCTCTATGTACATTAATGGGCAGGTGAGGTTCTCTATCTGCAAAGACACAACTCTGGAGTTAACAAAATTGACACACAGCACGTTGCGTTTTCAGCCATTGTTGTTCGGTTGTATTTAAAGAAACACAAACATACAAAAAAGGAAAAAAAATACTAAAAAAGAGCGGGGGGGGGGGGACACAAAGGAAAAAAGGAACCCCACCCACCAGATCCCCCAGATCCAGGCGACCAATCAAGTGTGAAACAATAGAGCCGTATTTATGACAACATTGGGACGCGGGAACGTTTGAATACAGAAAATCAACAAGGAGGAATTAGCTCACCAACCATCAGATTGAAACCAGGGTAGTATAGGTCGAAGATTAAATGCCCAGTTATAAAGTTTGAAGTTCATGAGGTACAAACTGCCGACCTGTTTGTTGCATTGTGGTGAGCTTCATGTGTAGGCGTTTGCTTTACAATGAGAATTTGGTTACTACTGACTGCAATTTGCTGCGTTATTGGGGCGGAGCAGGAAGAGGTAGCATTGACATCGGCAGGATGATTTCTGGCAGTTCACTTTTAAAGCAGATAACTTGTCGTATTGCTCAAAAATAGAGAATATATGTGGAATGCATGGGTTGTCAATATACAACAATGCACCATCAGCATAAAATGAAATATGATAATCTCGAAAATGTACTGAGTACTACAGCTGTTGCATGTTTATATAATTCCTTAATCGTATCAAAAAAAGGTGAACCAAAACCAAAAGATGTATATGTTGCTTGTGCTAGTTTGACAATGTGTGTGTGCTGGCAGGATGCTCTTCGTTTTTCACATCACCTTCACAATGCTCCCAGGATAAAGATTAGCAGGCAAGGAGACTTCTTTGAAAGTGAGAAAGCCTTGATCAGTGAGCGTCCAATCTGTGTGGTCACTAAAAGATGAGTATAGAGAGAAAACAACTCTACATTAAGGTGTGCATCTTCACTAGCCTCACGATTCGATTACGATTCAGCAGTCAACGATTGCCCCGCCTGGCCCCCCTTTGGCAGCGCCACTGCACTGAGGCGCATTACTCCGCTGGTCAACAAGTGCCTCTGCTCCTCTGCTGTTTTCTAATCACTCACACTTAGAACTGATATTGAAAGCTGCTAAATTCATATTTATGTTCCTGGATAAACAGGGCGTCGCTTCTTCTCCAAGAATTTAAAACACTGTGTTGCGTCATAATCTGTGGGAAGAACTTGTCTTCTGTCTGCAAGAGTGTGTGTGTGTATGTGTGTGTGTGTGTGTGCTCGTCTCTGTCCTTATTCCCAGACGAACTGATAACAAAATGTATTTAGTTATTAATCAGTGATGCCAGATCATGGATCCGGATAGTTCCGGTCACATTAACCCTGATGTCCTGGCTGTGCGCACCACGTCACATTTCGTGTTGTGTGTAGCAGGTTTAAACATGTGTCTCATAAACTCGCGAATCAAACTCAGTCTGAATAAAATGATTGGTGGCGTTAATTACAGTCCTCTGAGGGCCCAAGACACCAGCTTTTTGGTTATAGTTTATTTCAAATTTAAAGGATAAAGACATTTTCTGATTAAATAAACATGATTATGTAGTTTTACTAAATAATTTATTGTGCTAGGTGGGTATAATTGAATACAGGGGCATATCATTGCTGCATGTCAACTAAATGAACATAAACAAGTTCAGGAATACATTTACAGTCTTAATATCAATATCAAAATGAACTGATTTGCAAAATTTCTAAAGCAAAATATGCTGTTGTGTTAAAAAGTAAATCCTGAGGCTGAAGCAGATTCACTCAGGGTAAAATTTGAATTTGTAATCATCTAAATTGTACAAATATTACACCCTTTGAGTTTTTAAGACAACTGAAGGCTACCACATGTTCTCTTTCCTGTTTGGAAGGGGAGGGGTATTTAGCTGCAACATGCAAATCCACCACTAGATGTCAATAAATTCTACACACTGAACCTTCAACTGAGAAACAAGCTCTTGTACCTGATTCTGAAAAACAGAAAAAAGAACAAACAATGCTCTTACCCACTGCACGATGAAAACTTGCCAGTTTCCTGTGTAAGCTGAAGCATGGTCTAATCTTCATTCCCATCAGATGCTGTATTGTTGCCACACTTACACAAAGTCTCAGCATGATGGTGTTTCTTTCTACCCAAGATCAAACCTGAAAACACAAAAGACTTTCAAACCTATCCTGTGAAATTGAGTTGTTTTGCCTCAATTAAATATTTCATCGTGTTAGAAATGGAAAGCATCACAGGGGCGATGCTTACCCTGCACACAAACTGTATATACTCCAATCCGGCCATGCTGACCTGTTTAAATATGGCGGTTATGCACCTTGACGTTGGCCAAGCGAAGAAGAAGATGAAGAACTTGTTTAAATTATACTAATACCATGTTATAATGATATCATTTATACCAAATGGTGACAAATTATTAGTTAGTCTAAATAAAGTATATTGTGTCCGCAATCTGATTGGTTGCAAAAGTGAATGTATTCCTACACTTGACTATATGATGTAATTTTCTGACTTGAGTGAGTTTATTCCAGAGTACTATGAGTTTACTGTAGAGAACAGATCTGAGACATATATACAGTGGGGAGAGGGAGGTGATCAGACTATATGCAAATGTAGCTGTGATCAGTGGGTACAGATGTTGTGATGGGATCACAGCTGGCTCACCAGGGAGGAAGAACAGGGGTTTCACATTAGTAGAGCTTCAGGGGTCAACTAAGCAGGGGCAGGAAGCGGCTGCCAGACTTGATTAACTTAGTAAGGGTAAGGGGCTTTGTATTGTGTGATGAACTTTAGATAAAAATGCGGGAAGAAGAAATCAGGCACTGTGATAGCATATTCGTACAAATAGCTTAACATGTTTTTTGGACCATACTTAATATTAACTTGACCGGATGAGCTCCAAAAGTCATCTGGAGAAACCCTCCCAAGTGATACAAAGTATAAGAAAAAATTGTGCAGATGCATTGTTGAGTTAATTTATCCACACACTTTCCCACACGCGCCTTTGTCCTCCATACTCCCACTATGGTATAGTGTCAGAAAGTAGTAAAAAAGTAATGCTGCTTTGCTTTATGTCCTGAAAATGTAGATTTTATCAGCTGGATAATTAATTTGAAACTTTCAAACATAAATTGTTAATGCCTGTTGCCATCTGTTTACGTTTGGTGAGCCCGTGCCTGCTGCAGACTCAAGTTACTGTACCTGGCTGACACGAGAGGAACCTCAGGCAGTTTTCTTTTGTCCTCCAGTGAAATTTGCTTACAACGACAGACAAAAGTCCCCTTCACCAAAGTGAAAAGTTAACAATAAGATCACATGACAAGAAGATGAAGAAAACTCAATGATGTCAAAGCCAACATGCAGAGCGTCACATAATAAGGTTGGTGAAGATTCCGTCATCCTGTCCCTCCTCAGCAGTGCTGACCCTGATCATGGCCCAGTGGTGTCAGAATTCACTGACTGGTGTAAGTCGTCCTTTTTAAATATAAATAAAGGTGTCCAAGACGAGGGAGATGACAACAGATTTTAGGACTAGTCCTGTGGTCATCTCTCCCCTGGTGATAAATGACCAGGCTGTTGAGGTCATGCAGCAGAACAAACATCAGCTCCCTCACTAAAAAAGCCCAAAAGAGGATGTACTTCCTGCAGCAGCTGAAGAAGTTAAACCTGCCAAAGCCCATGTTGGTGAACTTCTATACTGCCATCATAGAGTTCATCCTAACCTCCTCCATCACCGTATGGTAGGCTGCTGCTACAGCCAAGGACAGGGCCAGACTGCAGCACATCATTCACTCCGACGAGAAGGTGATCGGCTGCAACCTGCCTTCTCTCCAGGACGTGTACGTCTCCAGGACTCTGAGACGTGCAGGTAAGATTGTGGCTGACAGCTCCCACCCTGGACATGGACTCTTAGAGCCACTTCCCTCTGGCAGGAAGGCTAAGGGCCATCAGGACCAGAACCTCACGCCACAGTTTTTCCCCGACTTCTGATGGCCTCATCAACAAGGCCTGGGACCCTATCACTGAACTGCACTGATGTCCCTGCCTGTGACTGGGACACTTGGACACTCTAACTTCCCGTGGCAAATAACAGACAAATTTAATTTTGCACAATCCAATCTCTAGTGTTTATTTATAAACTATTGCAAAATCCTTGCCCTGGTGCTTATATTATTTTTCCTATTTGATTTTGTTTCCTAGTTTTATATTTTTTCCTATTTTTTTTTAATATTTATACTTGCTCATATACACCATGGCAAATTCCAGCAAATCCTTTTTTTGACACAGTCATACCTTCTTCGTAGAACTGGTTATCCAGGATGAACAAGGCCAGATAAGGTAGAGTCAACTGAATTTAGTATGTTGAACTTCCTTCAATGTAAACTTCTACAGGCCCCTGAGTTGATCTCAATAATTGCACATCTTATTCAAGGTACTGGCAACTTACAACATATTTACAAAAGATTTCTTACCACTGCAGGAGGAGGCCCTTCAAAAATGAGAAAGAAAGTTCCTGAGGCAGAAAACCAGAGCTGTGTAAAGAGAGGTGTTTTTTTGTTGTTCTGCTGAGGACAGGTATCAATGTGATAATTATCCCTGTGACTTCAACGACTGGTCTGTCAACCAGAGGCTTGTTTTCAAGCTGCACGGCATTTTTTTTATTTTAATAGCCATATGAGGAGGAGAGGTGTTGATCTGATGGAGCCACACCCACTTACACACCTGAGGAACTGGAAGAGGATGGGAGGAGGTGTTGATGATACCCAGCTTCTTCCTCTTACTGACGGATCGCAAACAACTTCTAGTGCATATCGATGGAGGGATGGGTGAAGTGTTTGAGTCCACACTTGTTTCGAGTCAAATTTGAATGCCAGGGCGTACGGATCTTTGGATGACACCACAGGAGCAGTGTGGAGCCTTTTTCAGCTTATTTTTCAGGGGTGTTTTTTACGTTTGAAGAATTGGTCACCATTTACTTAAATTGTATTGGATTTGGCTGCAACGCTGTTTACCCCTGAGACTCTTAAATTGTTTTACCCCGCTCCTTTATGTGAATCACCCCAATGAAGTCATGTGATTTCTGTCACATGATATCCATTTAGTAGCAATCCATGTAGTCCTGTTGAGTTGTAGATTTTGTTAGAACAGGAAATAAACAGACTGAAGCTTAGGTGTCCCACATTACCCACTGTCACAGTTTACCCAAACTCACCCTACTATTAACAAGCTTCATGTCACCAGTCACCAGCCACACCATCATGCCTGGAAATGATGCCTCTGCATTTTTTTATAATACATTTTTGAGGCAGAATAACTAAAGCCTCAAACAGGATGAACAAAGCAATCATTTTTCTATGTTACTACATTACATCTTAAGTAAAGGCTCAAAAACAGAAAGCAAAAATATTAAATAAGATGAATACATTAGTTAAGATAGAAGACTTAAATTCAAAGTCTATTAAAGCTACCAGCTATTAGGTTTCTGTTGAATGTGTACTCTACCATTTTTTTTCAGCACTGCATATATGTATATGTATATATAATATGTAGTGATGAAATTAAATAAATAATTGTGTTTGTTTTGATCTCATGAGTGAAGTCTATTAAAATGTATTTTATTTTATTTTAACACAAAAACTAATTTCCTCGTGTGTTTGAGAAAGTTAAATGCGTTCATTACTTTGCTCTCACAACCAATAAAAAGCCACACATAATAATTGTGTTGAACCTAAATAATAAGACATGACATTTTTTTTTAATTATTGTTCAACTTCAAATATATTACCAACAATAGAGGCACGTCATAATCAAAATGACACAACAATTAACAGCATTTGGGAGCAGTAGGAAAAAGCAAAGTGCAGAAGACAACACACACATCAAGTAAAATAAATACATTTACATATACTTAAGGAGAACCTTCATCTTCATCATTCACGATCATTTTTAATTTCATTCCATTTCATTGAAACTACAGCTACAACCACCTACACATTTAAATGGGAAACCATTTCAAAATGAAAGAAAAGAAGAAACAGTGTCTGTGTCGTGTGACATCATACATGCAGGTGTTTTGTTATAAATTACGAGACCGTTTGTCCCTCTGTTTTACAAAAGATGAATCAACAGGATCAATTCCACATAGATGGTTATTTTTTTATCAATGGTATTTTACTTTGAAAATAGTGTAGGGTCGTTAAAGTTTTCTTTCCGGGGTCGCCACCGGGACTTCCGTGTTGTTAGCCAGGTCCAGCAGTTGAAGACAACAAGGCCGAGCTCGATGTCGGTGTCAGTGTGGAGACAGAAAGGAAACGTGAGGCTCGTGGTGAACACTGGGCCCTGAAGTCCCTGCAGCCCAGGTTTCAGGTGTGTATCCGCTGCTACTGGGACCAGACTGAGCACACAAGCTAACACGATGCTACCTGTTGGTCAGTCTCCGTGTAGTTGAGCCACCGCTAACTTAGCTGCTGTTTACACCTACTGTTGAAACTAGTGGTTCTTTGTGGTTAACTTAACTGAATGCCATTTTGTTTTCCGTAACTAACAGACCCGGGAAACTTCGTTAACACTACGTGTCTGCTCTTTTTTAGCTTTAGCCAGATGTTGAATGTGTGTAGGTGTAAAGTAACTAAGCTAGCTGTGTGCTCTGTGCTAGCTGTGTGCTCCTCAAGTTTACCTGAATCTAATGAAATTAACTGTGTGTAATTCTAACATCATCATGACACGCGCTGTTGCTGATGTGATACAATAACACGAGCTGTGGTTGTCATCAGCAGAAACTAACCGCAGCTCTCCTGTTGTGTATCTTCATATACACAATGGATTATAATAGATTTGGGATGAGACACCTTCCTGTGTGTTGGATAGGACCGTAAACATCTAAAGTGACTTAATCTATTAGCACTGCACTGTGTTGTAGTTATAGTCTAGTCACCACCATACACAATAAAAATATGAATGTGCAACAACACAGAACTAAATGTTGAAGTCATTATCAGCTTCAAAAATGCATTATTAGTTGGACTTTTATAGTAAAGATCCATCCTTGCTTTAAAGCTTGATTTATATGGCGGCAGAGAGAGCTCAACCCACTGGCAATTAGGAAAACGCATGCAAATAGAAAAAAACGTGTGCTAATTAAGAAAACAACTTCATCAATGTGACGACACATGCGCTGCAAAAAAGTCACATCACATGCAAGTTAAGAAAAAACGACACCGAAAATGTTTCCAGGGGACCCAGAAAAGTGATGAACCTGGCTGTAGTTCAATGCTTCAAGTTCCATCACCACCGACGAGTGGCAGACTTCAATACCTTCACAAAGGATTGAACTACAGCCAGGTTCATCACTTTTTTGGGTCCCCTGGAAACATTTTTGGTGTCTTTTTTGCAATTTGCACGTGTTGTGTCTTTTTGCAGCACATGTGTGATCAAATAGATGAGGATGTTTTCTGACTTTGCTTGTGTTGTGACTTTTTGCAGGCTGTTTCTGTATTTGGATGTGTTTTTTCTATTTGCATGTGTTTTCTTAATTTGAGCTCTCTCTGCCACCGTATGATTATGACATATTGAACATAAAAAGGTACAGTATTGATAACATGTCTAGTCTATTGATAACAGTGGTTAATAGTTTATGACTCTGGTAACTTGGGACTGTTTGTATTGCTTAAACTAATCAGGGGTTCTTTTAACAGCTCCAGGAACACATTTTTATATTTTCAAGTGTTACACAATAATTACAAGCTAACAGTGTTTATTACATTTATATTGTAGAGGTCATGGTGAGCTCCAGCTTGATGTTTTGAAAAGCTATTTCAGACTCAGCCATTGCCTGAATTGTGCGTACTTAATGATTTTCTTCTTTTGTCTGTTAAGATTGGCAAATAACAGTTTAACACTGCACAGCAATGTATGTGGCCTTTTGGAAATAGCTGTAGTCCTGCAATAACTGTCCCATTTCAGTGTTTGATTAAACCATTGTCATAAAATTCAAAACCCATGAATGAAAGGTACTAATGGATTTCACAATGTCATTTTTATCATTTCAGATTTTGAATTCGCACACACAGGTCACACTGGATGGGTTGGCTGGTAACATTTTAGGCCAGCTGTTAACGTCCTTTGCGCCTGTAGGGGTAGCACAATGGCCAGTCACTTCCGTAGCTACATCTGGGACCCAGTTCTCATCGTGGGCCAGATTGTGTTGATGCAGTGCATCTACTACAGCTTCTTGGGCCTGTGGATGGCCGGAGTGGACAGTCTGGTGCCAACTAGTCGATCACTGGACCAGATCTTCAGCTATGAAGTGAGTTACTGTGTAAGATGTTCTATCTGTGGAACCTGTTGTTTTGTGTCACATTTGTTCGCTTCTGAAACTGGACTTAAATGTTTGCTCTGTTGTGACAGGCGCTTGGCTTTGCAACAATGCAAGGAAGGCTTTCAATGATGGCGTTCATCTTAAACTCTCTCACCTGGTGAGTAATTTCTACAGTTTTTTCACAATGTATCTATAGAGTGTGTTGTGGTTCAAGGATCTTGTAATACAAACACTATAAATGGTACAAAGGATTTATTCACACTGAAATAAACACTGTTAGTCATTTACCTTAAAAGGGTAAAAAATTGTTTCTGTTGATTTGTTGTGTGGAAAGACTTGAACGTTTTCATTTTGAGGTTCAACACAAGAATCTTACCAGAAACATAAACAAACATGACTGACAACACAACCTTTCGGTCTCCTTGTTCCTGCAGCGCCCTTGGTCTGTGGTTCTTCATACGTCGAGGGAAACAGTGTCTGGACTTCACGGTCACCGTGCATTTCTTCCACATGATCGGCTGCTGGATCTATAACGCTCATCTTCCAGCTGCCCTGTCCTGGTGGCTCGTCAATGTGGCCTGCATGGCCTTGATGGCTGTAATTGGAGAGTACTTGTGCATGCGAACTGAGCTCAGGGCCATTCCAGTCAATAGTGGACCCAAGTCTAACCTGTGAATTTTTGTCGACACCATGCTGAAAATGTGTGGATGGCCAACCCTCAACGGACTCGCTCAATGGACGTTCTTCCACTTTTGGTAAAAGAAATGGAACGTGACCCTGCATCTGTTAGATTGTCATGCATTTCCTCTTAAACGGATACATTGGATGAACTGATCTAGTTATTCTCTGTCCTTTAAATGTTGGACAGTGTTAACTCTAACATATTAAGATACATAATACTATGCCTGAAAGAAGACGTCACTTTCTGTGAAACTAACGACTGTTAGAATTTTTTTCTTTGACAACTGGTAACTTTTCCTCTCAAATCTAAGAACATTAGCACGATCATTCCTTTTCCTAATTTTAAAACATTTTAAGATTAAAAGTATTTTTTCTTTTTCAAATGCATTGAAAAGAACAATCTGAGATCAAACAGGGGCGTGAAACAGCTGTCCAAACCAGACATTGTTCCTCTTTCCTCTGTTGTGTTGCTGGGGCAGCCAACAGACATCATGACCATCCTGTCACAGGGTATTTTGTTTGTTACATCTCACAGCAATTTAGAGATGTAAGTGTGCAAAGTTATCACTTATATCTTTTTTGTCTTATACAGTTGCTGGATGTAAAAAAGCCAGATGTTGGATAAAAAGTTCAATGTTCAAACTGAAGTTTTTAAAATTCAGTAATCGCAGTCAACATTGTGTGTAGGAGAGTTTTCTCCTTTAATATGTCACCAGTAAAATCAGGCTTCTTTTTACCTATCTGGATAAACTTTGTACATTCTGTTTATTCTAGACTTTCAGTACAGTATCTTGCACAGCTAGTCTTGTTTGCTTCCCTCTCTTCATGTCATGGTGTATTATGCAGACGAGGTGGCCACTTTGGGGACAGTTTGTCAGCCACCAGCCGTGTTTCCAAACATACAGTCACTGTTTGTGGGGATGTGACATGAAAACTCCTGAAATGTGCAGCACTGATGATTTCTGGAGCAACATCAGCTTTATCTCTAGCATCAGCTTTTAAGACTCTAAATTACCTTCTTAGTGCGGAATATGTGGTCTCTTGGTTTAGAATCAGGTTTTCAAAGTGGAGTATAAATTCAATATTATGGTAATGGTACAGTTGACATTTTGGTAAATTTGCTATCTTGTTTGTTTTAGGTCAATGCAGTTATCTGGAAGCAGGTAGACAAGCTGAGCATGTTTTAAAACACCAGCCCCTCCTAAGCTCACTGTAACATATTATTACCTCTGACTCTATAATCTTTGCATTGTTTGTTTATTCTTATGATTGGCAGCAGTACTACTAAACAAATCTCCATTTAGTTTGTGCAGGGGTCGGGCATGAATCATTGAAGAACGCTTTACATTTTGAAGTGGATCCGGATAAACGGGCTGATCCAGGAATGTTTTTCAAATGATTTAACATGGCAAGATAGAGCGTTAGCTTTGGCACAGGTATGCATTGTCCGGGCACCCTTCTAGTTTCTAATAGTTTTAATCTGATCAAAAACTCACAGTCATGGCACTACTTTATTTTAGATGTTATCGTACAACTAAAGTAGATGAGACAACATGTTAATCAATGAGTTTTAATAGCTGCTGGTAGTTGGATTTTGTTACCTCTGCACAGAGCAAAGAAATCCTTTCCTTCCTGTTTTTCTTCTAGGCTATAATTGTTATGTACAGACATGAGAGTTATATCTATCTGAAGGCAACTGTAAGCAAGGAAGCAAACAAGCACATACTCAAAACTATTCCTTTAAGATTTGTTCAAACTCACGACTGCTCTTTCTAAGCCAGTGTCGGTATTTGATTATTTGTAGCCATGGCTGTGCAACTATTCCCAATGCCACCATTTTATTATTTTTTAGCATAACTTAAGTTTTTATTATGTATTTAAACACACAAAACTTATGAACTGGACCTATTCATGTAATTATATTCCCTGGCTTGTTACTAGGCAGAAGCATCATAGTTAAATTGTAAATATTTTCCTCTGACAATTTGAATTGTGTTTGCAGCAGCATTAAGACTTTTTTTCTTGCACACTTGCACAATGCAAGTACCTCTGTGGATATGCTGTTTAATAAAACCCTGCCGGTTTGGATTGATTGAAGAGAACGGTGAATATGTCAGTCAGGAATCTGCAGGAGAAAAATAATTATTGGCCATTATGCTTCAGACATCAAAGATAGATCTTCTAATGAGGGTCACACCATGAGCGTGTCTGTGCTCCTCCTCAGGTTTTCCACCTCGGGCTCTGACCTCTCGTTTCCTCCCACCACCGCCACCGTAGGAAGTGTCCAGGTGGAAAGGAGCAGATGGGAGAGCGCTAACGAGTGAAAAACTGCTGTCCGATCCTCATTAGCAACACTTTGCTTCAGGGACGACTAAAAACAGAAGCTCAGTTGTACATGAGTTGTAGAGCCGAGGACTTACTGCATCGATTAAATACGCCACTGCTTTACCACCTTGTGTCTGTCCATCTTTACCATCCAATAGTTTTGCTCAAGAGAAGATCACACACGTATTATTTTAAACATGGTGCTTTATTATTACAAACATTACTTTGCCATATATTGCTTTATACAGTTTGTAAATGGTGTGCTTTTCTATCAGTCAACTGAAAAACATCACATGGGTACTGACTTGATTTTACATTCAAACGTTCTCTCCATGTTTAAACGGACATCAGGGATAATTGTTGTGTAATGCTCATGACAACACAGTCATTTTCATGCTTTCTTAAACAGCATACAAAGATATTAAAGAGTCCTCTTTAAAGAAGTGACCGTACATATTGCTCATGCTCGGAGGACACCACAACTGGTTTTGTATTCTCACCACCGGATACACAATGGATGATAATAATGCTACCACTTGTGAAACATGAAATAAAAAAAAACGACTAGAACAAACATGCTAATGTGATGGGTGCGGGGGTGGGTGGCTGATGAATGTGCATATGAAAGAATGCAGATACACTGAGGAGCTAGCGTAACTTCATGCACAGATCAATACCACTGTACGCCGTGTCCGAGGAAGGAACTGCCACAAAAACTCATGCATTTGTGATAAAAATTGGTGACGAATAATATTCAGGATCACGGAAATGATCTATATTTTGATTATGCCTAGGACAATTAAAATAAATGTGCAAGTGGTGACAGTTTTGAAGAAACAAAGATGAATGCTATTGCTTATCAATTTTTAATTTGCTCTAAATCTCAGTGACTACTGCCGCATGAGAAGATGAGTCACACATTTCCTAAATACTAACTTCATATGGACCATTACAGCTATTTGTGCTATCAGTGTTTATTTGAGACATCAGTCTAATCAGTGGTGGATGATGCCAGTTATATTGCTACTAACCTCAGCACCTATTATCCTTTTCCCTTTCTATGAGACCTCCACACTTTTCTTTCTCTTTGCTGATTTTGCAGTTTGAGGATTTGTAGTAATATCAAGCCCAAGTTTCACCAAATTAAAAGCATGAAACGGATAAATGAAGCAGTATTGAATCTGCATTTTATGAGAATACAATTCATAGATAAATGATTAATCAAAATACCACTAATGCAAAACCAATTGTATGGTTTTTAAAAACATTCTATTATGGCAGCTGCTATTTTGCTATTGCATATAATTTGACTTCATTAGAAGTTAATTATAGGTGCATAAATTTAAGTAAACACGGTGCATGAATATTAAAATATGATAATTTGGGAAGTTTTAATCATAATTTTGCTGAATTATACAGAATCTTGTTTGAAAATCTAATCTCTGTGATAGACAACACAGGGTTGGATTCTATCTGCATACTGTTTACCATACTGTGTTTTTGCAGTAGTCTGAGGTAAAGATCTGCTTATATTGTGTTTAACACAGGTGAGAAGTTTCCAACAAGATGTAACAGACATCTGAAACAACAAAAAACACTGAACATTCACGCTCCATATTTTCCTTTTGTCACAGAAATCAACAGGTCAGGAGTTTGATGATCGATCGTAAGAGTGTGTGTCGTCTGGTGTCAGACGTGGGTTTTTGGTGTCTTTATAGCAGCCGTGCCACATCAGCCACAGTGGGCTGACATGTCGATGGAGAGAAGGGGTCAAAGGTTTCAAACAAGGGGCTTGATTGTCACTTACATACATGTGCACTACAACTGGAAACACGTTAAAGGGACATTTCATGTGTTATGTATTTGAACATTGCAGTTGCTAGCTTTGCCGTCATTCTCTCACAATGATGTGTGATTTGGTTTTCACACCAACAACAAATTAATACAGTTTTGTGATTTTGTGACTGAGAGCTGAGATTTGCAGAGACATTGCTGTTGTTTTTTGGGTGGAGTGTCCCTTTAAATGTTTTCCTGTAGTGTGTTAGCTAATAACATCATTATGGACTGGCTGTCTTCTCTGTTTAACACTATAGTGAGACTAAAGCAATGTATTTTATTTGCTTTTTTGCAGAGAATTAGATGGGACAGTGGCTAAATCTCTCATACTAAAACTGTTAGTCAGCTTCCTCCTCAGATCACAATGTCTGCCTACAAAAGCCTTTAACACTTACTAATTAACATTTTATTTCTCATTTTATCTCATATGATAATGAAAACTAGTGCTCAACAAATACTTCTTTAGAAACGACCTCAGTGTTAAAGCAACACTATGTAACTTTTACTGAGCAACAGCGCCCTCTACAGCCACATGTGGTTATTCATTCTGTTGTGCTCCATGTCCGAGTGAGTTAAATGGTTTTTGTATAGACAAAAAATCTAAGCCTATGAGGAGCTCTGATTGTGTCGTGCCACTCACTGAACTGAAACACAACTGAACAGTGGACGTTACCCATGATCCCAGGCCTCCTGAAACAGAGGAGCTGCTAAACTCTGTTTAGATTCTTCATATTTTTAAAGTTTCCTCGCTGAATATTTGAGATAAACAGTTCCACACTGATCTTAATCATACCTGATCACCAAAGTTACATAGAGCAAGTACACACGTTCAGGTTGAGGAGCAGCAATGAAAGCGACACCATTCTCTCTATTCCAAGTCAGTGTATCCATCAAACTAATTTTGATGCCGCTAAAACTTTTCATTACTTTATAATCTTCACAAATATACTGTTGCATTTCTGTTTTGCTTTAGCTGATACAGGTATCCACATTATTTTGTCCCACCTATTGTGTAGTGTTGACCGAGAGACAGAGGTGTCAGACTCTGGTCTTCATTGAATGTGAAATCCCTACAGTACTTGGAATTTTGCTTTAGTGTGCCTGGACTGATAAATTGGCAGAAAGGTAATTTTCTCCACCACTGCACCAGCGTCTGGACGTAAGTAGAGATCAAGCTGAAGTATTTGAGAGGATTTCAAACATTATTCATCACAGCAAGTATTGATTGGCTTGCCACAGGCGTCCGTGGCTCTGTGTCAAAATAATCCTTGTTAAAACATTTGTCTCTCTTAAATCCTTGGCTTTAAGTTTGAACTCAGGAGGACTGAACCCAGGGGGAATGTGAGGCCCTCCTTCCCTCTCCCCTCTCCTCACACTCACCCTCACCCCGACCCCATCTATACAGTGGGCCAGCTGGACCCAGTCACGATCAGCACCAGTGGCAGAGTAAGTGCCACGAGATTTGGACATATGCCGGGAGCAGAGCTGGGGCTACACAGGTCGAACAGACTTCCCTGGAAGCGCATCTTCCTGGAGTCCTGCCTCAGCGTCTCCCAGATGGAGCTGACTTCCTCCTGACAGTCGGACAGCGCTGTGAGGGCACATGTGTGGAAAGCTTCCCAGTGGCTGTGGCAAACAAAGGATCATCACACCAACGCTGCATCTGCCAGTTTTACTCACAGATCATCCTGCATGGCTATACAAGCATCCAGACATGCTCTGGCTGTCGTGGATTCATTTGCTTGCCAATAATCTATTGATGGTCTCGGATGGTTACAGTGGCTTCGAGCAAGTCAAGCTGAGCTTTAATTGCCATGGCAACTGCATCCGAGTGAAACAATATCACACATGATATTGCAAGTGGGCAGTTTTCTACAGAGGGCTTATGTGTAAATCTTTATCTTCAATATTCGGTGCTGGGGCTGTAGACAACGCGCAGAAACAATGACAAAATATGTCCCTGGAATTTCATTACAGCTGCAGCGAAGTCATAAATTATTTAGCACAACAGCTCAGTGTCTCAGCACCATTCATTTCTCTATTCTGCCTCTGAGGTTATGGCATCTCCTCCAGGATTTTGTCAGAAGATGCACATCTGTCTCTCTCTATATTATTCTACAAAATGTTGTGCTATTTCATACAAACTGAACTGACAGACAACCGTATGCACAGTGATTCAGATCAGTGCTTGTGTCTGTTTTTATTCCAGCCCATCATGACAGTTCTCGCCCTCTTTGAAAGTGGATTAATCAGAAAGGTTTGGCTCGAATCAAAACCTTCAGGATCTATTTGATGTTCATTACAGAGATGTGCATGAATGGAAGCCGCATGCTGTTCACACACTGATAGAGTTATTCTCACCTGCACACGGCCGCCACTCCAGTCTCACTGGTCACGTTCTCCTGATAGTTGTCCATGCTCTCTCCCAGCTCCAGGACACAGAAGGAAAAGTCCCTGTAAACCTTTTCGCACCTGACGTCTGGTGAGTCTCCTGACACCGAGACGGACAGGAACACTGCAAAACAGACACAGGTGACAAGTGAACAGATTTTATAAACCTGTGAAACTATGGTTTTTAATGGAGAAGTTTGAAAAATGAATCAGTGGCACTTTGTTGCTGACAAATGCACAAAGTTGCCAGAAGTCTTTGCTTTGACTCCTCACAGGCCATTTGGTATTTTTCCTCAATGCTGTATTTTCAATCTCTTCCTTCTCACTGCCTCACTGGTCATGATCATGCAACTTTTATACCATTCAATACATTTTCCGAATATTTCATCATATTTTACAGTTTTGTGTTTCTGTGAAACAGATTGAGTCACAGATCGTGATCACTGCACCTCACACATTTCCTCCACATGGAGTTCAATGCTTTGTTTAGAGCTATTTCTGATTCAAATGCTAAAACACAGAGTTTCCACAAGAACAATACAAGATGAGCACGATTAAATCACCAAACATTAGTAAAAGTGACATTTAGGGAGGAATCAGTTTATGAGTTATTATTTTTTAATGTTGTATAAAAGCTTGCACACCAACACCCAGGTGGGACCACCCATGCCGTTATCTATGGTGGATGGGGCTGTTCTACCAGCAGCTGGCCACCACGGTGCAGATCTTATCACCGTCGTGCAAAAAACAGATGGAGATGCATGAAGACTACAGTGACATTTCAGATGCAGGGAGATGAAGCGATGTCAGGCGGTTTTCTCTTACGGACCATCAGGAAATATCTTACCCAGAGCAAACGCGAGAATCCCCCGGATCTTCGTCGACATGTAAAATCCCATATCATCCCATGTCAAGGCGAGCGGCAATAGAGGAAGGAGAAGCTGCGTTGAGGGATGATCATCTGCCCATTCTTTCTGTGTGTGTCAGTGATGGAGCGCTGATAAAAAACACTTGGTGTGTGTGTGTGTGTGTGTGTGTGTGTGTGTGTGTGTGTGTGTGTGTGTGTGTGTGTGTGCGCAGTCTCCCCCTGCTCCGGCCGACTGGTGCTGACGTTACCTGCCCCCCGGCGGGCGCTGAGCTCATCCTCTCCCCCCTCAGCACCGGACAGCTCCCGCACCTCCCCCGAGCAGCAGCAGCCTGCACCGCACAACCCCGCAACACTCCCACCGCACCGCCGGTACCCACACGGTGCTCGCCTCCATCAGTCACGTCATCATATAGCATTTATGCTCGTGTTATAGATTTTCACCTCCCTTTGTGGGATCTCCATTTTATTCCACTAAGCTGCTGCCAAGATCTAATATCAGGATTCCGCTCTCAGGACTTAAAGACATGTTTTAAATCTTTAATTGCATCTGAAATATGTTTTAATGGTTAAAAACTAATTTAAAGTAATGCTGCTCCCTCATAAAAAAACATCAGAATATATTAATATGTAAACCTTTCCCAAAATACACGTGTACAAGTATGTGCGGCTGAAAAGATAGATAGATAGATAGATAGATAGATAGATACCTTATTAATCCTGAAGGAAATTTAGGTTACATGTTTGGAATCAATTATTTGGACTATGGCAATTGAACAATATCTCTTATCATTATTATTTTAAATTATTTCATTAATTACATTACTATTATTCTACAGAGCACATACGAGAATTAGTAATTAATGAACCCAAAAAGATAAAGCTTCACTAAAGGGTTTGAAATATCTCTGTGACTCAGGGCATTTCCATCCTAATTTCCTCACGTGACGCCATGCACAGCTGTCATTTTACTGAAACTGTGCAGATGATAGTAACATTACTGCATGACGCACAACCCGTGACAGAATGCAGACTACAGCAGTATGAGAGCAACAAACAGGAATAAAAATTAAAAAAAGAACTTTGTTCACCCCTTTATTGTTTCATCACAAATACTGGAATACAATCTGAAAGACTGCATCTGGTAAAGATGCTCCGCTGAGCCTCTGACAACAGGCTGGTGATGAAAAGAAGCTGCAGATACCGGCAGAGAACACTGTTTTAATGCTTGTTGTTCTTGCAGCTGCCATTGTTCCCACATAAAACAAACATCACATCAAACCTAAAGGGCCCAGACCTCAGGCCGTGTGACTAGATGTTAACAGCAGAGGGGGAATAGTGGGTAGTCGTAATCAACTGCATCTTTTATCACAATCACTGCAGGTAAGGCACAATGGTGGTTTAAAGATATGTGGATGCTTTCAGGTCATAACATATTTTATCCTCATTTTGACAAGTCTTTGAATAATGACATTAATATTTAATTATTATCATGTCACAGCATCCACATGGATGTATTCTATTCAGCTTTGTTTTGGGCTCAAGCTGTACCAAATCCCTTTTGTTTTTCCATGATTTTTAATGACCACATGGTTTACCCTTATACACACACACATACAAAAATGAACTGTAGTTCAGTCCTGGTAGTGTCTAAATACTTTGAGCAGAGCTGTAGCATCCAGGACACTGCTTGTGACACCAACAGAAACATCAGACTGAGAGACTGAAATCCACAGAAACATCTTGAACAAACTGGTCAGGCTCCAGAAATGCTGATCCATTGTGAATGGGAATCAGGTTACTGTGGTGAGGAGATGAAGTGAAAGCCTGATGGACCCTATGATGACGGATGGAAACATGGACAGTTTTATTGATCAGTTCCCGCGGCCCTCTTGGTTCGTTTCCTTGGAGATGTTTTCGGGGAAGCCTTGTCTGCAAGACAGGAAGTGAGGATCAGCTTTTTGTTTGTAACAGTAATATGAGCCTATTGTTATTATTTGTGACATTTGGGGACTAATATGAACATACTCATGACATTAAGAGTCTCCTGAGGAATCCAGCTGATGTCCACATCACTCATCCCACCAGTGCCCTTCTCTATTTTCACAGGGAGTCTCTTTTTCTGCAAAACACAGGATCAAAGACAACATCTTATCTCCACCCATTAGCCTGCTTCAATCTCAATGTTTCTCTGTTTAAAGGAATGGTATGTAGGGTGGATGAGTTAATGTCCATGTATAGAACAAACACACATATCTTAACATATGAAATTCAACAGTTTATTGAAACTGACACATACCGTCCTCGTCTCCAGGACTTGGTATATTCCAAAGAGCATCAGGCCGACCAGGCCAGCCAGGAAAATGTACAGGAACATTCTGCAAAAACAAGAAGATGATCTCTGGAATAAATCAATGTGTTTGTCTGCATTTGTTTGTTTGTTTGTCAGCATGATTATCCCAAAACTACAAAATGTGGTTTCATAAGGGGACTGTTGGGCTGTTCTGGAGGTATGTACTGTCTGAGTGTCATTCTAATGTTATAATATATTTTTTTCTTTTACAGCTTATTTCAGAACACAAAGTAGACAAGCACAGTTTTAATGACTTCAGGAGGATGGTATGAAAACAGTTCTATGACTTCCCATCAACCTTCTGCAGTTTGCTTCCTAAATAATGGATGCAAATTTAGTCAGAGCACTGTTCAACCAAATGGCTGCCTTCAGTAGCAACTTCAAAACCATCTCTTGGCAAACTTTATGCATGAAATCTAACGTAGAACAATTGGCCCCAGATTTGATATTTTAGGATGGAAAACAGTTTTTTTTCCCGTCCTTGGCGAATTTGCTGGCGACAGTTCCTGCATCTTGCACCAGCAGCACAATTCGGACAACTTATCTCTTCGTGCCAATTTCACACCTCCTTTTACAGGGCCTTGCATGTGCTGCAATGTTCTGGGGGAGCTGGTATTAGGGAGCCTTAAAGAGCTGCATGTGGCCTCATGAGACACTGCAAATAAGTAAAAGAACTGGGCAAAAATAATTAGCTTTACACATTATCTACATATAATTAGCTCTTCTCTCCATTTTGGCAATGAAAGAATAAAAAAGGACAAGCTGCATCATCGACCTTTTCATTAACAAGAATGCACATGATAGGATATAACTCGGCCTTACGTTTCTCCATCCAGTCCCTCCTCTCTCTCAGTGATGGTGACAGTCTGGTTATAAATGGCAGTCTGGAACACGTTACCCTGAAGAAAAATAACTAGTGAGAAAATACCTTCAACTTTCAGGAACCTTCTTGAAACACAAAATGGCATATAGACAATGGCATAGATTCAGCATTCATCACCTCATTCATTATTACTAAAAAAACAACAGTCAATTCTCAGCAGGGAGAAAATAAAGAGAGTAAAGAGCAAGGCAATCCCAGTTTTATAAAACATGAAGATACCGAAAAATAAAATTCTGATTATGGCATCTTCAAGTTTTGATTTTCAGTAAAAATTTGTTCTGGCCAACCACCAACAAACCTTTTTTAATGCAGAATAAAGATTTTTTCAGATTTATTTTTACCTCATTGTCAAGAAAGTTGAGGAGGATAACAAGACCGAATGGACGACCGGCCATGGGCTGAGCTGGGATGAACGAGTACTCAAAGGAGGCCTGAGTCTGGGGCTGCACGGCTGTGTTCAGGGGCAAAGCTGTGAACTGAACACACACACACACACACACACACACACACACACACACACACACACACACACACACACACACACACACACACACACACACACACACACACACACACACACACACACACACACACACACACACACACACACACACACACACACACGTCATTAAAAACTGAGCTTTAATGTGGTAAATGTTAATGTAATACTTGTCAGTATTGTATTCATTGTGTTCAGTGGCAGGGCGGACAACAAGTAAACAGATGCTAACTTATACATGAGCTAAGATATAAATGTTATGGATTTTATTTTGCCTTAATGATATAGTTCAGAGGAATAACACCTAAACATCCTAAACACACATTCTTCCCCTTTTACAATGTCAGAGTTCTATTTAACCAACTCATTAATGCATTTTTAAATAATTTTTCTATACACCCAAGTCCTAAAGAAGTGAAAAGGTGCAGGTGTTTGCTGGTGGTTTTATCTGAGATCAAACTTACATTCTGAATGTAGAACTGGAAGTCCTGGGGATAACGGAAAGAGGCCTCCAATGACTGGACCGCGAAATCCTGACTCCCCTTGTTGGTGAAACCCACCAGGAACCTCACGATCTCATTGGCAAAGAACTCTAAATGAGTAGATGCATATGATTAAATATCAAATACAGTTAAAACATCAGTTATAAGGTGTAGCAACGAAGCAGTTGAGGTTCTGATTTTAAACACAGTGAAACCCCAAGAAGTGAGACCTGGACCAACCTTCTCCTGTCGTGAAGAGAATGGTCGTGTCGGCATCAGGGTGAGAAGTTAACAGTTTATCTGTGCCTTCATCAGACTCCTCTTCCTCAGCCTCCTGAGGATGAACACGACATTGTAACGTAACCACCTAATGTAAAAAATGTGTTTTGTCACACTGCTGCATGATCAGTGATATACACACCGTTGCTTGTATCTGATCTTCCTCAACGAGAACCTCTTCATCATCCTCCTCCTCCTCATCTACGGCAGCATCTGCATCCTCGGTGGTGTCCTCAGCAGAGTCTGGCTCTGCGGAGACCTGGCCTGCGTGGATCAGAGGACATGACGGCATGAGTGATGGTCGTACGGTGAAATAATATTGATATTAAGAAAGGACTGGGCAATAAAACTATATCAACAATTATACAAATTTTATCAATAGCAACATAACAAAAGGTTCAATAAACATAGATATGATTCTTATGCATTGTGTAACCACAGTGAGGAGGTATAACACATAATTGATCTAACTCAAGTGTTTGTCACTCTCTGCTCATAAAGACGAGTTTAAAACCACAACCTTTACTCAGGAGCAAAAATCTGATGTTAAATATAAAATAGATATAATTTGAGATTTATCCAGATGATTATTGATAACGACTAATGTGAAGATTTTCGTCTTGATATTATTTTTTGTGCCACATCGCCCAGCCCTATATTGTGATGAGTGGAAATATCACTTAGGACAGTGGTTATTATCATATCATGACTTTAATGAATTGATTCATTAATAGCATCATTTCCCTGGTAGTTCTTGTTGGACCTCGACACGTGAGTGAAAATGGACACCAAATATGATCAACATAGCCACATTATGAATGATCTTCTCTCTCAAAACTTTGTATGTAAATATTTTGTTCAAACTTCAATAGCCAGGCCACCAAAATACCATATTCTATCAACGGTATTAAACACAATTAAAATGTATGTTAGATATCTTTGTTTGTTGATAGAGTTGGACCATCACACACCAGTCCAATATAAACATTCAGCTATTGTCCAAATAGCCAGGTTATTTGAATTTAGCTGTTTGTAATAATCTGGATCACTTGTTTATCAAACTACTCTGAGCAGAACAATAACCATTCCTCATGCTAATGTGTGGCAGCGGGAAGGAAGACATACGAGCATATCTATGGTGACGTGTCCCAGTGAGAGGCAGCAGCTCACTGTTTCTGCATCACACACACGCGCGCGCGCGCACACACACACAGTTTGAAGAAAGAAACTCATCTCTACAGATCATGAAGTTAAACTTATATTCTAACTGCAGCAGCTCGATCACTTTCATTCCCCTTCGAAACAAAAAGCGACGCGCTCCGACTCTTCTCCTCCACCGTGCGCGATGTGGATAAAATCACATCCAGGCTAGCGACGCCGTGAAGCTGCGTGCGCGCTGCGGTGAGACTGTGCCACGTCAATACGTCCACACAGAACTAAACTGCTGAACTGTTCGCAAAGAGACGCGACGGGACCGAACTCGCGCTCCACACACGTCCAGACGCGACCTACCGATGGAGATGAGTCCACAGGGGAAGGCCAGGAGGAGAAGCAGCAGCAGCTTGGATCCCAGTTTGAACATCTTGTTGGACTTCCAGCTGGAGTTAGTAACACATCAGCGTTCAGCGGAGCAGAGGACTCGGGCCGGGCAGAGGGAGGGACTAGAGGAGAGGGGGCCGGGCCCGAGCCGCCTGCTGGGAGGTTCCGCCTGCAGCACATCTGGGAGGTCCCACTCACTTAAAGAGATAGTTCACATCTTACTCATACCAGGAGTGGGTGAAGTCCACAAAACTCAAAGGAGTTTCAGGGGTAAACAGGGGTACAGGCAAATCCAACACAATTGAAGTAAATGGCGACCACATTTTGATAAATGACAATATAAGTATTAATTAAAAGTAAAACTGCTTTCTGTGCTCATATTCCTTAACATTGATAAATGTTAGTGGAGGTTAACACCGTTGCAGGCTCATTACCTGTTGCCTTGGAGGTTTGTATCAATCTAACAAAAGTTTGTGGTTTTCTGCAAATGCACACATCCTGTTGTGTGTCAACAGTATCTAGAAAAACCGTCTCCTCCCCTGAAAAGCACCACAATGTGCCAACACACAACATATGCTATATAGACTTGTTCTCTATAGGCACAGTGCAGAAAGAGGCAGATACGGGGAGAAGCAGAGAGAACGGTCCTTGCTTAAAACATATTTGTTCGATGGAAGTGTTTTGCAATGCCTCACAACCGAATGGTAAGTTTTGAACGAAGACTCAACGCTGTGAAATTAAAAATTTTGAGGTAAGAATGGATATGAGATGTAAAGGGTAAGTATCACATTTGCATTTTACATGTCAATGACAAGGAATCAGGATTATGCTATTATTTGGCAGGAGGGAGTAATTTAGCAATTTTACATAAAATACAATACTACAAAACCTGCAATTGCAACATTCAGGAACGGGTTCTTGACACAAAATTTACATTTAAATAATACAGTTGAAAAAAGTACACTCATTTGTAGAAATGAAAGTGCAAGTTAGTCACACTAAGTATCCCAGTTGGCAAAATAAAACATTTAGCTGGTTAGTATAGGATGTTGTGCATTTAGATAATTTGAGGTCAGGAGAAGATCAATACCAGGAGATGATCCAACATTGAAGTATGAGATTGTGTGAGGAATCTATTGAATTTTATTTTCATCGAGTAAGATGAAAATAAAATTCAATTGATTCACTTGAATCACTTGAATCACTTCAATTGAATCACTACCTAAATTATCTGAGGCTTTTACACAGTATTATCAAGACTTTACAATATTAAAGAGAGCGACAGTTTGCACCAAGATCAAGCACTTGGCAACGAATTCACATAAGAAAGGTATGCTGAAAGGAGAACGTAAATGGGCATTCATTACTCTGTTTATGTTTAGTTACCAATCATTTGTCCATTTACTTTCCCATTTTTGCCAGCTCTTCATCTGCCAAAAGAGCACATTGGACCTCTGACAAATTTCAAACTCAAACCACACAGAGTGGCGTGTGTCTCCAGTTAAACCAACATTGTCATCCATTATACAACCATCTTGAAAGCACCACTAATACACGTTTTTGAATTGACAGTTGGTAAAACAGCTGTGTGATGCACAAAGCGTGTGGCCACAATCCGCATTATGAAAATGTTGAGTTAGCTAAAACAGTATATTCTTGGCTGGACAGCTAAAAATGTTGACAATGGCTGACAATTCTCTCGATTCATTAAACATCCCCTTTCACAGTCATGTTATTTTTCACCTCCTCATTTGTCACATTAGTTTTGTAAAATATTGGTTATAGTTATTGGTTATAAAAGATGTTTGAACCAAGCTAAAAGAAACCAAACTGTGGGATTTATTTGTCAGAAATCCCCATAAGTGCACAGTGAACTTATAAAATAAGGCAGAAATTAAGTTTGTGTGTATGACCTCTTTTATTTATTCCACATTTGTTGGGGTTCAATTAAATATAACTTAGTTTGTCTGTATAGGCCGGGGTGACAACTTCATAATTACTCAACACCATGACTCTTAATGTGATGTCATGGAAACAATGTGATGTAATGATTTATTTAATAAAATCATGCAGGGAATGTGTTTCACATCATAATGAAGTGACAGACCACCACAATGACAATAAATAATATATCAATTCAGATATCAATACAATGTGTTGTGTTTGCATTGTAAATTTGTTTACCTGTGTTTTTATCTGAAAAGACAATCACAGATAGGGTTTGCAGAACGTCAACTATTCTATATATTTACATGCTACTTAAACTACAATAATATAATCATTTAAGCATGTTTGACCTCATTAACCCAACTGGACCTTTTCAAGGGTCAAATATTACAACAGACACGTCCGTACAACTTTAAACTCTAACTTTAAACTAAATTAAAGAATTTTAAGATACCAAAGAAACCATGTCAAGCTGATAGTGAAAATGTCTATGTCGCACAAGAATGGTGTATTGGCTGAATATTTGATTTTACTCAGGTATGCTATAGATTCTGTGAAACATCAATCTACCACAGTGTGCTCGACTGAAACAAGGTTTTGCAAATGTGTTGCAGGGTAGCAAATGCATCCAGCATGCTTTGCTGAGAATGTATTCTTGCACCAAAAACCGTGTGTGCTCTGCAATCCTACAGTTCAAATATTCATGCATTTGGGCGCCTGAGGAAAACCACATCTTCTGCTGTTGATGCTTGAGCAGATCCACTCAAGAAAGTGTCAATGTTTTGCTTAAGGGAACTGCTGCTAGGCTTTTTCTCATGATTTACTCTGGTGTCTTGTTTTCCCAGCAGGGATGGAAACCGTTTGGATGTTTACACTGCAACTGTTATGTGTAATAGTTCTTTTTAACAAATCTTATTCAAGGCTTAAAAAAAAAAGATAATTTAACAATAGAAATGTTAACTGCTAGTGTACAGAACTGGGAAATTATTTATACGATGCTCAAGGGCACTTTTATCTGATCCTTTGAGTTTTACAAACAAACACCCAGTTGAATCAATCCTGGCCTCCTTTTCACAACTGGATGGAGGAGCTTTGGTCTCTAGTTAACATATTCCAGCCCTGGGCCAAATGCAGCTTCACATTTACAAAATCTCCTTCTGATTAGACTGAGTTTGTCACATTGACTGCACTGACAGCTGATAAATGGTTGTGTTACATACAAACA
Organism: Hippoglossus stenolepis; assembly: GCF_022539355.2. Taxonomy (NCBI): domain Eukaryota; kingdom Metazoa; phylum Chordata; class Actinopteri; order Pleuronectiformes; family Pleuronectidae; genus Hippoglossus; species Hippoglossus stenolepis. Next base: position 17,944,474 of record NC_061485.1, read on the forward strand.
CAAAAATGTGATTTTCTTAATATGGAAGCCATTCATTGCCAAATATGTGACCTGCACAACACTCACATCTGGAGGGGATATTTAAAAATGTCAAAGGGTCCATAATAAATACAGTTCTTTCTCTCCATTTTCTCCAGGCTCCAATGACTTTCTTTCACTGTGTCAAAGACAGTGGCTGTTTGGAGGTATCGGTGCAATGCTGGCAGTCTCACTATCTGTGAATATTTTCTGCTGTGTATCAAAATGTTGCAGAGGTAATTATATTATTAGCTTTTTTAAAATCCTGTTAAAACAAATTAAGTGTCTGTATTTGACGGTGAATGTATTTTTCCAGGAAAAGGGACATGTGGAAGAAAAAGGTATGTAAAGTAAATCATGAAATGATCTAAATGTGGAGAACCGGAGATTAAAAATAACATATCTCCTCTCTGTATATCAATCTTAAGTCGGAGTCAGAGGCAGATGGAAGAAAATCCTATTTATGGAAACATACAAACAGGTAAGTACATTGTGTGTGAGCATGTGTATGTCTTAATACATTTGTGAGTCTTTGCCTTATACACATTTGCATCTGCTAACAGTGTGATGATGTTTTCCATAGATGGGCCTTCGTTCAGAGAAGATGATCCTCCACACTCGTCTGTGAGGGACCGACAGAGAGTGAGTTCTAACTCACAGTTTCAGTCCTGAAACCCTTTTACAAAAATAAACTCATCATGTTCTGAAACTGCTATTCACATCAGTTACCCTCGGAGTAATTTCCATTGTCATATGTGATAAAGAGAAGCAGCAGAAAAATAAACCGAAGCAGCAACAAGAAAAAAAATTAAAAGATTCAGAATGCCTTTATAAGGACAAGACAAGATGATTTTGGATTTAACCCTTGTGTTGTCCCTGCTTCCCCCGGCTGTTGGCCCCCTCACATAGCCCACCACATATTAGCACGCACACGTAGGGCAATAGACAAGTGAGCAGCCCTTGCAGATGTATTTGTTACACCCGCGGCACACGGAGTGAGTTTTACAGTCCTTTTTCCTGGGGCATATCTGACACCTCTTCCTCTTACTCGCCCCGAGCGGGGCTGCTGCGGCGGCGACTAGGGCTAGGGAGGAGGCCGGACGCTCGGGTCGAGCGTTGTCGTCGTGGTCAAGAGCTCTCCGCGTGGTGGCGGCGGCGGCTTTCACAGCCTTCACAACCACGGCGGACACTTCCGTGCGGGGGATGCGCTCCCTTCGTGCGATGAACGGAGTCACGAGAGCCTTTCCCAGCTGCTCTAGGAACACCCTCCGCTTGTTTTCCGCTTGCCCGGAATCCAGTCGGGGTTGATCTCTCTCCATATCACGAAGGCGTTGTACGAAGAGACGTCGAGGATGTTGTGGAAGACGACCGCGCGGTCATCCTCCTGCAGCTGTACGTTCCGATCACCTTGTCTAGGTTGTCCACGCCTCCTTTGTTGCGGTTGTAGTCCAGGACGATGACCGGTTTCCCGTCCTCGCGGTCGCTGACATCGGCCTCCGCGTGCCGCGTGCTCAGGAGCACCACGTTCTTATTTTTCTTTGGGATGTAGGACACCAGAGTGGCGGTGGGCGTGAATGCGAACTTGGATGGGCACACCTCTCTCCCCTTGACCGCGAGCAGCCCGGTCGGGAGCTCGGGCTTGTTCTTCCGAACCGTGCCGACCACGGTGATCTTCCTCTCCAGGAGCTGCCGTGCGAGTTCGTAGGAGGTGAAGTAATTGTCGCACGTGACGTTGCGACCGTGCAGTCCCTCCGTGACATCGAGCACTACCCGCAACCCCTGGTTCCTCTCTGGGCATCCGCCGCTCGGCTTTCCGGTGACCCAGGAACAACACGAGGGTTAAATTTGCTTAAATGTTCACTGTGACAGTGTCGTGTGCCGATAAGGACATGGCTGAATTACCACCAATTTGTGCAGGGCGATGCAAATAGTTTTAGCCTTAAAATTCGTTGCCATCTGTGAGCACCAGAAGGTTTATGATACACATTTGGTACTTTAAAGTCAGTGAAACAGTGGGACTACCAGGTAAGTTTTTAAAATACGCATCTATCACAAGGCACACTTGCTGTGAAAAATATGAAAAAGCAAGAGTGCCTTGGTTTATTTCCCTTTTTGCATCAAAATGTTCCATCCCTGCACTCAAGAGCATCTTGAGGGATTTTCCCCCCATATTTTTCCAAACATACACGTTCCCTTTTTTTCCCTTCTAGAGATATATATGTCATAATGTTAATAGCCTTCCTCAGGTAGTTGGTTAGTTCCCAAGTTAGTCCAAAGACAGACCAGCGGCAGTACTCATGCGAGTATACACACAGACAGACAGACAGACAGACAGACAGACAGACAGACACACACACACACACACTGATATAGTTTTGTTTTTTGTCTCTCCCTCAAGACCAAACCTCAGGACTTCTATGCCAATCTGAGTCTGAAACCTCCGCGGCCACAGTCTGGTCGCAGCTCTCCACAGATACAGATGTACTCAGATGTAGTTCAGTTGGAGACTGAGGTGGCCCCGGAGCCAGAGAAAGAAGATGAAGGCAACACAGACGTCGTCTCCACCATGTCTGATTTATACGCGTCTGTGCAAACTCAGCGCACCAAAATGTTCGTCACTGCAGACACCGGAGAGGACTATGCCAACCATCTCTGAAAAAAGGTTACAGATGCTGACATGCAACAAATGGTCTTTTTGTAAGGTGACCTGCAGCCACTAGATAGCACTGTTTGTCATCATATCAAAAATGACTTGTGAGGTGATGGTGCACATGCACACATATCTCTCATGCAACTCACTGGTAGTAGTTTTACTAGAGAACAATCAGTCAATGCAGTTATTGTAAGCTTGTTTTGGAGTTTTACCTAAATCAAAAGAAATACAGCTGGTGTTTGGTAATGTATTTGTTAGATACTCATGGATTATTGAAGTAAAACTCTGCATATACATCAATCTGCATTCAAAATTCAGATATCAATAAGTAAAATATTTTTTTTTTAACTTGTGCTTTTACTTCCTCTGTCAATCAGGTCAGGGATGTTTGTCTGCTTTGACTCATCCTAATCTCTTCTAAGGTTCAATTAAGGTTGTGCACATCTGATATGTTAATGTTTAAACCTGCCAAATCACAGAATCCTTGATGCATTTCCACCTGATAACATTGCTGAGATAATAGTAATTATAATAACAATGATAAGAAGAAGAAATAAAAAGTAAACTTTGTTTGACTCTATCATAGTAGTTTTGTTCAATAATTCAGTTGTCAGGCTCTGTAAAATTTCATTTACTGCAACATACATTTATTAAAAACTGCTTACTTCTTGCTTATGTTTTTTACACTTTCACTGCGCCTCACTCATTACTTCAAGCGATACAAATAAAATATATTATTATACATACATTTAAATTCTTGGAAAAGGGTAATTTTAGTCATTACTTTGTAAATTCCATCACCAAACCATATTTACCATGGTAGTGATAACAGTTCAGGCAATAAAATCAATGTGGAAGATAATAATCTTTTGTAATAATTAATAGTGTAGTTACAGGACAGTTGTAACACTGTCCTTCAACAGAACAGTCGTACACATGGGAGGGGACTGGCAATCCTTTAATTATTTTGTTTTCATTGGGTTGAATACTGTGAGTAAATCACTGCAAATCAAATTGAGAATCAGTGATTTGAAATCAGTAATGCAACAAGAGTGCAGCCAAGAAGCAGAAACACTGAAATAATCTAAACTAGTAGTAAAGTATAAAAACTGTAATGGAAAATTATACCACTATGCCATATACTATATATTAACCACACTGTATACTATCTCTGCTTTTCATACCATGTGTAACTGCCAAGATGACCTTTTGGTGACCTGCCTCATGGCAGATTCAAGTTTACCTTTTGGTGACCTGCCTCATGGCAGATTCAAGTTTACCTTTTGGTGACCTGCCTCATGGCAGATTCAAGTTTACCTTTTGGTGACCTGCCTCATGGCAGATTCAAGTTTACCTTTGGTGACCTGCCAGAACCTTTAGTCACTTATTTACGCTCCAAAGAACGGAATGTATGTCTGCTTATCTCCTTGTAAATCAGTTGTTTGTGTTTAGATTCCTCTCTCTCCTGCGCCTACAGAACCAGTCTGGATTGGTTCAGAGAGACAGCCCTCAGTTCTCCTATATAAGATCCTTGTATTTGGCTGTTCTCGATCTTCACTCTGAGATCCTTGTGACTCTCTGTGTTGATCCTTTCTGCAGAAAGCCCCTATTAAAATACACGTGGATAACTTTGGTGTTTCCAGCCTCTTGTATTTCCAGATTTCCATCACAATTTGGTGTCAGAAGTGGGATCGCACGACTGGACGCATCTGGACTCGGTGTCTACAGTTGAGTGATCTTCTTGGGAAAATAGTTTCCAACCTTAACCTCCCCAGTAGGACGGGTGAGATGCAGGGACCGAGACCCGAGCCCGGATCGTCTCAGCGCTGCGATCTATCTGGTGAGGATCTGAGATTTCAAGTGTATTTTTATTTATTATTTTTTACCAGTAAACATAGTGTTACGGAGAAGTTGGTCTAAGGGGATTGGATCCTCCAGACGGTTGAAAGCCAGAAGCTGGAAGGTAGACTGACGAGGTACCTTAAAGAGTTTGTTAAGAGCACAACCACAGAAAAGGAGTTGTATTTGCATTGTTGAAACAAGACTCCAAAAGTGCAGAGAACTTAACCTCTTTAAGGCACTATGATTCATGTTCAGATAAAGGCAGGATATTTGAATGTGTATTAAATTAAAAATTTTAAAAAAAATAAAAAAAAGAGATAAATTGAGAAATTACCAAAGACCAAGTAAGTAAAAGGAAATTACTATTGGTTATATTATATAGGGGATATTACAATATTTTGAGGATATTAATATTACTGAGTTTCCTATTTTGTACCTTACGAAAGCGTTTTGGAGATTGATTAAAGACTTAAGGTAACTAAAACTTAACATACATTTTTTTTAAATATGGGTAAAAGTAACAGTAATGAAAAATTTGATGATTTGGATAATGGAACTGATCTGAGTAGTCCTAATATGAACTTCATGCGAAGGAACTATGGTGACACAGCACTAAGTCTGATACAAGTGTGAATGAAAGAATGTGGGTTTCCAACTGGGGGGAGTTTTAGTATAAGACAGCTAAAACTACTCTTCTTCCAACAGAAGGAGATGGTGAACAACACAACTGTGTAGTAACAATAACCGAAGTTTGTTTCCCCAGACCAGACTTACAGGACACACCTTTGCAGAATCCAGACTTTAAACTGTTTGTGGATGGATCAGCATCTCGCAATTCAGACACGGCAGGAAATCAAGTTGGTTTCTCTGTGGTAACAGCACATGATACATTGATTGCACGACCTCTCCCTGCACAAGCAGCAGAGCTCACTGCTCTCATTGAAGCATGCAAATTGGCTAAGGGGAAAAGGGTAAATATCTACACTGACAGTAGATATGCATTTGGTGTAGTACATGATTTTGGCACGATTTGGAAACACAGAGAATTCCTTACATCATCAGGCAAACCAATTGCACATCATGCTCTAGTGTCTCAGATGCTGGATGCTGTCCTCCTCCCCGAACAGGTTGCAGTATGTAAATGTGATGCTCACACTTCTAATAATGACCCAGTATCACAAGGTAATGCCGGAGCAGATGCAACTGCTCGGCAGCCACTATCTGCTTCACACATTCTCTTACAGGTCGACCCAACCACCCCCATGGCTGACCTGCAGGAACTCCAACTTAGAGCCACAGCAGATGAGCGTGCACTTTGAAGGAGATGTGGCTGCAAATACACAGATGGGGTTAAAGACGCATTCCCTACCCCGGCGACTGGACCACTTCATGACCTGAAGCCCGGCAACTGGGTGGTAGTGAACGACCCAAGGCGGAAAAGTTGGCGACACAGACGCTGGACAGGACCATACCAGATCCTGTTAACAACCCACACGGCAGTGAAGGTCGCTGAGAGGACAACGTGGATTCATGCCAGTCACTGCAAGAGAGTCCCAGAACCAGACCATCCACCTGCTGCACCCACACTGAATATTTAAAACATAGGATCAGTGAAGAGGGGGCAGCGTTGACCAGCACAGCTGTTGGTAAGAGTTGGTTCGGGGAATCACACAATACACATACCGCCAAGAAGACGACGATTAGAACGCCGATGTGGCAGTTGACCTTGCCACGGGGCTCTCACCACAGCAACCAGAGACGAACCATTCACTTTTTAACATACTTTATTGCATCAGACACACACGAGAATAAACATAAATTAAGTGTCCGGGCGTTTCTCGCGTGTCTGCTGTGTTGAGATAACACACAACGCACACACACACACACACACACACACACACACACACACACACACACACACACACACACACACACACACACACACACACACACACAGGCTGTAACAGAGTATCACTGCTTAATCAACAGAGAAGTGCAATGAGGTGATTAATCCCCTTCCTTACACACTCACACATTCACCTCCACTAATTAACACTTACATTGAGTTGGACAACACTGTATGTGTCTATTATTTCCCCCAAATTATCTGTAGATGTGACACCATTTTCAAAGGAGGAATTTTCCCATGAGAAGGAGGATCAAAGCAACATCCAAGCACTGTATGTGTCAGCAACTTAGAATCAGAATATGCAATTTCCATGAAACCTGCATGATTAGATAACACTTGTTGTCCTTCAACCTCTGTTACTAATAGTATTCATGTGGATGCAGGCATCCACAATCCTGGCAGAGCATACTTATCAGTATTTATCAGTTCTTTATTGCTTATTGTGCTATGGACACAATAAACTTTTTATTGACATGAGATTCAAAAGCTTCAGAGAGGTTGGCAGGACTTTTGGCAAAACACAAGCTTTGGCCTTGCTGTACGAGTGGAGTGAGGGTATCGATACCTTTCGAATGTCCATTAATATATGCTAACAGCACCAAGTATTGAAAACTTGAAGACTTTTAAAAAGTATGAAGTATAGTTGGTCAGATTCTAAGTCTAGTTGACTTGTTCAGTGGTCAGATGTCGTCTATTTTACTGTAATTCGAAACTATTTATGAACTAATTGGTCATCATAGACCTTAGTCAATAACCTTCAGATAAACGGAGCACTCTGGCATCTTTGGTGATTATTATGTAAAAGTGGTTATAAATCCATGCATGTGACACATGTATGCAGGGTGAGGCAAGTGTACTAATAATCACATGGAGATATGACATGTCAATATAACGAGATATAACACTGAGAGATATAACACTGAGAATATAACACTGAAAAGATATGAATTATTGTAAGTGGAGTAGCTTCACAACAGACACCAATTAATGTATTCAAAGACAGTGCATAAAAATAAATAACAATAAATTGTGGCACAAGAAAGGAGTCTACAAAGAAGAGGAATTAGTTAGATCCTGGTGCCAAGGGAGGTTATCATGGTCATGAGTTTTATGACATCAATGGGGACATCATAAATTATATAATCCATCAATCAATATGTATAACAGGTCAGTGGTAAATGTTGACAGAACCTTATTGAAAAGCAGACGATCTTTAAAAAAAGATCTAAAGTATTGTAAAAATAACTTTGTATTAGTTTTAGTTTAATTGCAATGCTGTTCTGTTGCCTTGCCACAAGTGTGATATCTAAAGCTACTGGAAGCTGACAACCTATTTGAGTTTAACAGAACACTTTGTGCCCACAGAAAGTGTTGCAGTAATCCTCAATCTCATGTCGGTAAAAATGCTGCATTTTGCTTTTCTTCTGCTTCATTTTTGTAGCTTTGGTTGAGTCCCTATTTAAATATACACTAGAAGACTAATATATACTTTATTATGTCAAATACTTAACCACTAAAAGCTCTTTATTATTACTTATTATTCTATTCTGTATATGATGACCACTGGATAAGTGTTATTTATAGTGGGAAACTGATATATAACAGATATCATAAATAACAAAAAGGTTGTATTTAAAAAAAAAAAAATCATTTATTTCAAATAAAATGAATAACACCCCGCATATCACATCATGTATTTTTTCTATGAATAACAGTCAATTTCCATTTCACATACAAAAATACAAGCAGTCTCTTGAGAATGATTTAAGTTTCAAAAACATCCAGCTCAAAATCCATATATATTTTAAACACTTTAAAATAGTTTTATTGACAATAATTCAAAAAGGAAATTGTATTGGCAGCATTGCAGCCAATACAATTAAAGTAAATGGTGACCAATTCTTCAAACGTGAAAAAAAAAAAAAGTGTCCGTAAGCCCCGACATTCAAATTTTACTCTAAACGGCGTCATTTACACCGTGTTTTTAGCCTAAATTTCTGCTGCCGGGAAGTAGTGATGCTACTGCAGTGTGCAGTGTGTGCGTGCAAACGGGAAAGCGGCTCCAGAAGAGAATATCAGATATAATAATTGTCTATGGTATCACAAATTAGATTTCATTCGTCAAAAGTAAAACATGAGAAAATGAATGAAACTGAAGTGGCTCTGCATTTACTACCACAATTTTGTTGGTAATATCAGTATCTTTATTAATTAATTAATTAATATTTACCTTTCATTCATCCTCTTAAAATCTACTTTCAGAAATGTAACTTTTTGACTCATTTTAAGGAATCTGAGGGATTCAAGTTGTCAGCCTGCACTCCTGGTGCTGCAGTGTTAAACCATGTATAGAGGTTAGGCTCTTTCACCAATGGCATTAGCTGTTCTTATCTGATAAAATAGAAGCATAAAAGGAGAGTGGCCACTGCTGGGGGAGCTTCTCTCTGGACTGTGAGTTGTGCATCATGAATGTCTCTACAAGTTTGAGAGTGCGCCTGCCGGTGCTCGTGCTGGTGTTGGAGGTTGTCATCATGGTTCTGTATTTTCTCTTCGTCACCTATGATGACAATAGCAATGCGAAGCTGCAGAACAATGAGACCAACCCAATGGAGAACTCTCTGTATCGCGACTATCCCTTCTTTGCCGACGTGCAGGTGATGATCTTCATAGGTTTTGGTTGCCTACTCGCCTTTTTCCGATTCTACGGCTTCAGTGGAATGGTCTTCAACTTTCTAACAGCTACATTTTCCATCCAGTGGGCCATCCTGATTCAAGGTTTCTTCCAGTTTTATTACAATGGTCAAATTCACCTGGGGGTGATCAACCTGCTGAATGCCGAGTTTGCCTGTGCTGTGGTGCTCATCTCGTTTGGAGCTGTGCTCGGAAAGACCAGTCCTGTTCAGCTCCTGGTTATGGCATTGCTGGAGATCCCTGTCTTTGCTGTGACAGAGTGGGCTGTATTGAAATACATTAGAATCAATGATGCAGGAGGCTCTATTCTTATTCACTTGTTTGCCTGCTACTTTGGTCTTGGAGTGACATTTGTTCTGTTCCGCCCGAGCCTGAATAATGGACATCCTAAAGAGACAACCAGTTATCATTCTGATATCCTATCTGTCATGGGAACCCTGTTCCTTTGGGTGTTCTGGCCATCATTCAACTCTGCTCTGACCTTAAAGGGTGATGATCAACACAGAGCAGTTCTCCACACTTTTATAGGTCTGACCTCATCCACGATGACGGCTTTTGCCCTCTCTGCAGTGTTTAACAAGAGAGGAAAGCTCACAATGGCTGACATTCAGAATGTGACTTTGGCAGGTGGTGTGACTGTTGGTGCTTCTGTAGACATGATGATTTCTCCTGCCGCTGCATACGCCCTGGGCATCATGGGCTGTACTGCCTGTTTTCTTGGCTACAGATACCTGACTCCCTTTTTAGCCCAACATTTGAGGATCCAAGACCAGTGTGGAATTCACAATCTCCATGGGATCACTGGCCTGATATCATCCACAGCAGCAATCTGTGCTATCCTCTTAGCCAATGAGGAAACATACGGGCCCAGCATGTACCAGATCTTCTCCCATCGTGCTCCACCTGCAGGAGATCCAAAGCTGCTGGAGCTGCAGAGGTTGATTCCCGGACTGAAGCCGGGCTTGGGTCGTACTGCACAGGAACAAGCTCTCTACCAGGTTGCAGCTATTTTCTCTACCATAGCAGTTGCTGCAGTGGGTGGGCTGCTCACCGGCTTGGTCCTGAAGTTGCCCTGCATGGCGTCCCCAGCTGACGAGGACTGTTTCGATGATGAGCTTTTCTTTGACATGCCATCAGACTTTGAGAGCGTATTCAACAAGATCCCAGTAAACTGTGATGAAAAAGGGCTGCCTATGGATACAATGAACCGCAAAGTCAATTAGTAGATAGCATTAGTATTCATGAATGCTTGTAGGAGCATTCAGTGTTTTTGTATAAGTCATTTCCTTTTTGAATTATTTTCAATAAAACTATTTTAAAGTGTTTCAAATATATATGGATTTTGAGCTGGATGTTTTTGAAACATAAATCATTCACAAGAAACTGCTTGTATTTTTGTATGTGAAATGGAAATTGATTGTTGTTCATAGAAAAAACACATGATGTGATATGCGGTGTGTTATTCATTTTATTTGAAATAAATGATTTATTTTTTTGAAATACAACCTTTTTGTCATTTATGATATCTGTTATATATCAGTTTCCCACACTTATCCAGTGGTTACTGTATGCGTCAGCCTCATTCATTGGTCATCATATATAGCAGGGGTATTCAACTAAAATTTAAAGAGGTCCAGTTAGAGAAAATTTCATGAAGCAAAGGTCCGGAAGATCATAATGTCTAACTATTTAGTGTGATATATATTTAAGTAGCCTAGTAGTTGTATCAACATCTGCATGTACTAAATACCTGACTGTCAAATCAAATGAATTCAGTACGATTCAAAAACTTTTGGACAATATTTATTGTCACGTAACAAAGAACTGAACATATATGTATGATTGCAGATATGTATAATATTCTCTCATTAACTAAATAAAAGTAGGGCTGCATTTCAAAATAAGAGAAAATAAATAAAATGTGAAAATTGTGCATGTTCAAATAAAGGGCTTAACTTCAGAAAAATAAAATAAAGGGAGCAAAAGCTTGAATTCCCCTTTTTCTGTTTCACATCTTGACTCAAAAGTCTCAACCAATTTTACAGATAATAAATCTCAACACATCTTAACAATTGAACAGTTTTAGAATCACTTTCTTCCCCTCTTATATCCCACTCCCCCACTTTGTTCGTCTGTTTCTCTCCCTTTCTCCGTCTCACTCCTGTTTCTCCACTTTCTCCATCTCACTCCTGTGTCTCAACTTTCTCCGTCTCACTCCTGTTTCTCTCCCTTTCTCCGTCTCACTCCTCTGTTTCTCTCCCTTTCTCCGTCTCACTCCTGTTTCTCAACTTTCTCCGGCTCACTCCTCTGTATCTCTCCCTTTGTTTTCTCTACCTGTATCTCTATCTGTCTTTTTCTTTCTACTGTCTTTTCATGTGTAACTTGCCTCTAACTCTCTCATCTGTCTGCACTGTAGAGTCGCAATGTTTACCTGCTGGAATGCACAGACTTGATTGGCTGAGTGGTATCACGTGGGATGGCTTAACTCGCATGCAATTGGTCTGTGCGTTTCCTCATCCACTAAACCACTACCGTAAAGACTACAAAAGCTGCGCCGATTACAAATAGAAGCGCCCCGTCAGGTTTTAAATCATAACCTTCTGTTTTGGCTGTAGGTCCGGGTCCGTACGGGACGGCTTCTGGGTCCGGACCCGGACCGCGGTCCGCCTGTTAGTGACCTCTGATCTATAGAATAGAATAATAAGTAATAATAAAGAGCTTTTAGTGGTTAAGTATTTGACATAATAATGTATATATTAGTCTTCTAGTGTATATTTAAATAGGGGCTTTTGGAGTTTCAGGGGTAACTGAAACCATCGACATAGTGGTGAGTAGATAATGAGTGAATATTCGTTTTTCGGTGAACCATCCCTTTAACTCACCTTCGGCTTCACATTCCTGTTCACACTCCGAGACAGTGGAGGCAGCAGAGGGGAGGAGAACAGGAAAGAGGCTACGAGCAGGAGGAGGAAGAGGAGGAAGAGGAGGACGGTCTCCCATAGTGCTCTGCACTGCCAACGTAGGCAAACAGGAACATGGCTACCGGCGTTTAACACAAGCAGACCGTGTTGAAACACTCTTCTGTGGCTGTACGACATCCACCGTGTCCCCGCGACAGAAGAAAACCCTCCTCGTAGATAAAACCAGCGGAGCCGCAGAGTCTGTGAACGCATCGCCTGCTCCTTCATCACTCACAGGTAACAGAGCTGTTAGCTCGCTCTGCTGCTAACGCTAGCATCGCCCCTTCTCTGCCATTTCGAGTCACATTTTGTCGTGATGTCTCATCCGAAATCCCCATGTTATCATCGTGCGAGGCGACACATCGTCGAGTCTTCGTGCTGCTGTAGACGTGTCGTGTTCCAACACACGACAGGATGCGTGCGACGGTCTGTTTGTTACGAGTCTCTGAGAATTGACACGACTGCAGTTCTGTGACATTTCACTGATTTAATTTGTTTTAGAAACAGAAGTTATCGTGGCCTCATGGCTGTTTCTTAACTATTCATACAATTACAGCTGTTTACACGTAGGGGAGGCTTGACGATTCTCCTGATTGCACAAGATGATAGTAGATTAGAAATCATACTCAACCTAAACATGACACCTTTTTACATAATATCCACCAACTAGTTTGATCCCAGTAACCAATGGCCAAAGCTCAGAAAGCTCAGATTTGTCCCTCATCACAGTTGTGTTTGAATCACTGTGTTCAAATGGAAATACACCTTGTATCTGCAGCAGTACAGTGTGTACAACAGACCCTGTGATACTTCAAAAACATTAACCTGTGTTTAATCTACTACTGATATATTAGCTGGTTCAGTCATTTATTGGTTTGCCAAAAAAAATTAATTCAAAATAATTGATTTCATCCAGAGCCAATTATTAACTGGTTCCAGCTTCTCGAAGGTGAAGACTTGTTGTTGTTCTCCTTTTCTTCTCATTATATCATTTGAATTAATTCTGTTGTAAAGCTTTAATGCCCGTTTTCATTATAGCATCATAGCAACCAAACAAATAATAAATCGATCAGAAAATTGTTAAATAGAATTCTCATAGGTCTTTTCCCTTAGATCACCCCCCATCAGTCGGCAATAATTATTTCTGATCTAATATAAAGCCAGATTTATTATTATAACATGTGGTCTCATGATACCCTTTCGGAAAGCTTTACTGCAGCTTATGGTCCTTTACACTGGTGGTAGCCCACAGCTTTGATCCACTTTCCCAACTAAACACAGTTCATCATAGACAAGGTTACTCTCTGTGAAGCAGGTCCATGTTTGTTTTAGATGACACCATTAGAGCACTTTCTCTCTCTGCTTGTTCAGCTTTAGGTCAAAATGGCAAGTCCAAGGACCAGAAGAGTTCTGAAGGAAGTGAGAACCCAGGATGAGAACAATGTAAGTCCTCGGATGAATTCTGTGTCACCTCACTGTCACGCTTATTATTCACATTCTGTAATAGATAGGTGTTTGAGAGGCCTGCAATGTTGCACCTGTGCACATCCCTAAAATGTCCCATTGTTACTCCTTGGTTAAATTAATCATGAGAGTAATTCTAGATGGAATTTCACCTGCAGTGGACATGTTTTTGGTCTGCATCTTTATTTATGTACAAAGCTGATATGTGAGATTTTAATTGATGTTTTGTTGCATTATCAAAATAAAAACCAATCAATTGTTTTCTCCTCAGTTGTGTTTTGAATGCGGGGCTTTCAACCCTCAGTGGGTTAGTGTGACCTATGGCATCTGGATTTGTCTCGAGTGCTCTGGAAAGCACAGAGGCCTTGGAGTGCATCTCAGGTAAGATCGTTGAACTAGTGTTAACATGTGATGTTTGGAATCTGATAAGCTCAAATAACCAGCTAGATTTAACATAACTCTGGTCTTTGCAAGTCAGTTTTATTCATTAAACTATTCAATAAAACTTAACAGAATACAATGAACTTTTAGATAAACCCACTCTTACAAGGTGCACAAATAGTAGTGGCTGGATGAGTTGTGTGTGTGTACTGTATGTTCTCATTGATGTAAGGACTAGATTTAGCAACAGCTGCAACAGCCTTTCATCACCGCTGACCTATTACAGCCTGGTAATTAAATAATGCTGATCTCTTCTGCTCAGTTTTGTGCGTTCTGTTACCATGGACAAGTGGAAAGATATCGAGCTGGAGAAGATGAAAGAAGGAGGAAATGGTAAATTCCGCTTGTTTCTCGAAATCCAAGACGATTATGATGCCAACTGGACTTTACAGGAGAAATACAACAGCAGAGCTGCTGCGCTCTTCAGGGACAAGGTGAGCTGTGCAGACGCAAAGGTCTTTCAGATAGATGTGGATCTTCAGTTTCCTTACTAAATTAAGACAACAGATGTTTTGAAGGGGGACCTATTATTTTGGGCGTCATAAGTTCTCGTTTTAGCAAAATGTCATAAAACCGGAATGGATTAATTTGCAGTTTCTTTAAACATTAATGTTGTACCAAGGAACAATTGATCGGATTTTTGTGTCCATCCTGGTCCAAAAGCACTGTATGTGTCAGCAGGAACCTGATTTTAAAATCCTAGTTGTAATTACGTATTCACTGTAAATAAATGCAACCTGTCATTTAATGGATAGGCATAATATCTTGTTTATAAAAAGCTGGTTGATCAGTGGTTGAACTTGTAGCTTGTACTGTGCATGTTGTTCATCAGAATAATTAAAAGTCTTCGTGTGTGTTGTATATGACAGGTTGTAACTTTAGCTGAGGGTAAGGAGTGGTCCATTGAGACATCACCTGCCAGAAACTGGACATCTGCTCAACCCAAGATGAGCCTTTCATCCTCTCACCGGTAAGCATGAGGGAATTATAAACATTGTCAAACTGTGCGTAATATCAGACACAGAACAGCCATCAAAACATTCATATTTCTTTTGTTCAGCCCGGGAGGACCTGGACAAAACTCTGCTAAATCTAACGACAAAGCTTTTGAAGACTGGTTGAGTGACGATGTTAATTCTTATCAGAGGTAAGACCATCACACTCGCCATGACATTTACCTTATTATTCACTCTTCTCTTATTTTCTGTAAATTACATGTTTATTTTTAATAATTTGTAATACTTTAGTGGAGGTGGTTACAGCGGCAACCAAGAGAATCGGTATGTTGGCTTTGGCAACACAGTGACCCCGGAGAGGAAAGAGGAAGACTTCCTGAACAATGCCATGTCTTCTATTTATTCGGTAGGTCTTTTGGCTGAGTTGTTCTTTTTGTTTTTATTTTTCTTCCGCTCTGACAGTTTCTATCTTTCTTCAACAGGGTTGGAGCAGTTTCACTGTTGGGGCTAGCAAGTTTGCTTCTATTGCGAAAGATAATGTAAGTGTATTTAATCAATAAATGCTGATCCTATGTCTTCAACACTGGAGTAACAAAAAGAAAAAACATATAATCAATAATTATTTCTCTTTTTTCACTTTAAACAGACGAGTAAACTGGCAAACCAAGCTACTTTAAAGGTAAGACTGAGTTTAAGTCCCATTAACCCACGATATTTACCGATAGTAAAGGTTTTCTGTGTATAATATTAAATAGTCCCCTCTTACTTAAGAGTTAGAATTCACAAACGCAAATTTTCTTGATAAAATCTGTCAACAAAAATTATTTGAAGGTCTAATAACTGTGACTAATATCTCTTTATATCTATAATGCCCTCTCTGGAGTAGTTAAAGGGCTATAAAGCGCCCCCAGAACCGGTAAAGCAGATCATATAGGTGCATGTTGCTTTTTCCATGTCGTGTTATTTTGCTGAAAACACATTTTACCCATGTTCTTTATTTTTGTCAGTTTTTCATCAGTAAAACAAGCATTTTGAGTGTCCTCTTCACGTGCTTCAGCTTGGATATACTAATGCAAGGCATCGTGTCCGTCTTGGTACCTGTTCTTTGAGTTTATGGATAACCTGTGAAAGACAGTTGGTTGGGATAACATATATTATGAGATGGTGATTACCTCTAATCCCTATACCTTAATATAGATATGTTGTTCACTCACATCCATCGAAAACGGGTTATCTGTTTATGCATGACAGTTTTGTGTTGACTGCAAACATTGTATCATAGAGGTGTAATGGATTCAATTAAGTCATTACTGAAAGTTGCAACTTTTAGTAGGATTTTGGTAACCATATATCATTATTACAGCATGTTAGGAGGCAGAGTGTAAAGTAAAGATGTTGTCATTTAAATATCTGAAACTGCAGATGTCAAAGTTTAAAGGCTATAATGCTCAGGTGAAACTGCACAGAAATCAAGCTGTATGCAGTGTTGCCTCATCAAGGAAGTTCACACTGATGCAAGTTTATTGTTGAACCATTACACCCTCTAGTGCTTGTTAAGTGTCATGGTGAATGGGAATGAGGGGTCATTTTACGCAACTGCAGAACAAACGTCTCAGTTTCTTGCTCTGCTGTGAATGTTAAACTGTGTCTCATTCAAGGCAATTCTCCCCTCTGACTCCCAACTAGGCCTCAGAGTTAGGACAGACAGTAAATGAGAATATTATCAAACCTACCCAAGAAAAGGTAACTTTGAAGTTGTTGATTTGGTGGTGGGTTGCAGCGCTTTAGATAAAAAAAAACAGCTTCAGATGTGAATGTGCTATTTTCTACGCTGCTTTTCTTCTCCAGTTTCCTCTGTTTCATGTCAGTGTGCACTAAACGATAAAAGCTGCTATTTCAAAGCTGCAGAAAAAAAGATCAAACCTTTGTCTTCCCTCAGTCACTCATGACATCTGCTGAAGAAATACAGCTGTCAACCCTTTATATGTGAGCAGGTGTGAGTCAGTGGGAAGTTACTCTCATCATCACAGACACTGGGGTAAATTATTTGAGGAGCCAAAGTCTTAGTTCAGATATGCCACATTCCAAACTGTCCACACTCGCATAACAAGGAAATAAGAGGTCTATATTTAATACAAAGATCTTATCCAAACTTATTTTCCTTTTCATCCACCTGGCAAGATAATTGAGTGAAAGATCTCTTGTGCTTTGCAGCCAAGCTTGATGCAAGACATAACATGTCACAGTCTTAGTCCTCGGTGAGATATTCGTAT